>NC_045541.1:3456930-3796930 GCF_009769535.1 Thamnophis elegans | reverse complement strand
GAACAGGGGCCCTAGGCTATTCCACTTATGAGGCCCTTTCACCTCCCATTTTTAAGTTTGTAAATTACATGAGAGACAATAAAATACATCATTACTGTGATATATATCAATATATATCAATATATATAGCTGGCCTCCCGACGGAGGGCGGCTCTGCTCTGCGGCAAAGGCAGTGAGGCCAGCCACCTCCCCTGCTGCGCTCAGCTGCCCGGCTCGGCCCCCTCGCCCTCACCTGCCTGGCCGCTGGTGGGCTCCGCGTCGACGGGGCGGCTACTGGGAGCGGCCGCGCCTCTCGCCCGACCGCCGGTGCCGGGACCGTGGGCGGGCTCCCCAACTGCCGCGGCGCTGGAACGATCTTAACCAATACATTTTTATGTTTGTTTATTAGTCATATGCGTAGAATTTCTCCTTATTTTCGGTTCAGTGATTTAGTGTTCCCTGTTTTTAGAATAGTGTAATTTTAATTTTGCTAACAATTTGAATGTAGGCCCCTCTTGATCTTGAGGCCCTAGGCTGAAGCCTAGTTAGCCTACAGGAAAATCCGGCTCTGGTCATGGGACGGAATCACACGGTTCGCTTGTTCATCTACACATATTCAGGCCTCGGGGGAAAAAGCAGAGTGGCGCCGTTTCTCAGTCTCGACAGCTTTTAAGATAGGTGGACTTCTGGAAGCTGAAATCCACCCATTTTAAAAAGGTCAAAAACTGAAGCAGACAACGCAAAACATGAACTTCTTGAAGGTGTGAAATGGCCACCAGGTATTATCATCCCTATAATTCTGAAGTGTTTTATATATAGACTGGAGAACCAGAGGGGGCTGCTATTTCGGTGCCCCAAATTAGCTGGGTTCTGAGTTCAAATTGGTCCTGTCTGTCGGACATTATTAGCTGTGGGGAATTGGCTTACAAGATTTCACAGATGACGGCTCCCTGCCTTCCATTGGTTTGATATTGTGCAGCAATGGTTTAACTGATACGCCCTTCTTTAGGAATTCATTGGTTCAATTCTCACTGAGAAACTAAACCTGAGCCTGGGGCGCATATTTCAGAAAGAGAGACGTATACATCATAATGGCATTTTCTCTGTTGCCGGCCTCAAGTTTCTTCCTCCAACATACACGCGAGTTGACAGTGACGGGTTCTTATCGCTACCTGTAATACTGCTCTATGATTGGACCAGTGGTGGGTTTCAAAACTTTTTAGAACCTCTTCTGTAGGTGTGGCCTGATTTGTGGGAGTGGCTTGCCAGCCATGTGACTGGGTGGGAGTGGCTTGCCAGCCATGTGACTGGGTGGGAGTGGCTTGCCAGCTATGTAACCGGGTGGGCATGGCCAACTTGTAAAATGTGGTGAAACTCACAACGCTCTTGCTTAGCAACCAAAATGTTGGCTCAGAAACTCTGGCATTTGAAGCACACAAGTCTTAAAGCTGTCAAGTTACAAGATCCTTGCACCACTAACTCTTTAGAAAAAAAAACCCAGGGGTGTTCAAACTTGACAGCTTTAAGACTTGTGGACTTCAACTCCCAGAATTCCTCCTCCAGTCATGTTGGCTCAGGAACTCTGGCATTGAAGTGTGCAAGTCTTAAAGCTGTCAAGTTACAAGAGCCATGCACCCCTAACCCTTTAGAAAAAAACCCAGGGGTGTTCAAACTTGACAGCTTTAAGACTTGTGGACTTCAACTCCCAGAATTCCTCCTCCAGTCATGTTGGCTCAGGAACTGTGGCATTAAAGTGTGGGTCTTAAAAGCTGTCAAGTTACAAGACCCTTGCACCCCTAACTCTTTAGGAAAAAAACCCCCAGGGGTGTTCAAACTTGACAGCTTTAAGACTTGTGGACTTCAACTCCCAGAATTCCTCCTCTCGCTCTTCATCTTGATGATGTGCGGACTGGTGGAGGGGAAGGAAGCTGGAAACAGTTCTAAACGGCACTGTAGATTTGTGGAACCTCTTCTATAGAACTGGCAGGAACCCACCCCTGGATTGGACCACCGTTTTGCTGTGGGGAAGAGAGACCACCTTCGCATTGAGAAGCTGCAAAGCGTCAGGCACAGCCTCGCCCTCCATGGGAATTGCTTCCCCCTTTTCTCAGATACGCTTCGCGCCTCACCGGTCACCGTTAGTCTATGGCAGTGGTCTCCAACCTTGGCAACTTTAAGACTTGTGGACTTCAACTCCAAGAGTTCCTCATCGTTAGTCTATGGCATTGATCTCCAACCTTGGCAACTTTAAGACTTGTGGACTTCAACTCCCAGAGTTCCTCATCGTTAGTCTATGGCATTGATCTTCAACCTTGGGAACTTTAAGACCTGTGGACTTCAACTCCCAGAGTTCCTCATCGTTAGTCTATGGCAGTGGTGTCCAACCTTGGGAACTTTAAGACTTGTGGACTTCAACTCCCAGAGTTCCTCATCGTAAGTCTATGGCAGTGGTCTCCAACCTTGGGGACTTTAAGACCTGTGGACTTCAACTCCCAGAGTTCCTCATCGTTAGTCTATGGCAGTGGTGTCCAACCTTGGGAACTTTAAGACTTGTGGACTTCAACTCCCAGAGTTCCTCATCGTAAGTCTATGGCAGTGGTCTCCAACCTTGGGGACTTTAAGACCTGTGGACTTCAACTCCCAGAGTTCCTCATCGTTAGTCAATGGCAGTGGTCTCCAACCTTGGGGACTTTAAGACTTGTGGACTTCAACTCCCAGAGTTCCTCATTGTTAGTCTATGGCATTGATCTCCAACCTTGGGGACTTTAAGACCTGTGGACTTCAACTCCCAGAGTTCCTCATCGTTAGTCAATGGCAGTGGTCTCCAACCTTGGCAACTTTAAGACTTGTGGACTTCAACTCCCAGAGTTCCTCATCGTTAGTCTATGGCATTGGTGTCCAACCTTGGCAACTTTAAGACTTGTGGACTTCAACTCCCAGAGTTCCTCATCGTTAGTCTATGGCAGTGGTCTCCAACCTTGGGAACTTTAAGACTTGTGGACTTCAACTCCCAGAGTTCCTCATCGTTAGTCTCCAACTTTGGCAACTTTAAGACTTGTGGACTTCAACTCCCAGAGTTCCTCATCGTTAGTCTCCAACCTTAGCAACTTTAAGACTTGTGGACTTCAACTCCCAGAGTTCCTCATCGTTAGTCTCCAACCTTGGGAACTTTAAGACTTGTGGACTTCAACTCCCAGAGTTCCTCATCGTTAGTCTCCAACCTTGGGAACTTTAAGACTTGTGGACTTCAACTCCCAGAGTTCCTCATCGTTAGTCTCCAACTTTGGCAACTTTAAGACTTGTGGACTTCAACTCCCAGAGTTCCTCATCGTTAGTCTCCAACCTTGGGAACTTTAAGACTTGTGGACTTCAACTCCCAGAGTTCCTCATCGTTAGTCTCCAACCTTGGGAACTTTAAGACTTGTGGACTTCAACTCCCAGAGTTCCTCATCGTTAGTCTCCAACCTTGGGAACTTTAAGACTTGTGGACTTCAACTCCCAGAGTTCCTCATCGTTAGTCTCCAACCTTGGGAACTTTAAGACTTGTGGACTTCAACTCCCAGAGTTCCTCATCGTTAGTCTCCAACTTTGGCAACTTTAAGACTTGTGGACTTCAACTCCCAGAGTTCCTCATCGTTAGTCTCCAACCTTGGGAACTTTAAGACTTGTGGACTTCAACTCCCAGAGTTCCTCATCGTTAGTCTCCAACCTTGGGAACTTTAAGACTTGTGGACTTCAACTCCCAGAGTTCCTCATCGTTAGTCTCCAACCTTGGGAACTTTAAGACTTGTGGACTTCAACTCCCAGAGTTCCTCATCGTTAGTCTCCAACTTTGGCAACTTTAAGACTTGTGGACTTCAACTCCCAGAGTTCCTCATCGTTAGTCTCCAACTTTGGCAACTTTAAGACTTGTGGACTTCAACTCCCAGAGTTCCTCATCGTTAGTCTCCAACTTTGGCAACTTTAAGACTTGTGGACTTCAACTCCCAGAGTTCCTCATCGTTAGTCTCCAACCTTGGGAACTTTAAGACTTGTGGACTTCAACTCCCAGAGTTCCTCATCGTTAGTCTCCAACTTTGGCAACTTTAAGACTTGTGGACTTCAACTCCCAGAGTTCCTCATCGTTAGTCTCCAACTTTGGCAACTTTAAGACTTGTGGACTTCAACTCCCAGAGTTCCTCATCGTTAGTCTCCAACCTTGGCAACTTTAAGACTTGTGGACTTCAACTCCCAGAGTTCCTCATCGTTAGTCTCCAACCTTGGGAACTTTAAGACTTGTGGACTTCAACTCCCAGAGTTCCTCATCGTTAGTCTCCAACTTTGGCAACTTTAAGACTTGTGGACTTCAACTCCCAGAGTTCCTCATCGTTAGTCTCCAACTTTGGCAACTTTAAGACTTGTGGACTTCAACTCCCAGAGTTCCTCATCGTTAGTCTCCAACCTTGGGAACTTTAAGACTTGTGGACTTCAACTCCCAGAGTTCCTCATCGTTAGTCTCCAACTTTGGCAACTTTAAGACTTGTGGACTTCAACTCCCAGAGTTCCTCATCGTTAGTCTCCAACCTTGGGAACTTTAAGACTTGTGGACTTCAACTCCCAGAGTTCCTCATCGTTAGTCTCCAACTTTGGCAACTTTAAGACTTGTGGACTTCAACTCCCAGAGTTCCTCATCGTTAGTCTCCAACCTTAGCAACTTTAAGACTTGTGGACTTCAACTCCCAGAGTTCCTCATCGTTAGTCTCCAACTTTGGCAACTTTAAGACTTGTGGACTTCAACTCCCAGAGTTCCTCATCGTTAGTCTCCAACCTTGGGAACTTTAAGACTTGTGGACTTCAACTCCCAGAGTTCCTCATCGTTAGTCTCCAACCTTGGGAACTTTAAGACTTGTGGACTTCAACTCCCAGAGTTCCTCATCGTTAGTCTCCAACTTTGGCAACTTTAAGACTTGTGGACTTCAACTCCCAGAGTTCCTCATCGTTAGTCTCCAACCTTGGGAACTTTAAGACTTGTGGACTTCAACTCCCAGAGTTCCTCATCGTTAGTCTCCAACTTTGGCAACTTTAAGACTTGTGGACTTCAACTCCCAGAGTTCCTCATCGTTAGTCTCCAACCTTAGCAACTTTAAGACTTGTGGACTTCAACTCCCAGAGTTCCTCATCGTTAGTCTCCAACTTTGGCAACTTTAAGACTTGTGGACTTCAACTCCCAGAGTTCCTCATCGTTAGTCTCCAACCTTGGGAACTTTAAGACTTGTGGACTTCAACTCCCAGAGTTCCTCATCGTTAGTCTCCAACCTTGGGAACTTTAAGACTTGTGGACTTCAACTCCCAGAGTTCCTCATCGTTAGTCTCCAACTTTGGCAACTTTAAGACTTGTGGACTTCAACTCCCAGAGTTCCTCATCGTTAGTCTCCAACCTTGGGAACTTTAAGACTTGTGGACTTCAACTCCCAGAGTTCCTCATCGTTAGTCTCCAACTTTGGCAACTTTAAGACTTGTGGACTTCAACTCCTAGAGTTCCTCATCGTTAGTCTCCAACTTTGGCAACTTTAAGACTTGTGGACTTCAACTCCCAGAGTTCCTCATCGTTAGTCTCCAACTTTGGCAACTTTAAGACTTGTGGACTTCAACTCCCAGAGTTCCTCATCGTTAGTCTCCAACTTTGGCAACTTTAAGACTTGTGGACTTCAACTCCCAGAGTTCCTCATCGTTAGTCTCCAACCTTGGGAACTTTAAGACTTGTGGACTTCAACTCCCAGAGTTCCTCATCGTTAGTCTCCAACCTTGGGAACTTTAAGACTTGTGGACTTCAACTCCCAGAGTTCCTCATCGTTAGTCTCCAACTTTGGCAACTTTAAGACTTGTGGACTTCAACTCCCAGAGTTCCTCATCGTTAGTCTCCAACCTTGGGAACTTTAAGACTTGTGGACTTCAACTCCCAGAGTTCCTCATCGTTAGTCTCCAACTTTGGCAACTTTAAGACTTGTGGACTTCAACTCCCAGAGTTCCTCATCGTTAGTCTCCAACCTTAGCAACTTTAAGACTTGTGGACTTCAACTCCCAGAGTTCCTCATCGTTAGTCTCCAACTTTGGCAACTTTAAGACTTGTGGACTTCAACTCCCAGAGTTCCTCATCGTTAGTCTCCAACCTTGGGAACTTTAAGACTTGTGGACTTCAACTCCCAGAGTTCCTCATCGTTAGTCTCCAACCTTGGGAACTTTAAGACTTGTGGACTTCAACTCCCAGAGTTCCTCATCGTTAGTCTCCAACTTTGGCAACTTTAAGACTTGTGGACTTCAACTCCCAGAGTTCCTCATCGTTAGTCTCCAACCTTGGGAACTTTAAGACTTGTGGACTTCAACTCCCAGAGTTCCTCATCGTTAGTCTCCAACTTTGGCAACTTTAAGACTTGTGGACTTCAACTCCCAGAGTTCCTCATCGTTAGTCTCCAACTTTGGCAACTTTAAGACTTGTGGACTTCAACTCCCAGAGTTCCTCATCGTTAGTCTCCAACTTTGGCAACTTTAAGACTTGTGGACTTCAACTCCCAGAGTTCCTCATCGTTAGTCTCCAACTTTGGCAACTTTAAGACTTGTGGACTTCAACTCCCAGAGTTCCTCATCGTTAGTCTCCAACTTTGGCAACTTTAAGACTTGTGGACTTCAACTCCCAGAGTTCCTCATCGTTAGTCTCCAACTTTGGCAACTTTAAGACTTGTGGACTTCAACTCCCAGAGTTCCTCATCGTTAGTCTCCAACCTTGGGAACTTTAAGACTTGTGGACTTCAACTCCCAGAGTTCCTCATCGTTAGTCTCCAACCTTGGGAACTTTAAGACTTGTGGACTTCAACTCCCAGAGTTCCTCAGCCAGCAAAGCTGGCTGAGGAACTCTGGGAGTTGAAGTCCACAAGTCTTAAAGTTCCCAAGGTTGGAGACACCACTGGACTATATGGGACGCTCTCCAACTGAACGGCATAGGAGAAACCCCCGGTCGATGACTGCAGCGTCCTCGGTGAACGTCTGCGCGCGGTTCTTGCTTCCTCCACCTCTCCGGCATCCACTGGCTCGCCTGCGGGAGAGGCCGGAGCGGATGGCGCGGGCGCAGCTCCTCCTCCGCCGCTTGGCTTTCGCGGGGGAAGAAGCAGGAAGCGGACGGGGAGGAGGAGGAGGAGGAGGAGGGAGAGCCAAGCCGGGTCAGCTGCTGCCTTCGCCGGCCGTCTGAAGAAGCTGCCCCTCCTTGGATGGTGTCGCCTCCAGGGGAGCAGAGCGCAGGAGACCCGTGGCCGGAGGCAGGGAGAGCCTGCTGGGAGCCTGGTGAGAGGCGATTCCTTCCCAAAGGAAGCTGGGGAGGCATTGGGGGGGGGGCTTGCATGCATCCTCGCAGAGCTTTATTGGGGGGGGTCTCCGCCTGCCTTGGACCCCATGCAAGGGGGCTGCACCGTTGCCACAATAGCGTCTTGCTTTGCTTGTGCAAAATTGTGCCAATCGTGCTACAGTTGCCTCGTTTCTGCGCCCCTCCGATTTCCGTCCCGTCTTTTCTCCTGCCAGGCGTGGAGCGTTTCAGTCAACCCAGATTTTGGGGTGGGTGGGTGATTGGGTGGGAAAGTTAGCCTTTCGGGTCCCGCTGGGGGGGGGGGTCTCGAGACTCCGGGATGTGGGGAGGTGTATTTGCTGCCCCCGCGAAGGAGCAGCCGCCGGGTCTGGTCTCGTGGTTTGCGAAGAAAGGAAGCGTCCAAAAAAAAATAAAAGCTTCTGCTGAAATGGAATAAATTGCAAAATATAAGAGGATTGTTGCATCTTTGGAAGTTGTGGAGTGGAGAACGTTGTGCTCCCTTTGAGATTTTTTTTTTTGTTTACCCTTGATTGCTGAGTTTGCAAATTGCTTATAGCAATAGTAATAAGACTTATATACCGCTTCATAGGGCTTCCGGCCCCCTCTAAGCAGTTTACAGAGTCACCATATCGCCCCCAACAATCCGATAGATAGATGATAGATAGATAGATAGATAGATAGATAGATAGATAGATAGATAGATAGATAGATAGATAGATGATAGACAGACAGACAGACAGAGATATAGATATAGATAGATAGATAGATAGATAGATAGATAGATAGATAGATAGATAGATAGATAGATAGATGATAGCAACAGCAATAGCAGTTAGACTTATATACCGCTTCATAGGGCTTCCAGCCCTCTAAGCGGTTTACAGAGTCAGCATATCGCCCCCAACAATCTGATAGATAGATAGATAGACAGACAGACAGAAATATAGATATAGATATAGATAGATGATAGCAACAGCAATAGCAGTTAGACTTATATACCGCTTCATAGGGCTTCCAGCCCTCTCTAAGCGGTTTACAGAGTCAGCATATTGAATTGAATTGAATTGAATGGGTTTATTTATAGGCCGCCCTTTTCCCTGAGGGGACTCAGGGCGGCTAACAACTCATAGGGAGGGGGGGTACAGACAATAACATATAACATTACATATAATTAAAAGTAAACAACATTCATCCAACATTCGGGTGGGGGCAGATCAATCTCTACCCCCAGGCCTGGCAGGATAGCCAGTTCTTGAGGGCTGCGCGGAAGGTCTGAAGGGTGGTGAGGGTACGGATCCCCACGGGGAGCTCGTTCCAACAATCCGATAGATAGATAGATAGACGGACAGACAGACAGACAGACAGAGATATAGATATAGATAGATAGATAGATAGATAGATAGATAGATAGATAGATAGATAGATAGATAGATGATAGCAACAGCAATAGCAGTTAGACTTATATACCGCTTCATAGGGCTTCCAGCCCTCTCTAAGCGGTTTACAGAGTCAGCATATCGCCCCCAACAATCCGATAGATAGATAGACAGACAGACAGACAGAAATATAGATATAGATATAGATAGATGATAGCAACAGCAATAGCAGTTAGACTTATATACCGCTTCATAGGGCTTACAGCCCTCTAAGCGGTTTACAAAGTCAGCATATTGCCCCCAACAACAATCCGGGTTCTTACCTACTTCGACTAGATCGTTTTGAACGGTGTGTAAGAACTCTTTTTTTTTTTTTAAATAAATTTTTATTTTAAACACATAAGCACATCAACAGAGACAAACACATGACTTAAAAACAACATAGGAACAGTAAGTTCCATCGTATATCATCCCGCAGTTCCGAATCGGTTTCTTTGCAGTTAGTGTTTTCCCTCCTATACATTTCTATCTTGCGATCATAATCTCCTTATTTATTTATTTGACTTATATACCGCTTCAAAGGGCTTTCAGCCCTCTCTAAGCGGTTTACAATTTTTTTTTAGCAAATTGAGTCAGCAACTTGCCCCCACAGTCCGGGGTCCTCATTTCACCCACTTCGGAAGGATGGAAGGCTGAGTCGACCTTGAGCCGGTGAGATTTGAACCGCTGAACTGAAGATCACAGTCAGCTAAAGTGGACCGCAGTACTGCACCCTAACCACTGCACCACCTCGGCTCTTATTCTTTATTCATTTTTATGTACAATTCTTTATTTATTTATACTTAGCTACTTATGACCAAATATTATTTACCTATATTGTGCTTTATATTTTTACTGTTCATTTATTCTCGGTGTGTAAGAATTCTTATCTTGGCCAATTAGGTAAATGAATGAAGGCTTTTTATTACAGTCACTGATTAAAACTGCAACTTCTCCCTGAGTCCTTGGGAGAAGGGCGGCATATAAATTTAATAAACCTAAACCTAAACTAGATAAATTGCTCCTATTATTTTGAATTGCACACCTTTGGAACAAAGAGTGAGTGATGCACCCATTCCCCAATGCGTTTTCCAATTTTGGGTTTCTGTTGGGATAGGCTTGTACAGGACACTTTGATTTAAAACAGGGTGGAAACTACAATTGCATAAGGTTAACGATACTGAGAAAATGTCAGGTCATATAATTGATAGCACCCACGTTCAAATGAAATGTGTAAGGCAGTGTTTCTCAACCTTGGCAACTTGAAGATGTCTGGATTCGCTGGCTGGGGAATTCTGGGAGTTGAAGTCCGGACATCTTCAAGTTGCCAAGGTTGAGAAACACTGGTGTAAGGCAATGAATGTTCCCTTTTGAATAGATACCGTATATACTCGAGTATAGGCCGACCCGAATATAAGCCGAGGCACCTAATTTTACCACAAAAAAACTGGAAAAGTTATTGACTCGAGTATAAGCCTAGGGTGGGAAATGCAGCAGCTACCGGTAAATTTCAAAAATAAAAATAGATACCAATAATGTTTTTGAATATTTATTTCAAAGAAAAACAGTAAACTAGCGGTGTATTCAATGAAATACTTCACTCACCTCATGATGCTGATGTCCCGCTGTGATGATGATGTCCCGTGCAGCCGCGGGAGCGATGTCCCGCCTCCTATGACACACGGCACAGTGATTCCTATCATTGGATCACTGTACCAGAGGAGGTGGGACATCGCTATGTGGCTGCTTGCCATAACAAGGAGGAGGTGGGACATCGTTGCAGAGCGGCAGGAGGGGGAGGAAGGGGAATCGTAAGACAACCCTGCATTACATTAGAACGTGAGGAGGGGGGATGGTGCGGTGCGCGCTGCGCGGCAAACTGACACAGAGGGAGGGGAAACTCAGGGGCGCTGGGCCATTCACGAGCGTCACCCAGCGGCATGGCCCCGCCCCTTTTTCTCCTCCATTTCGGGCAAATTTTTCACTGACTCGAGTATAAGCCGAGGCGGCTTTTTTCAGCCCAAAAAGTGGGCTGAAAAACTAGGCTTATACTCGAGTATATACAGTACCTGGATACATTAAATCCTGTTACCCTGATTTAGAAAGGTGGCATGGGAATCCTTCTAGAAATAAAACTCCCCGAAATCCTTGTTGTGAGCATTGTTTTTAAGAAAAGGAAACTAAATTTTTATAGCATTGGTTAGAATAGTTAACTTTTAGACCTGTAATCTTCGTCTCCCCTTTGAACACCATTTATTCAAGTGGGTGAATTAATGCAGAACATTATTATATATGTGGACACTCACTTTTGTGTAATGGATTTTATCCAACATGGATTCTTAAGTTTGGGACTTATGCTAAATCTACATTTAAAGCATTCTATTTTTTAAAAGTCTTTTTTGTTTTATCTCTAGGTAATAAGCAGTTTTAACATTTTTTTAATATCGGAATTTATTAAAACAGGAACTATTATAGTAGATGCTACAGTTATTAAGATCATATGTTGCCTATCTCACAAATACATTTTATACTTTTAAAGAAAAAAGGAATAAATTTATGGAAGATATAATTTTGAATTAATATGAATAATATGCAAGCTGCATTATTATTCTCAGAAATACCTTTTTTTCATCCTGGCCTTGTTGGTTAGATGAAGAAAGAGGAAATGTGGATTATCTGTTTGCTGTGAGAAGTGAGCACATGCAAATGAACAACTACACAGACAGTTCTATTATTAGATGTTTGTGATGTAAATTGGATGGAACCTCTGGTTAAAGGTGCAGAGGGTCAAATATTTGTGACTCTTCAATTAAATTATTTGACCTTTTAAAATACAAAACTTTGGAACAAGTGCTTTTAATTAATGTTGCCTGGGTTAACTGACATACAGTATGCAACATTACATGTTTGGAATATATCATACTTTAACACGTGGTATTTATGCTACACTTATGGGCTCTGATTATGAATGTACAATGTTTTGGATTTGATTCCAGAAAGATGTTTCAGAGTGCCCAGTGTTTCTCAACCTTGGCAACTTGAAGATGTCCGGACTTCAACTCCCAGAATTCCCCAGCCAGCATTCGCACTGAGAGTGCCAGTAGGCAGGGCATGAATGTAATGCTTACTGTATCTTCAGTTCTTTAAAGCAGCTGCATCTTTTCCCAAGTTCTCATCTTTTCCCAGGCAACCTTAAGGAGCAGCTGAACAATCCTGGGGAAAGATGCTGGTACTTTCAGGATAGGCCATACATTTATGTTCTGAAGTACATTTTTTAGAATTTAATAAATGTTGCATAGCTTTGGCTTGCTGTTGGGAAAAATCTGGACAAATTACTTAGTTATGGACAAGGAACTGGAAAAATTTCTGTGTTCAAAATTGGTTTTGGACTATTTCTCTCTCCATTTTTGTCAGATTCAAAAGCCAAGCCTTTGTGTACCGAGGTGGCGCAGTGGTTAGGGTGCAGTACTGCAGGCCACTTCAGCTGACTGTTATCTGCAGTTCAGCGGTTCTAATCTGACCGGCTCAAGGTTGACTCAGCTTTCCATCCTTCTGAGGTGGGTGAAATGAGGACCCAGACTGTTGGGGGCGATATGCTGACTCTGTAAACCGCTTAGAGAGGGCTGAAAGCCCTATGAAGCGATATATAAGTCTAACTGCTATTGCTATTGCTACTTGCTGAAGATCACGCGTGTGCGGGACTGTAGACCTGACCATGGGAACAGAGAAGGAATGAGTGAACCAACAAGGAGGGACTTCCAGAAAGGATTACTTAGTTTAAGTGTAATTGTTTTGATTTTGTTTGACATATGATAGGACAGAGAGTCATTCTTTCTTTCTTTTAAGACCTGGCTGTTCCGGCAGGCCTGGGGCTGCTGAATCTCTCAGCCCCACTCGAGGGTATGACTGTTGTTGTTTTTTAAAATGTGTTTGTCTTTTTATCTTCATTTTGTACCCCCTCCCCTCTTCGATTGTAAGCCGCTCTGAGTCTCTCGGGGATAGGGCGGCATACAAATTGAATAAATCCAATCCAATCCAATCCTTTCAAGATTTCTTTTATTGTACAGTACTTGACAACAAAAAACATTTCCTGTGATGATGGAAAATCCTACAGTGAGTATTTTCTGGCAAAGAAAGGGGTCTGGATGGTTTTTTGGAAATGTTGTCTGTCAGCCTTTCCAGGTAGACTAGGCAGGAAACACAACCAAACGAGCTAATTCAACTTTATTGTAAGGCTACATTAACAGAATCTTGCAAATCCAGCAGTTCAGATCCTCCACCATCTCTTTTATAGTCTGAGAAGTTTGGGAAGTTCCTTTCCAGTTTCTTTCTCTGCCTGTTATGCAGCTGCTGGCTATGCCCTCTCTTGTCTATGTAGCATCTCCCTATTCCACTCCCGTCATTCCCTCATCCCTGTGAAGTTCCCAAGAGATGACCTATTTAATTTACGAGCCTCGAGACAAAGTTCAAACAAAACCCCTTCATTTATTAGGACCAACATCTTAGTATTACTTCTGTGGAGCTTAAACTGACTTTCGCTTAATTGCGTTTGAACTTTACCCTCCTAACCCCCCCCCCCCTTCTGTCCTGCGTCATAAATCATATTCTCCAACTAGATTGTAGAAACATGAGACCGAAGGTATGCATGGAATTCTCCTCCCTTCTAAAGTTGATAGTAGTCATGAAAACACTTTAGACTTTGACAATACCATTACATCATCTTTGAGTTGAATTGTTTTTACTTTTTGGCTTACAACCCATCTTTCTGCTTACCTTGTTTTGGAAAATTCATAACATTCTTACAGAATTTACCCAATTTGTAACATTCTTTTGCCCTTACTACTCTCTGAACTAGCCGAAGTTTTGTTTTTACATTGTCAAATGGTAACTTTTTACTTCCTTAATTCATACTTGGGAACATGAAACATGTCTCATCTATTCATCCATAATTGAGTAAAGTCTGGATCCAGGAAATGAGGCATTTGCAAATGTTGGGAAACCATCTTATTTTCAAAACGCTGTTGGGATTAGATAGTCAGATGGCATCAAAATCAGGTGGCATCAGGTGACTCTTGGTATCTGCATGAAGAAATCCTCACTATCTTGACCTGCTTTTAGCAATAACTCATAGCTTTTCAAAGACTGTAGTCTGGCTCATTGGAGTCTCTCTGGATATAAACCAGTTGAATCTAGGGAGGACACATTATGACAGTGTTTCTCAACCTTGGCAACTTGAAGATGTCCGGACTTCAACTCCCAGAATTCCCCAGCCAGCGAATGCTGGCTGGGGAATTCTGGGAGTTGAAGTCCGGACATCTTCAAGTTGCCAAGGTTGAGAAACACTGCATTATAACCTTATTCAAGCTTATCAGCCTCAACCTGTCCCAGAAAGAAGCACTGACTATCCCCTGGATGCAGTTAATCGCACACCCTTGTCCCACCGATGAGCCAAGAGAGATATGGATGAAGTCCACAAATGACAATGAACATGCCAGAAGGCACTCACTCCTGTCCGCTTCCTCAGAATCTGCAGACCTAAGGAATCCCAGATAATATAGTTTGATGTACCAGCCTCTGCAGAGTTTGATAATTTGAATGATTGAATTGGCAAAATTGCCAAAATTGCCAAAATGGTCACAGCTGCCAGGTTGATCTACTGCCCTGCCTCTCCTTGAGAAGGAATTCCTCATCTGATAGAAGAGCCGAGGTGCCGCAGTGGTTAGAGTGCAGCACTGCAGGCTACTTCAGCTGACTGCAGTTCTGCAGTTCGGCGGTTCAAATCTCACCGGCTCAAGGTTGACTCAGCCTTCCATCCTTCCGAGGTGGGTGAAATGAGGACCCGGATTGTTATTGGGGGCAATATGCTGACTCCGTAAACCGCTTAGTGAGGGCTGAAAGCCCTATGAAGCAGTATATAAGTCTAACTGCTATTGATAGCATACCAATGTGTTATGATAGATGTAGTGATGTACCATCTCCATTATCAGCACTGTAGCATATAGGTCCAAGTATAGTTTAGTTTAGTTTAGTTTATTTGTCTTGTATGCCGCCCACTCCTGAAGGACTCCGGGCGGCTCACAATAGACAAGGGAAGGGGGATAAATAGACAAAGACAACACTTTAAAAAACGCAACATTCACAGTTTCCGTGGGGCTGGATGTTTCACAAGCCCCCCGGCCTGCTGGAGCAGCCAGGACTTGGTGGCTTTGCGGAAGGCCGGGAGCGTAGTAAGGGTCCGGATCTCCATGGGGAGGTCATTCCAAAGGGCCGGAGCTGCAACAGAGAAGGCTCTCCCCCGGGGAGTCGCCAGCCGACATTGGCTGGCAGATGGAATCCGGAGGAGACCTAACCTGTGAGATCTAATCGGTCTAAGGGAGGTAATTGGCAGGAGGCGGTCTCTCAAAGTAGGTTCCCTTTTGGACTTTCTTTTTTTAACTAACCCTCATGTGATCATTTCTGCTGCTTCATTTCCTAGAACTCCTTGACGAATTAGGGAACAAGTAAAAGGCCATTCAGTAGCAATCTCACTGCAACCTTAGCTCACCTCTTATTTCCTGAGGACTCCGGCCAGCCAAATTGCTAAGAAATTCACTGTTAACACATCACATTATTTTTGAATATCCAGCCAGCACCGTAGAGAAAAGAACAAAAAAATAAACACCATGAAGCATTTGCTTTGGGGGAGGGAAAATAATCAGTATACGGAGACTATACTGATTGGTCTCCGGACTCGCTTCAAGGTGCTAGTTGTTACTTATAAAGCCCTACCTGGCATCGGACCTGGGTACCTGAGAGACCGCCTCCTGCCAATTACCTCCCAGAGACCGATAAGATCACACAGATTGGGCCTCCTCTGGGTGCCATCGGTCGGTCATTGTCGGCTGGCGACCCCCTGGGGGAGGGCCTTCTCTGTTGCTGCCCTGGCCCTATGGAATGATCTCCCCGTAGAGATCCGGACCCTCGCTACTCTTCCAGCCTTCCGTAAAGCTACTAAGACCTGGCTGTTCCGGCAGGCCTGGGGCTGTTGATTAGCATCCAGCCCCACTATAAGCAGTATGTATGTTGTGTAATTTTAAACAATTGTATTTCTATTTTTAATTTTTATATTCCCTTGTTTGTCTGTAAGCCGCCCAGAGTCCTTAGGGAGTGGGCGGCATACAAATGTTAATAAACTTCCAAACTTCTATATAATCCCAAAAATATACTCATATGCATTCAGACTGATTTAAATCCAGGTTGTGTCTAATGTGCCTTGCCTAATCTGATTGATTGATCATTTATTTACTTATTTTACTTGTTGCCTGTTTTGTTTAAAAGTGTCTGAGGATAGATTTAATTTAGATCAGGGGTAGTCAACCTTTTTATACCTACCGCCCACTTCTGTATCTCTGTTAGTAGTAAAATTTTCTAACCGCCCACCGGTTCCACAGTAATGGGGATTTATAAAGTAGGGAAGTAACTTTACTTTATAAAATTTATAAAGCAGAGTTATAGCAAACCCCCCACCGCCCACCATGAAAGCTGGAACGCCCACTAGTGGGTGGTAGGGACCAGGTTGACTACCACTGATTTAGATTATTACCAAGTGGATTTTTAGAACTTTTCTTTAAAACTGACAATATCTATTTATAAATTGCTGGTCTAGTTCAGTGTTTTTCAACCTTTTTTGTGCAAAGGCACACTTTTTTCATGAAAAAAATCACGAGGCACACCACCATTAGAAAATGTTAAAAAAAATTAACTCTGTGCCTATATTGACTATATATAAAGTAATTTTCCCACGGCACACCTTACACTATGTCACGGCACACTAGTGTGCCGCGGCACAGTGGTTGAAAAACACTGGTCTAGATGATGTGGGTTTCATACTTTGCTTCAGAGTAAATCATTACATAGGCTGTTGTTCCGTCTATTCATTTTATTCAGTTTGCTTACGATTGGTACATTATTTCCTTGCTTTCTATGCAATATCTCTACTGGTAAGATGTGCTCCTTTAATACAACTTTAAAAAGTTGAACCGTACTTTATTTGGGAATTTATTCTGTGCCGAGGTGGCGCAGTGGTTAGGGTGCAGTACTGCAGGCCACTTCAGCTGACTGTTATCTGCAGCTCAGCAGTTCAAATCTCACCGGCTCAGGGTTGACTCAGCCTTCCATCCTTCCGAGGTGGGTGAAATGAGGACCCGGATTGTTGTTGGGGGTGATATGCTGACTCTGTAAACCGCTTAGAGAGGGCTGAAAGCCCTATGAAGTGGTATATAAGTCTAACTGCTACTGCTATTGTAAACCACTTAGAAAGGGCTGAAAGCCCTATGAAGCGGTATCTAAGTCTAACTGCTATTGCTATTGCTATTTAATACTCTTATTTCAATGTGGCTTTTTAGTAGTATTATAATCAGCACAGTACAAATAAAACATTTGAAAGTACACCAGGATGTAACATCTGATAATACTGGGGGAGGGGGGGGGCTTTCTAGGGATTGCCAAGTACTTCTAAATTCGATTTTATTACTGGGACTCTGTACCTTCCTCCCTATTGATGCTTACAAGTATAAAATTTTTTATTGTGCCTGTATGCTAACTCCTTTCACAGGCAAAAGCTAACAATCTATTTTTTATCATCCTCTCTCTTCAAGTCTCATCAAAGGTTGCTCACTCCTTTTTACACCACGTATGTATCATTAACCTTCCACATAGGTTTTCAAAGTACACAAGAGGAAGCACGTAATGCTGTGCTTGGCTTGGTTTTTCTCTTTTGATAGGAAGATGGAAAAGATGGCTTGAATTCATTCTTATAATATTGCCGATTCATAAAAGCCAAACGTCTCTGGATTTTCATAGCTGGGACTTCAAGGGGTTTCTAAAATCTAAATGGTGGTCTGACTTTTATTGAAGTCAATGAGTGAAATAGTGAAATGCATTTTCATTTTTCTCAGGATTCATGAAATGGCTACAGATGACAAAACGTTTCCCACCCTGGAATCTGTGAATGATTTGCCTTACTCCCCCGGAAGCCCGTCTCACCTCACGCACTTCAAACCTTTGACTCCTGACCAGGATGAGCCTCCATTTAAATCTGCCTACAGTTCTTTTGTAAACCTTTTCCGTTTCACAAAGGGTACGTGCAAATTATGTTTTCATGGTTTCATTTCTTCGTTCTGAAAGAGGGCTTACAGTCACTTGCGATTTTAAAACGGCCTCCCCTTTATTTGGTGACTTCCAGAAATGTTGAAATACTACCAGTGCCTAAGGCCAAGACTTCTGTGTTCCTCTTTCCTTTCTCTTCTCTGAAAGAAAAGGTGGGAACTTTTGCCCCATTTTCAATTCACGTGGCTTCTTCCAAAGCCTGAAAGTATGCAGAAGGAGGTCAACATCACATTAACTGTAATTATGTTGAAACCAACATCAGACTGATGATTTTGATTGAGTGTGTGATGCTAAGCCTAACATGTGGTGTTCGACAGTGTAGATACTGTAGCAGCCCAATCCTGATCTTTTTGTTCTTCCTCCCCGTTTTTACGTTTTTTAAAAATAATTTTTTATTTATTTTTCAAAACAAACATACAGATCCTCCTTCTTTACATACTGTAAAAAGTGTATCAGCTGGTTACAAAAGGCTTTTGTGCCTCTCTTCCACCGTCATCAAACATAATTCATATCAAGTCTAATATCTCAACTCAGATATTTATTATATTACCATCATCATATCTCCACTTCTATTTGGCTATAATTATTTAAACGTCCTTCATCATAAAATATACCAAGATTTAATACATAACCACATGCTGGCATTTCATTTGCTTATTTATAAAATCCTCCCTTAACATTAAATCCTCATATCCTGTTTTAGCTAAACATCCATAATATTTAGTACCAAATTTTTCTAATCCTCCATGTATATAATTTATTATCATTATCCTTTCTTTATTTGACTATATCCTATATCATAACATTTCCCCCCTATTAGTTAAAACTTAGCTGTGTCTAATTTTGTTCTTTTTTATTGTTACTGTTATTAATAACCTTTATATATAGTCCAAAAATATTTCTAACCTTCCCTTCATGGGTAGCATTCAATATTCATATCCAATTATTACTTATCATAACAGCTCAACATTGCCAAGAGCCGAGGTGGCGCAGTGGTTAGGGTGCAGTACTGCAGGCCACTTCAGCTGACTGTTATCTGCAGTTCAGCGGTTCTAATCTCACCGGCTCAAGGTTGACTCAGCCTTCCATCCTTCCGAGGTGGGTGAAATGAGGACCCAGACTGTGGGGGCGATATGCTGACTCTGTAAACCACTTAGAGAGGGCTGAAAGCCCTATGAAGCGGTATATAAGTCTAACTGCTATTGCTATTGTATACATTACTATCATTATCAATTTTTATTTAAAATTGTCACTATTATCACTGAATTTAACTAAGTTTAGCTGGTTTTAAATTATAATCTTCCATCTATCAACCTGTATCTCTCCAGTAGCAAAACAATCCTATGTCTTCTGCCATTTGTGGATCCATTCCTCCAAACATCTTCTTAAACAAATCTGTATGGACTCCTCTTAGCAACTCCTTGTTTATAGTATCTCTCATATAATATTGACACCCTCCTTCTGTTTGCCCTTTTTTATGTTTTTGTTCACTAAATTAATACATGCATAGATCAAGTACTGTGTGATACAAACAGTTTGTGCCCATGTTTCCGAATTTCCAGATTCGGGTTTTATTGAAAGTAATGATTTTGAATTCCTTCATGGTTTATAAATACGAAGAATCTCTTCTTTCCACATGTATCAAATCAGTCCTTGAAGTCAATGCCTGTCCATCAAATGTAGTATGGCAATCCATGGCAGAGCTTCTCAGTGGTAAAAAATCCGTCAAGTAAACAGCTGTAAAATTTCCCAACTCTTCTGAATTATGTTGTGATCTTTATGGCATTTTTGCTTAGTATCCCATTATATTCCTCTGCCGTACATTGAGTTTGAATTATAATTTTTAACTGGCTGAGATATATTTGAGTTTGAAGAAGGAAAGGCTGCCATCTAGTTTGCTCACTCTCTCACTTGGTACATAGATACAGAACCAATTATGACCCCCCCAGCACCGTTTTGCAGTTTCTGAAGCTCTTTGAATAGAGCTAAATGTTTTTGTAATGTTTTGTAATGCATGAACAAGCACAATGAATGCGTTAAACTTGAAGAGGTTTAATGCACCATTTTATGCCCTCTAAGAACTGTAAAAACAACCTCAAAAGCAGGCAACATTTTTCCCATGGAGGGGCTTATAAGCAAAATGTGCACCTTAAATCCTTCTAAGTCTTAAGGTATTTCTTTATTTCTTAATTACCATCAAATCAACTGAAGAGTAAATTTGGCCTTGGCTGCAGGATAAAAAATGTAGACCACTACATAAAAGGTTGAAGGCAACCGGTTTTATTTAAAAATTAAAGAGAATTTGTTACCTTTCAGACAGGGGAGGGTTCCTACCAGTTCTAACCTCTTCTATAGAGGACATTCCAGAAATCTACAGTGCCGTTTAGAACCGGTTCCAGCTCCCTCCCCTTCCCTGTCCGCACATCATCATGATGAAGAGCGAAAGGAGCAATTCTGGGAGTTGAAGTCCACAAGTCTTAAAGCTGTCAAGTTTGAACACACCTGGGTTTTTTTTCTAAAGGGTTGGGGGTTCAAGGGTCTTGTAACTTGACAGCTTTAAGACTTGCATGCTTCAAAAGCCAGAGTTTCTGAGCCAACATGACTGGAGGAGGAATTCTGGGAGTTGAAGTCCACAAGTCTTAAAGCTATCAAGTTTGGACACCCCTGGGTTTTTTTTTCTAAAGTGTTAAGGGTGCGAGGGTCTTGTAACTTGACAGCTTTAAGACTTGCATGCTTCAAAAGCCAGAGTTTCTGAGCCAGCATTTTCGTTGCTAGAGTAAGCAAGAGTGTTGTTAAGTGAGTTTCACTACATTTTACAAGTTGGCCATGCCCACCCAGTCACATGACTGCCAAGCCACTCCCACCCAGTCACATGGCTGGCAAGCCACTCCCACCTGGTCACATGGCCAGCAAGCCACTCCCACAAAGCAGGCCACACCTATAGAAGAGGTTCTAAAAAAATTTGAAACCCACCACTGCTTTCAGACTAGTAGAAAAATAGAGCTTTTTCAAAAGTCTAATCATTTGCCCTTTCTAGATGATGGACGACTTGCACCCTCTGTCGAGAGAGCAGAGATTGGGCAGGGGGATCATCAGCAGACACTGAATGCAAATTGGTCCAGCCCGGAACATTCGTCAAGATCTCAGTCATTGCGTTCATCCCCTGTAGCTTACAAAAAAACACAACCTGCTGGCGAGCTACAGCGACGATCTTCCACCTCGTTAGGTAAGAGATCTGAACTTGAAAAGGAGCCTCTTTTGTAAACTTTTATCTGTCTTCAAAGTTTTTCGAACCTTCACTCTACATGTACTTTTCAGGAGGCCTGTAATTCAGCACTTGGAAAATATCTATTTTAGATCTCCATAGAACAGAGAATTGTTAGTTGAGAAAAATCTAACACACAGGGAAGCTTATGTAGATACCTGTCAGGTGCAAAAGGCCAGTGGTGAAGTTCCAATTAAGCAGGTATTTAGCTGTCTGTCTACCTGTCTATTAAGGATTAGGATTAGGATTTATTTCATTTATATGCCACCCTTTTCCCCAAGGGGGACTCAGGGCGGCTCACAACTCAGTCAAGGGAAAGGAGGTACAAACAGGGGATAAAAGACAAACGAACAATACACAATTTAAAAACACACAACAACCATACCATTCGAGAAGGGGGGGCAGAAGCTCTTTAGCCCCAGGCCTGCTGGAATAGCCAGGTTTTGAGGGCTTTGCGGAAGGCCTGGAGGGTGGTGAGGGTTCGAATCTCCACGGGGAGTTCGTTCCAGAGGGTCGGAGCAGCCACAGAGAAGGCTCTCCTCCGGGTAGTCGCCAGTCGGCATTGGCCGGCGGATGGAATTCGGAGGAGGCCTAATCTGTGGGATCTAATCGGTCTATTGGAGGTAATTGGCAGCAGGCGGTCTCTCAAGTACCCAGGTCCAGTACCATGAAGGGCTTTATAAGTGACGACTAGCGCCTTGAAGCGTATCCGAAGACCAATAGGCAGCCAGTGCAGCTCACGGAGGATAGGTGTTACGTGGGTGCACCCACGATCACTCGCGTGGCTGCATTCTGGACAAGCTGAAGTCTCCGAATGCTCTTCAAGGGCTGCCCCATGTAGAGCACGTTGCAGTAGTCCAGTCTAGAGGTCACAAGGGCACGAGTGACTGTTGTGAGGGCCTCCCGGTTCAGGTAGGGACGCAACTGGCGCACCAGGCGAACCTGGGCAAATGCCCCCCTGGTCACAGCCGACAGATGGTGTTCAAAAGTCAGCTGTGGGTCCAGGAGGACTCCCAAATTGTTTGCTACCCATCTTACTGCAAAGCAACTCTTTATTGCTGATAACCATGCGCAGGAATATTTCCCATTAAAAGTTAGCACCTTTGTGTATTTTACCAGGATTTACCAGGTGCTATGTCTGGATCCCTCCTTCATCCCCAAGGTGTGCTCCTGCTTTCACCAGGCTCAGGAAATTGTTCTTCCCAACTTCTGTCCGGAGCCAGCGCATCCACTAGAAAGAAAGTGGCACACCTTGGACGTGAGGAGGGCTCTAAAGATCTACCTGAAATGGACCTTGCCATTCAGGAAATCTGAGGCGCTATTTGTATCGTTCCAGCCGGCCTCTCTAGGACAGAAAGTCACTGCCCCCACAGTCGGTAGATGGTTGAGGCCCTGCATTGCCACGGAATATCAGGCTCAGTCTACGCCGCCTCCCGGAAGGCTAACCACCCACTCTACCAGGAGTGCAGCAACTTCTGCTGCTTGGGCCACTCAAGCCCCTTTGGCGGAGATCTGCAGAGCGGCCACATGGACATCCCTGTCCCCTTTTATAAAAAAATATAATCTTGCATTGACTGACACGGCCTTCGGCCGCAGGGTGCTCCAGGCTGTACATAGAGCGGGGACTTTCTTGGACCAGGCATGAACTCTCCTGAGGGACAATTCTAGCTTGGGTACGTCCCAATCTGGATGCTACCTCCACCACTATGGAGAAAGGGCGTTGGTTCTTACCTGATACGCCTCTTCTCATAGGGTGGAGATAGCATCCAGCCCCTCCCAAAGATAAACTGGTCCTTGTAACTGATTTTTCTAACTGTGACATTAGGCGTTACAGTGGAGTCTCGTCAGGGGTATTACATTCGGTATGGACATAAACTACGTTGAAGGATGACACATTGAGTCTGACAGAACTTCTTCGCGGAAAGCTGGGTCTGCCTAGCGTCAGGGGTGTGGCTTAACAGTTTTGCAATGCCGGTTGGCGACTACTTGGGGGAGGTCTTTCTCTGTAGCTGCTCCGGCCCTGTGGAATGATCTCCCCACAGAGATCTGGACCCTTCCCACTCTCTCGGCCTTCCGTAAGGCCACTAAAACCTGGCTGTTCCGGCAGGCCTGGGGCTGTTGACCCCAAAATATGGTCCAGCCCCACTTGGAATGGAGTGCATGGTGTGTTTTTTAAATCTATCTTTTCTTTCCTCTTATTCCCTTTTGATTTATTTGTATTGTTAGCTGCCCGGAGTCCTACGGGATTGGGCGGCATATAAATGCTATTAAACTTTGAAACTTTGAAACTTTTCATCAGACTCAGTCCTATTAGTGAGTGTGATGTTGTCAACCTAGTCTGTATGCTACCTCCACCCTATGAGAAGAGGTGTATCAGGTAAGAACCAACGCCCTTTTTCTGGAGTTTGAAGGCAACTACTTTGGAATCTCTTTCTGAAAGAAGTCAAGGGTCATTTTCCTAGGAACAGATTATTTCTTCTTTCCGTGGCACGACATAACCGCGAACGTCAAAAGCGCGCTGACAACAGCGCGGCGCTAAAACCGCGATGTCAAAAGCATGCCGACAACAGCGCGCCGACAGAAGCGCGATTTAACTTAAGGTAAGGTTTAGGGTTAGGTTTAGGGTTAGGTTTAGCATTAGGTTTAGGGTTAGGTTTAGGGTTAGGTTTAGGGTTATTTTTAGGGTTATGTTACAGCGCGCTTCTGTCGGCGCGCTGTTGTCGCGCTGTTGTCGCGCGGTTTTGACGGTGCGGTTTTGTCACCGCGCTTTAGTCACACGCGCTTTAGTCTACCGCGGTTTTGTGGTGGAACCCTTCTTTCAAGATTGTAGTTCCAGTTCCTCTCTTAACAGGGGAATTACTTCTGCAGTTGGCCACCCTCCCTTATTAGCATTAACAAACCAAGCAAGGTAATGCTCGCTTTAAAAACATGATTGTTGAATTTGTCCAAGGACTTTGTTTGTCTTCTCTGGGCTCTTTGGAATTCATCTAATACAGTCGGACAACACGTTGTTGTGCTTTGATACAAATTAAAAACTGGCCATCTTTTGATGGATTTTAATTGCTGCTGTGCAAAACCTGGCAGCATTGTGTATTGTAACCAGAGTTAGTATCAGTAAGCAGGAAGGAGGTACAAAATTATCTGGGTATTTATATGGTATTGGTGAGATGAAGTCAGTATGAATATCTGTAGTACGGGCACTGGAGGAGGACATGCTCTGTGGTTTCTATGTGTTCAGAGGAGCATTGTCTCTCTAGATAGGACATTTTCCTGTAGTGCTCTTCAAGGATAGCTGAGAGAAGGGATGTGACATTGTTTTTTATTGTTTCAGCTAGCTTACCAAGGTCTGTGAAGCTCAGTTTTTATCCAAGATATTGTACAACTTTCCAAATAATTACATAAGCAGTTAGGTTTTCCATTGATATAAAGGATTATTATGACCATCAATTGCCTGAAGAGTTTCTTCTACTCTTATGATGGTTGAACTGGTTCCACCACAAATCCGTGAAGCCCTTATCCGCGGAGACATAAGCGCGAAGACTAATTCGCGCCGTTCTAAGCGCTAAGGAAAAACGAGACCCTACCGCGATGGCATAATCGCGGAGGGCAAATCCGCGCATTCCCAAGCACTCAGTACCCTAAACCTAACCCTAACCCTAACCCTAACCCTAACCCTAAACCTAACCCTAAAACAAACCCTAAAACAAACCCTAAAACAAACCCCTAAACCTAATCCTAACCCTTACCTTAATTGAAATCGGCTTTCTGCTGCGGCGCCGTTTTAAAGCGCCCTTCTGTTGCCGCGCTGTTGTTGCAGCGGTGATGACGCGCGGTGATGACGTCGCGGCTTTAGCGACGCGCTTATGTCTCCGCAGATAAGGGCTTCGCGGTTTTGTCGTGCCACGGGTTGAACTTACCTTTGGCAATTTTCAGTCCCTGTGCTACAGAGAGAAGTCTGCAGTGATAAGCTGAGTTCATACAATGTATTAAGTCATTGCTTTATGATTTGGTGAACACAATATGTGTGGCTTAATTCAAATATAATACAAAGGCATACGTTATTTACAAATTACAGTGGTACAGATCGCACATAGTACTAATCCAAGTCATACAATTTTTGCTTCATCCATCCCAGTATATTTGGCAGAGAAGGGCACACTACAAGTCTCTTCAGTGAAATATCGTTGCTTGGAAGGGTCTCAGAATCATTCCTTCTCTGTCATGGCACTTATTTATGGAACAGCCTCCCCCCCCTCCCTCAAAAGATTCAGATGTTACCGACTCTTTTAGCCTTATGGAAAGCAGAAAAGAATTTTCCCCAAGAACTGGGATCAGGATGTTGGTGGAACTGGCATAGTATGATTGATTGATACAAGTTTTAGTAGGGCTCTGTTCTGTCCCAAGCCTCTAAATTATACTGATGCCAGCTTGGCTGCCACCACTAAGGAGGGAGATAAGCCACCCCTTGGCTAGGAGCCCAGAAAAATTATCTCTATGAAAAAACAAGACTCACAGAACTCACGAAATTCTTCAAACTTTAAACTGATGTTTCCTGCAAAATTCCCCTCCCGTCGCTCCACCTATAAGAGCCGAGGTGGCGCAGTGGTTAGAGTGCAGCACTGCAGGCTACTTCAGCTGACTGTTAGCTGCAGTTCGGCTGTTCAAATCTCACCGGCTCAGGGTTGACTCAGCCTTCCATCCTTCCGAGGTGGGTAAAATGAGGACCCGGATTGTTGTTGGGGGCGATATGCTGACTCTGTAAACCGCTTAGAGAGAGCTGAAAGCCCTATGAAGCGGTATATGTCTAACTGCTATTGCTATTAAGCTCTCTGGGAGGGGCCAATCAGTAGCCACCTGTTTCCTATTTCCTTCTATGAGCCTGCTTCCAAAGCTGCTGCCTCCTCCTATCAGCTCTACTTACGCATCCTCACGTCAGGGACAACCTCCCTCTGTTCCTCCTCACTGCTCCCTGACTCATCTGGTGGCCAACAGGCCTCTGTAGTCCCTGCTCTGGCTCCGAACACCCCCCCCCCAAGAGTCTTCCTCAGCCTTCAGGGCCGTCCCGTAGTGCTCATTGCTGTCAGATTCCACCAATAGCTCAGCCGGCCGCTGCTGGGCCACAACAGGCTCAACATTGTTTTTTCCCCTATAATGGTGACGATCAGGGGTGGGTTTCTCGCCCCGTTCCAACCGGTTCGGTTGGAACGGGGCCGGCAGCATCCTCGTGCACGCGCGCGGTGCACGCATGCGTACTAGCGTCTGCGCGATGCTCCAGCTGCTCCTGGAGGATCGCGCAGGCGCTGTATGCGTCCTGCGCATGCGTAGAAGCGCAGAATTCGTCAAAACTGGGTAAGGACCGCGGGCGGGTGGGCGCGCCCTTCGCTGTTCCCGGAAGTTACTTACTTCCGGGTTCGCCGACCAACTGGTTCGCAGGGACCGCCGTGAACCGGTTGAAACCCACCCCTGGTGATGATATATGGTAAGTTTGTTAAATAAATAAAATGTAGTTCTGAAATCTTTTGATTAATGTCCATGCTTCTGTGGCTATTTGATAAATGTTTCTAGCAGCAATAAAGATTATTTGTGCCATTTTAATATTAAAAGTTTTTGTTCAGGGGACTCTGCAGGACATGTTCTATCACGTGGGGCCTGATTTAGCAGATTTATAAGAGATTTCATAAGAACTCGGTCTGGACTTTGTGCTCTACATCTTGGACAAAAGCCACACTTTCCTGCTTTGTCAGTTCATGGTGGAAAATGGTTGTTTATGTACAACGTGGTGATCTGCAAACGCACACACTTTTTTTTGCTCCCAGATTCCTCTGTATTAAGAGATCTGAGCATACAATGTGATTGCAGAGTCAGCATTAACTGGATTACTAGCCCTATACAAACATTGTACTCTGTAAAAGGAAAGATAGTATGATGAGCGGTAGCCAATGTTCCCTCTAATTTTTTTTCAGTGTGAGCAGAAAAGTATAGTGTTTGAGCGGCATATTTTCATGCCTGAGCACCTGAACTTTTTTCACAGATGTCACCTAAGACAACAACAAAATCAGTATTATTTGAAACTCAAAGTTATGTTTATTCAAGGTACCCGCTTAATTAAAAGTGTTATATAATATCAGTATCACTTAACAACGCTCCTGCTTAGCAACCAAAATGTTGGCTCAGAAAGTCTGGCATTTGAAGCACGCAAGTCTTAAAGCTGTTGTCACAAGACCCTTGCACCCCTAACCCTTTAGGGGGAAAAAAACCCAGGGGTCTTCAAACGTGACAGCTTTAAGACTTGTGGACTTCAACTCCCAGAATTTCTCCCTGAGGGGAATTATATATTTGGACTGTTTCATAGTTACATTAGAGAACTAAATTGATAGAACTTAGCACAAAAGATACCTTTTATCTGAAAATCCAAATAGAGTAAACCTGCTATCATCCCAGAGCACTAATATCATTTGTCCCAATCTGTTTTACGAGTCTGTATTAAAATAGATAGCAATATTTTCACTAAATTTTATAGATCTATATTTCAGGAACCTATCGGAAGTTAGGGCAAGATAAGAGTGGAAGAATGAATTTTGTTGCAGGTCATGGGGATTTTTTCAGCATCTTAAAAGTGGAGCGCATGTGCATTGAACTAGCAATACCCATTTAATAACAAAAGGAAATGGCTGAATTAAATTTGGTAAAGTTGCAAGCGAGCGGTAAAAAGCTTGTGGTTTTTAAAATCATAGAATCAGAAGGGATACTGGAGGTCTTCTAGTCCAGCCCCTTGTCCAAGGCAGGAGTCTTTATATCATCTGAGACAAATGGCCGTCCAGTCTTTTGAAAACCTGTAGCAAATGAATTAAGATTCCATTGATTTTAATTGTTCTTACTGTCAGGTTTCTCCTTATTTCCAGCTTGAGTCTCCTTCTGACAAGTTTCCATTGCTTCTTGTCCTGTCCTCAGGTGCTATTGCTACTGCCTCCTCCTCCTCCTCCAACAGCACCAAACACATTTGCTGCCCAGCACTGCGGCTGAAGTGAAGCCGCCAAAGCTCCCGCTGGCGCCCCCCGCAGCGTTGGGCGGAAATCCGGCAGTGCTGTTGGGGGAGGAGGAGGCGAACCAGCCTGCTACCGCCGGCCACCGCCAGCCCCGCCGCTCTTCCCACCCCCTTCCCAGCCCCACAGTCCAGCGGACGCAGCAGAAGCAGCCCTGGGTCTCCGCTACCGCTCCCCGCATTTTCTGGACGGGGTCTCGCAGGAAGGAATCCCACTTTGAAGAGCCGTGCTCTTCAAAACAAGTCTGGGGAGGTCCTTTGCAGGCGGCCCGTTGTAGCCGCCTGCAAAGGACTTCCCCACATTTGCTTTACAGAAATCTCTGCGCGGCAGTTAGAAACTGCTGCGCGGGGGTTTCTTTCCACGTGCGCGGCCGCGCGGCCGCGCACCTTAGAGGGAACAGTGGCGGTAGCTGCAGTTAGTCAATCTTTATTCAGAGTAAAAAAAACACTTTTTCTTCATCTCAGCACATGGGACAGATTTAACTAACGCCGCTCAGTAACTGAGAGCAGTTGTGATTTCTGAATTGTACAGAGCGACTTCCGCAACCGCAGCACAATCATAGCAAAAGGCACACAGTATGGAGCTGACAACAACTTAGGTATGTTTCCACACAAGCACCAAAGCATTTTTTTTCTATTTGAATCTAAAGCATTGCACAGTCCTAAACCTCAGAGATTGCTGCTTTAGTGATATCCCAGTTTGTCTACTGTATAATTTTAATTGCAGGAAAGTCCTTTATTTTTCCAAACTTTAAGATATAGTCTTGATCCTATAGTGCTGTCTGTGGTGTTTTAGCTTATTACAATATTTGTATACATTATTTATATAGTGTTTGTATTATTTTCATTAACTAGTCTTTTGAACTTTTAATAAAACTCGGGAAAGCTACATTCATAATAAAACAAGCACCTGTTATAGCACCCATTGAACCAGTAGTTCTTCTTCAAGGTACAATGTAGTTGTTCCATACATAGACCTTGCTTTGATGTTTGTTCTGTCATAAATTTAGCCCCAAACTGAAAAGAAATCTAAAATGTTTGTCTAAATTACGAGACTGGAAGATGTAGCAATGCAATTTAGGAATGTTGATAGAAATCACCCATTATCAGCCGTGACCCGACAAATGCGCGCCAACAAAACTGTGACGAGAAAACCGCGACATTGAAATCGCGCCCACAAGAGCGCGCCGACAAAACCGCGCCCACAAAAGCGCGATTAGGGTTATTACCTTGTTTTCGCGTTGTTTGTTGATGGCGCGCTGTTGTGGGCGCGCTGTTGGCGCAATTTCAACGTCGCGGTTTTCTCGCCGCAGTTTTGTCGGCGCGCTTTTGTCGTGCACACATTTGTCGGTGAACCATTATCAGCCATAGAAGTGGCACCATGCTTTTCCTCAGGACTTGGAGGCTGGCAAATAGATTCTAGCTGGGAGATGGCTGTTAGTAACACCTTCTGGCACAGCTTACAAAGACGAACCTTGTTTCTTGTTCTTCCAAAGTTGGGAGCCTGGCCCATTATACAGCAACTGTTATTGTGCCTGTTTCTCGGCTGTGCTGCCAGCATCCCACATAACATGAGTGGTATATAAAGCAGCGCATTCAGCGGAACCATGCTTGTTCTGCTTGCACAGGATAGAAAAACAAAATGTCTGGCTAATGGGGAACTGTGGAATTGGTAAGAAACTTGAGGCACTTTTCTTCTTAAGTACGAAATAGTCCTTAGCGGGGAAATGCAACAAAGAAAAAGAGGCTTGCAAAACTCGGGGAGTCTGTATCCATATAAAATAGTCATAGAATAGGAAGGGCATGTCATTAAGGAACTCTGATGAAATGCACAAAACCTTTCTCCTGCAACATGCTGATGTTGCTGTTGTTAATATGCTGTTAATCTGTGGCTGACTGGATGATTTAATACAAGAAATTAAATGGACTAGTGGAAGGCTAATTAACTGCCATAATGCTATATACAAAGCCACCATTGTAACTTCAGAAAATGGGTATCAATTAGCTGGTTTTAAAGCAAGTTAATATTTTCTCCCTGAAACAGTTGACTCAGATGAATAGCTTCCTATGCTGCTAAGGTGCAGGTTTGAGATTTTTTTTTTTAAACTAAACTGTTTAGGGTTGTGTCAGGGGTGGGTTTCAACCGGTTCGCGGCGGTCCCCGCGAACCGGTTGGTCGGCGAACCCGGAAGTAAGTAACTTCCGGGAACGGCGAAGGGCCCAGCCGCCCGCCCACGCTCCTTACCTGGTTTTGACGAGTTCTGCGCTTTCACGCATGCGCAGGACGCATACAGCGCCTGCGCAATCCTCCAGGAGCAGCTGGAGCATCGCACAGATGCTAGTACACCTGCGTGCACTGCGCGCGTGCACGAGGACGCCGCCGGCCCCGTTCCAACCGAACCGGTTGGAACGGGGCGAGAAACCCACCCCTGGGTTGTGTACTTGCAGCCTGATTTCAAAAATATTTCCAAATCTTTAGATCTACCCCAGTCTTTTTTTTCTCTTATTTAAAGTGCTCGGAATTAGTGAGGTCTTTTCCTATTCAGCGTTTATACAGTGTCTATATCCTAACTCTCAAGACAAAACAAAATAGTAAAATTTTAATAGCAAATATTGTATAATGTTAGCTGACTTTTCTCTGCAATAATTATTGTTCCGGTCCTCCTTGAATCAATAATGAGAGATTTTTGCTGACTTTAGTCCTAGGGAGTGGGATCTAAGTTTTAATGTTCGTAATGGCACATTATCAATTGGTGGATCATAAACTCAAAAACACCTATTAAAACAGATTGCAATATTTGGGATATTAGTACTAGTTCTGTATCTACAGCACATATACTTTTGTTTAATAACTTAGTTTGAAATTGGCGCAATCATTTGCCTTTCATTTTGTTATTTTTTGGAAGAACCCAAATAGACTTGCAATTATTCAGGGTATCTCATCTGTTAATTGAAATAAGGACAGCCCAGAGCTTGTGAGTAAGGTGAAAAAAATTCTTCGAAGAAGGAAATGGCTGCATCTGTATTGTTGCTGTGAGAATGGAGATTTGCACGGAGTCAATTGGGGTCAAGCTCAACTTGAAGACCACTTTTATTTTTTTGCAAGTGTGAAATATTCATGTTTGAAACCAAATGCCGTGTTTCTGAATTGCGTTTTCAGGAAGCAAGGTCTGTTGAATCAATCCGGGTTTCTTTCAGATAAATAAAATCACCAATTTATAACATAACTTTCTTTGAACTGACAAATGCTCTTTATCGGTTTGTCTCCTATTTATTTAAGGATAATTTAATTGGCTATAATTGAGAACTATTTTTCACGAAACATGGCTTTGGATAAGGTACTCTGCATTACAGGAAAGGTATTCAAATCCAGGAAGTTAACCACTGCGTTGACCTCAGTTTGAAAAAGAGAGAACTGAAATTTAAAAGTTTCTGTATATAATATTTTTGTATCCTAAAGGGATTTCCATTCATTGTTCATTGAGAACCAGGATCTCACATGGCAACTATTGTCTTTTGCTTCCAGACAATCGAAGAAAAGATCCTCCTCTTAGTGGCCATGATCCGAGGACAGCTGTTCAACTTAGAAGCCTCAGTACAGTTTTGAAACGTCTCAAAGAAATAATGGATGGAAAAAGCCAGGTATTGCTTTAATAGTTTTTGAGTAATCCTGAAATCAGTTCTGGTTTTTTTGTATATATATTTAAAATCCCATTTTGTATTTAGAATGTGTATAGAGAGTTAGGAAAAACTGCTACTGCTAAATATATTTTCAAGCAGCGAGATCAAGGGCTGTCTACTAATTTTGACAATAATAGCAAATCACTTTTCATACCTCCCCAGTGTGATATATCTGGTTTCCTTCTCATGCATGAGTTGGAAATTTTTCTTTAGCTGCCTTTTAGTAAATCAAATCCTATGGCTTAATGATTAAATTCAGAGCACTGCATAAGTGAAATCCTTTGGCTTGGGTAAACCTAGCAGGACATAGCTTTTTAAGACAGGAGCGGTGCAAATGTATTAATTCTCCATTATCTATTTTATAGCAACTATGAGGATTGCAGAATTTTGATACATTATAAACAGGCTTCCATATGCCCACGTTCTGAATCTAATTTGAATTTCATACCTCAAGTCTAGTCAACCTGCAAATGAGTATTATAATCACATTTTGGACTTGTGAGATCTCATGATATGACTCACATTCAGAAATAGGAAGTGTTCAGAACTGTGAAACTCTTTCCTTGACTAAACAGCAAATTTCTTCCATAGGACAGTGACCTCAAACAATACTGGATGCCAGATAGCCAGTGTAAAGAGTGTTACGACTGTAGTGAAAAATTCACTACCTTTAGACGCAGACATCACTGTCGGTTATGTGGGCAGATTTTCTGTAGCCGATGCTGTAACCAGGAAATCCCTGGAAAATTTATGGGTTATACAGGTAAGATGGAAGTGTAATCAAACATCTAGCTTTTGAGAAGGCGAAGAAATTATTCTTCTGTTGGAATGGGTGGGTGAGGATGAATTTCACATTGCCCTAAAACCAGTGACGTGCGGTGAGGTTCACCGCCGGTGAGGCAAGCGGGCAGGATTTCGCTTCCCCCCCCCCCACCAGCCGGAATAGTCCATGCGCCATCCACCCCCCTCATCCCAGCTGCACCTGAGGAAAGGGGGGAAAGCCAAACAGAGCCCCCCCTTCCCACTCAAAGCCCCCTTAAAGCAGAGAACAAGCCCGCTCTATGGTGGCTGGGGAATTCTGGGAGTTGAAGTCTGGACATCTTCAAGTTGCCAAGGTTGAGAAACATTGGGTTAAAGATTAGCATGGCAAGTAGATGGAGTTTAGGTTGTCCTTTTGCTATGAAACATGTTTCATTAGATTGTCTTCAGTTCATCCATTCATATATATATATTGCAAGCCTTGGTGCGTGTGGTTTATGCTTTCTGTTCAAAATCTAGCTGGCATTTTGTGTTGATCTCAAAGTTTTCTTTAGATTCTTGATATATAGGCACAAGGCATGATAAAAGAATTATCCTACCTTTGAAATAAGGCAAACACAGTAGTGACTATCTGTTTTTCATGTCACAATTGTTAGAATAAAATCTTCAGGTTAAAAAGCAATCTCTTCTATTTCTCCTAGGTGATCTGAGAGCGTGCACTTATTGTCGCAAAATAGCCTTAAGCTATGCTCACTCCACAGAAGGTAACACCATTGGGGAAGACCTGAGCGTCTTATCCGATTCATCAAGCTGTTTATCGGTATTGGATCCCGGGGAACCCCGTACCCCTGTAGGTAGCAGGAAAGCTAGTCGTAATATTTTCCTGGAAGAAGATCTTGCGTGGCAAAGGTATCGATGTCTTTATATTTTAGTGCTTAGAAAATCTGTTCTTTGTTCATTCTTACGCTAATTTTATAGCCCTCGATTAGTTGTTCAGATGGCTTTAGTCATTACTTTGGCATTCTTTAACTGCACATTGATTCAGGGCACTGTGGGCCTCTGTCAATAGTATGCAATTCCTATATTGTCATATTGAAAATTGTTCATATTTCAGTCACTTCTATAATCCAGTGTTGACATTTCTCATCAAGAAAATACTGTAACAGAGCATCTTTTCCTGAGATCTCAGTTCTGTTACTTTCATTCCTTGGAACTTATAAATTGAAAATTACCATATTTTTTTGGAGCATAAGACCCCCCCCCCCAAAAAAAGAGGGTGAAAATTTGAATGTGCCTTATACACCGAATGTAGCCACACCCACCAGCCCCCACCCTTTGGCCTCTGCCTCCCAGCAATTTGCCTTCTTGTAGCAAACAGCCTGTTTCAGTTTCAGCACATCCTGATTAGCACAAGCAGCTGATTGTTGGTTGGGTCGGCCTCCCGACCATCAGCTGTTTCTGGCTGCAGGGATTGCCGTTGCCTATTGCCACCTCCGCACGCCCCATTTTCGGCCTCCGCATCCCATTTTTGGCCTCTGCGCACCCCATTTTCTGCCCATTCTGATTCCCGCCGCCCGGCAGAAAATGGGGCATGTGGAGGCCAAAAACAGGGCGTTTGGAGGCTGAAAACAGGATGTGGAGGCTGAAAATGGAGCAAGTGGAGGCAGCAACAGACTATGGAAATCCCTGCAACTTGAAACAGCTGATCGCCAGGAGGCCCAACAATCAGCTGCTTGTGCTAATCAGGCTATGCTGAAACTGAAACTTGCTGTTTGCTGCAAGGAGGCAAATTGCTGGAAAGCAGAGGCAGATTTTTTTTTTCTTATTTTCCTTCCCAAAGGCTAGGCATGTCTTATACTTTGGAGCGTCTTATACTCCGAAAAATACAGTATATTTTTCAAAAACGCCAAGCTATATTTTCTACCAGCATATTTATCATGTGGTATTGAAAATTGGAAGAGGACTCTTGAGTATATATGGGTAGTCCTCATTCAGCATCTATCAGTTCAAAGTTAAGACGACACTGAAAAAATGGTCCATGAAATACAGCTGTGGCAGTGCCTCTGTGGTCATGTGAACAAATTTGGCCCGCCCAATTTACAACCGCTTCCCCGCCACTGCCTCCCCCCCACCAGCTGACCCTGCTTCCCCTCTGTTAGACTTATTATTCTGCATTCACATGTAGGGGAGGCACTGTGGAAATGCCCCATGCGTCTTATTAACTACTCCAATGCAGTGTTCAATTCAACTCAATTCAATTTATTAGATTTATAAGCCGCCCAATCCCGGAGGACTCCGGGCGTGTTAACTGCTGCTTAAATGTAATATCCTTAACTTGCAGCTTGATTCACCCAGATTCTTCATCTTCTACCTTATCAACACGTCTTGGATCAGTTCAGGAGGAAACAGGGAAGTCTCCTGCACGGAATAGGTAAGTGATCCAACTAGAGGTCACCTCTATACTAAATAGTATGCTTTGAGTTTAAGTATGCACATGTCAAATAACATTAAGACTTACCAGGGTCCTTGGTGTAGAACTTTTGCAAAAGTCTGGGAGCTCTAACATGAGATTTGTCGGCCCATTCAGCATGGGAAGGGGGGAAATGTTTCCAGGACACCAGACACTGAATGCGACCTCTATGTTTCTTGGAATCCAAGATATCTTTAACTTCAAAATGTTGCTCTCTAGTGGACGTAGAGAAGAAGTGTGCTCCGGTTTCAATAGGCTCACATGAAACAGGATAAATCCTACTAAGGTTTTTAGGCAACTCCAATCTCAGGGATACAGGATTTATGATTTTCACAATGGGGAACGGACCTACATACTTCGGCCCCAACCTCTTCGACTTCTGGGTGGTTTGCTGAAACTTGGTGGACAAAAACACCCGGTCCCCAACTTTGTATTCTTTCGGCTTAGCCCTCTTCTTATCAGCCTGGTTTTTGGGAGCCTGGTGGGCTCCTCCAAGGCTTTGCGAGTCATGGGCCAAAACTGTCGAAGTTGATCACCCCACTCAGATAAGGACCAAGTTTTCTGTTTCTCCTGAGGTAAATTCAATCCCCTGTTTAGGAAAAAAAAGAATGTAACATGGCAGAGTTACAAAGAAAGTAAAGATGGAGGAAGCATTATCTCCTCACAGCAAGGCAGCTGTTGGATATATCATTTATGTGTGAAGGGGAAAATAGCTGTGAACTAACACAGCTATTCTGGCTGGCATTTCTTGAATTGAATTGAATTTATTGCATTTATATGCCGCCCTATTCCCGGAGGGACTCAGGGCGGCTCACAAATCGAAGGGAGGGAAATACAGACAAGGGAAAAGAAACAACACAACAAACAACTACAGAAAGAATTTAAAAACAATCAACAGCCACACAGTTCGAGCGGGGATGGGAACTCGTCAGCCCCAGGCCTGTCGGAACAGCCAGGTTTTAAGGGCTTTGTGGAAGGCCTGAAGGGTGGTGAGGGTCCGAATCTCCATGGGGAGCTCATTCCAGAGGGCCGGAGCAACCACAGAGAAGGCTCTCCTCCGGGTGGTAGCCAGGCGACATTGGCCGGTAGATGGAATTCGGAGGAGGCCTACTCTGTGGGATCTAATAGGTCTATTGGAGGTAATTGGCAGCAGGCGGTCTCTCAAGTACCCAGGTCCAATACCATGAAGGGCTTTATAAGTGACGACTAGCACCTTGAAGTGTATCCGGAGACCAATGGGCAGCCAGTGCAGCTCGCGGAGGATAGGTGTAACGTGGGTGTACCGGGGTGCACCCACAATCGCTCGCGCGGCTGCTTTCTGGACAAGCTGAAGTCTCCGAATGCTCTTCAGGGGCTGCCCCATGTAGAGCACATTGCAGTAGTCATTTGAGCAAAAGGTCATTTGAGCAAAAGGTTCCCACATATGCTGTGCTGTTCCCTTCATCAGTTTTCATAAAACTGGTAAAATGTTTCATAGAGCCAAGGTTAGAGTGCAGTACTGCAGGCCACTTCAGCTGACTGCTATCTGCAGTTCGGCGGTTCAAATCTCACCGGCTCAAGGTTGACTCAGCCTTCCATCCTTCCGAGGTGGGTAAAATGAGGACCCGGATTGTTGTTGGGGGCGATATGCTGACTCTGTAAACCGCTTAGAGAATGAAGAGGCATATAAGTCTAACTGCTATTGCTATTGCTATGCATTTGTTACCTAGTCCAGATGAATGGAAACGGATTTTAAAATGGCTGATCCGACAGAAAGATATTTAACATTACAAATTTAGCAATTGGTTTGAGACTGTTGTATTTTTTTTTAATCTACTTTTGGATATGTTCACCGCTGTCTTTAAGGACAGTATGCTTGGTTTATTCTCTGTGAAGTACAGAAAATAAAAGTTGTGAATTATAACGATATCGTAAGCTAATCAATTGTCTGATGGGATATTTATCTCATTATTAATAGCAAGAGTAATTATGGACAGTTGAGGAAGAAATTGCTTATGCTTAAAGATATGCATTAGCGTCAGATCTTGTACTTTCTTCTTCTGCTTCCTGGACTCTTGTCAATGTGCTGAGATTCATCCAAAACATGTTGCATTGTCTGTAATTTCTCTAATGCCCCTCTTTGTAAGATCAAGCCAGAAAAATGTCTTCCTTTGAACCAGGTAACCAGCATTTCCTAATATGGGATAAGGTGTAGTTTTCTCAACTATTTATGAAAAGAAGGGATTCCGCAAGAACACCATGTATAGAGAGATGGATATTTTTGTTTATTTTCCTGAGCGTTGTACATTCAAACCTGTATCACATGGTTTAGGACCTGGCTACCTGAGAGACCGCCTCCTGCCATTTACCTCCCAACGACCAATAAGATCACACAGATTGGGCCTCCTCCGGGTACCGTCGGCCGGTCAATGTCGGTTGGCGGGTCCCCGGGAGAGGGCCTTCTCCGTAGCTGCTCCGGCCCTATGGAACGATCTTCCCGTAGAGATCCAGATCCTCACCACTCTTCCGGCCTTCCGTAAAGTCATTAAGACCTGGCTGTTCCGGCAGGCCTGGGGCTGTTGATTAGTATCCAGCCCCACTCCAACTGTATGCATGTTGTTGTAATTTTAATACTTGTATCCTTATTTTAAAATTTTTAATATATGTTTCTTGTCTTGTCTGTAAGCCGCCCAGAGTCCCAAGGGAGTGGGCGGCATACAAATGTTAATAAATATAATACAATATTTGAAGACTTAGTATTAATAAACCAGGGATTACAGGGAGTTCAAGGTGAAATATGCTTTCTACATTGAATATCAGAATTCAGTTCTGATTGTTTTCCATATGATTTGAAGCTAATTAAAACTTTGGGTTCAATCATGGTCAAAAGGACTACCTGTACTGAAATTTGGCAGCATGAAGCCACATAAAGAGTAAAAACAAGCAGCTTAATTCTTATCATTTGAGAAATGAAGAAAGGAGAAATCTATACGGTAGAAATTAGCTTCTAACCTTTTTTTTTAAAGGTTCCTATGTTTGGTGTGTTTTCGTTTGGTGGAATTTTACCCCGTTCTGTTAAACGTTAATTTTAAAGTAGGTCTGGAGTGATCTCAAGATTACAAGCATTGTTCTGTTCCACCCACCAGATCAGCCAGCATAACTAACCTGTCTCTGGATCGATCGGGGTCTCCCATGGTGCCTTCCTATGAGACATCTGTCAGCCCTCAAACTAACCGAACCTACATGAAGGAAACCAGCGAGGATGAACGCAAAATTCTTCTGGTACAAGCCAAGCTTTTCTTGTCTCTTGCATCCTTCCAACAGAAATAAGTAACACCTTACTGCCGTTTGTGGTACTTGACTTCTTAAAGTTTACCTGTTTCGTACTGTCCTCTGTTTAACAGCTTGTGTTTTTTGCATTACATACCTCACTTTTCCTCAAAGGATATGCAGATGATGTCGTTTTGTATCCTTATAATCTTAAAAGTTTGAAGAACTATTTTCATTTGACCATCTAAGAGCCGAGGTGGCGCAGTGGTTAAATGCAGCACTGCAGGCTACTTTAGCTGACTGCAGTTCTGCAGTTCGGCTGTTCAAATCTCACCGGCTCAAGGTTGACTCAGCCTTCCATCCTTCCGAGGTGGGTAAAATGAGGACCCGGATTGTTGTTGGGGGCAATATGCTGACTCTGTAAAACCGCTTAGAGAGGGCTGAAAGCCCTATGAAGCGGTATATAAGTCTAACTGCTATTGCTATTGAAGAAAGCATATGGTCTTTCGCCCCAGGAAAATTAGCACCAGTTAGAAAAAAAAGACAAGCCTTGATTTTTAAGAGCATTTATTTCGCTAGGCCTAAAAAAGATAGCTGGGCTATTCTGAATCCCATTTGCAATGGAATCCACTTTACAACGCAACATGTATGTGCGTTGCTTCTGCAAATGTTAGTACTTGGTATGGTGTTTCCTTTTCCACAAGTACGCAGACCAATTTAACATAGGAGCTCTTGCATGAAATATTATTTTAATTATCTAAGGATTAACTCCAAACACTCATGAGAGATATATGACTTGATATTTCTCATGGCTTGCAATTGCTTTGGTTGACGCAACTCTGAATTCTGCAACTTGCGATTTATTTATTTATTTATTTATTTATTTATTTATTTATTTATTTATTTATTTATTTATTTATTTATTTGTCTGTCTGTCTGTCTGTCTGTCTGTCTGTGCAATCATTTGTATACTGCCCTACTTCATGGACTCACCTTGGATGTTCTGTTTCTTGTGTAGGTCAATGTATGATGTTGCAGGGAACTCCCATTTCTGAACTCCCTCAAACATGTTAGTGTTAGAAGATATACTTACTAATATGATATGCAATGTGTTATAGTGTCTCCTATGCAAGCTTGAACAACTTCCATCCAAATCCTGCTTGTTGTTCGCCAGACCATATATATATATGTTTATTTGCTTCCCTGGAATATTTTGAATACTTTGCAGTAGTGAATAAATAGCTTGTTGTTTTAAATGCAAATCTTAAGCTTATCCTCAGGGGAATCCTAATCATTAGTGGAGGAGAAAGGTATCAAAGCTCTCGAGCATTGTAATGAATCAGGAAATTAGTGAGGCATTACAAAGGAGTGGAGTATTAGAAAGGTTTTCATCACTGGTGGGATTCAAATAATTTAACAACCGGTTCTCTGCCCTAATGAATTCTTCCAACAACCAGTTCACCAAACTGCTCAGAAAGTTAACCAACCGGTTGTCCCGAAGTGGTGCGAAGTGGCTGAATCCCACCACTGGTTTTCATCCATATTCTTACCAAAAGTTAAGCATTTATTTTTATTCTGCCTGTAGGCCTAAAGAACAGAGAAAATGCCATAGGCACAATCATAGGCTTGATTCCAGTGGTGGCCTGCATAATCAAAGAATAAAAAAAGCAATAAAAAAGAATATATGGGCTATTACCCTTAGATTGTTTCAAAACACTGCCACATTGCAACCTTCTGCACCATGTCAAAATATTTAAAAACCCCTTCTTTTAAACACATGTAAACTGTTCAATTTATCAGTAGCAGAGTTCATCTTTTTTTTGTTTAAAAAAAGAGGATTGATTCTAATTAGTAGGTGGAGTTCTATGGAGTTTGATTCCCCAGCTGCTATAATTTCTTCCTTTCTGAAAAAATGTTTGTACGCAGTTATGCACCAGTGAAAGCAAAGAAGTGGATGGAATAGGTAGAAGAGAAGGAACTGCTTTTCCACGCATTTGAAATGTTAAAAATAAAGCAGGGGAAAAGATTTGACAGTCATGAATGGCAATGCCTGTGTGCGTTGTGGAAGTACACAGGCACTCTATAATGCTAGTCCCCAAGCCAGTCTTAATTGTCCAGTCTAATTCTAAAAATCACAAAATGTTCAAAAACGTTTTTTGGTTACTTGTCTAAAAAGAAAAAGAATCAAGAGTCTAGGCATCATCACAAAGTCTCTGGAGTGTCGGAAAGCCAACAATCTATATTTAAACATTCTCTCAGTCAGAAGGATAATGATTAAAATTCTGAATATTTAAATAAAATCTGCACTTGTCCCTTGAACAAACTGTCTGTCTTAGTCAGTGGTGGGTTTCAAAAATTGTTCGAACCTACTCTGTGGGTGGGGCCTCCTTTGTGGGAGTGGCTTGCTGCCCATGTGACCGGATGGGAGTGGCTTGCCGCCCATGTGACCGGATATGAAGATGCCGACGACACTTGTCAGAACCACCTTAAATTACCTCCCACACAGCACTGGCATGCATAAGAATAGGATGGAAACTTGTTTTTTAAAAGGCATCTTTGGTTTGCGTTAAAACAACTTTAACACACGCCATGTTCTGATTGCACCACAAACGCAGTAGTCATCCTCACCTTTCACAGAGGCACTGAGTTTTATAAATATGAGCATGATAGTGTAGAATAATCATATCCAAGGACCAGTGGTGGGTTTCAAAAAATCGTGGAAGCTCTTCTGTAGGTGTGGCCTGCTTTCCGGGTCCACTGGTGGAACCTCTTCTAACCGGTTTGGTAGATTTGACGAACCGGTTCTACCGAATAGGTGCGAACTGGTAGGAACCCACCTCTGGTCAGAAGGATAATGATTAAAATTCTGAATATTTAAATAAAATGTGCACTTGTCCCTTGAACAAACTGTCTGTCTTAGCAGTCTATCCAGGAAAAGGGGAGGGGCAAAACAAGGGATTTTGTAAATCACTTGGAAGAGCGTAAACAGCACCTCTCAGAACAGAACACTTAAGCCCTGTAAATGTGTGCTATCTCCAAATGTCATCATTTTGTCTTCTAGGACTCAGTTCAGTTAAAGGATTTGTGGAAGAAAATATGCCATCACAACAGTGGGATGGAGTTTCAAGATCATCGCTACTGGCTGCGTACCCACCCCAACTGCATTGTAGGGAAGGAGCTGGTCAATTGGCTTATAAGGAATGGCCACATCACTACTAGGTAATGGGGTCTTTTGTAAGTATGTTCAGGGTTAGTTGACGTAGGATAGTAAGCTAAAAATAGTTGGGCTTATTCCAGTTTAGGGATTCTGCAAATGTAAAATTATTCATAATTAAACTCCAGCATTTCGTATCTAGTCAAACCCACACTTTCCCATCCTACCTATTTTTCCCCCTCTTTCTTGTTCTTGATCTATGCCTCCTATAGTAAATTCTTTTGGGGAATAAACTTTTAGATAAGAATAATTAAGTTTTGATCCATTAATTACCTTCCAGGCTATTCTGTTAATGAGTCAGAATATCCTTTGTGTTTATCATTAATCTCAAATAGTCCAAATAACCGTGACCCGACAAATGCGCGCACGACAAAAGCGTGCCGACAAAACCGCGGTGAGAAAACCGCGACGTCATAAACGCGCCCACAACAACGCGCCGACAAAACCGCGCCCACAAAAGCGCGATTTCAGTTAAGGTAAGGGTTAGGTTTAGGGATTTCAGTTAAGGTAAGGGTTAGGTTTAGGGTTAGGTTTAGGGTTAGGTTTAGCGTTAGGTTTAGAACTCGCAGTTATTGTTTGTTGAAGGAACGCTTTTGTCGGCGCGCTGTTGTCGGCGTGCTTCTGCGCTCATTCGTCGGCACGATTTAGAACTCACGGTTTTCTCGTCGCAGTTTCGTCGGCGTGCTTTTGTCGAGCGCGCATTTGTCGGTGAACCCAAATAACACCAGTCAGGAACTGAGAATTGTGTAATGATGATTCAGACAGTTTGTAGAACCCATCACCCCTCTGCCATTAATTTGGGTGGATTCTGAACATGGGTTCATGCTCACCAACTATCAGGAGAGAGTGTGATATAGCAAGAGAAAGAGATTTCCTCCCAAATCCACAGGGCAGCTTCTGTCTCCCCTTTTTGTCCCCCATGCTGGTTATTGCTAAGAGGATGATCCTTTTTTTCAAAAACGTATCTCTGAGCTAGAAATCAGCTTGGTGGGTACAGTGGAAGAGTTTAAAGTTCAGGACTCTACACTTATCCAAACCAGGATATCCCCAGAGAACAAGATAAGCAGGGTACTTGGGTTTTGCCTGTCTAAAGGAAAAAAGCGTCTCTTTAAAAGCACAGCAATTAAAAGTTGATTTGAAAGTACCTTATATAGAGCTTGAGGATGACATGAAAGCAAAATTATGAGGGGTTGGCAAAGACACAGAGTTTCTTAAAATTATTATTTTGATTTATATTCTGTCCTTATTTGAAGAATTCAAGGCAGTCTGCTTAATAGTCTAAGCTCCTATTTCACCAAAACAATAGCAATAGCAGTTAGACTTATATACTGCTTCATAGGGCTTTCAGCCCTCTCTAAGTGGTTTACAGAGTCAGCATATCGCCCCCACAAGAGAGCCGAGGTGGCGCAGTGGTTAGAGTGCAGCACTGCAGGCTACCTCAGCTGACTGCAGTTCAGCAGTTCGGCTGTTCAAATCTCACCGGCTCAAGGTTGACTCAGCCTTCCATCCTTCCGAGGTGGGTAAAATGAGGACCCGGATTGTTGTTGGGGGCAAAATGCTGACTCTGTAAACCGCTTAGAGAGGGCTGAAAGCCCTATGAAGCGGTATATAAGTCTAACTGCTATTGCTATTGCTATCTGGGTCCTCATTTTACCCACCTCGGAAGGATGGAAAGCTGAGTCAACCTTGAGCCGGTGAGATTTGAACCGCCGAGCTGCAGAACTAGCAGTAAGCTGAAGTGGCTGCAGTACTGCACCCTAACCACTGCGCCACCTCGGCTCACAATCACTCTGTGAGGTAGATGGGTTGGGTTGAGAGAGCCGTTGGCTGAAAGTCACCCAGCCAGCTTCCATGTCTTAAGGGACGACTAAAACTGTGTCTCCTGGTTATTAGTCCAGCATCTTAAATAATTCACCAAACTGGTTGTTGAGTTTGGCTCCTTTGGTTGAAAAAAGGTTTCTGAAGCTCACTTTTTAAACCATCTTAATCTTACACCTTCTATATGTATTATTTACCTTTGAGCACTGCAAGAAAAACATCTCTACGGTAAATTAAAAATTCGTTTGTTTGTTAACATGAGGTTTTAAATGGTCTTATTTCCAGGGCTCAAGCCATTGCAATAGGACAGGCTTTAGTAGATGGGCGTTGGCTGGATTGTGTCAGTCACCATGATCAAATCTTTAGAGATGAGTATGCTCTCTACAGACCATTACAGGTATGGATTTCTTTTGTGTGAAAAGTTAGGTGTGGATCGCGTAGCTTGGAGAGAAAAAAACTAACATTGTCTTGTGGCTTTGGAATTTTTGACCCAGAAATTTCAGAATAGCAAGTTTTGTAAGTTTCATGATGATCTTTGCATTTCACTTAATAACTATTCAGAAAGTGTGTCCATTTGTTCTTTTGGAAAAGCCTGTGGAAAGCAATTCAATTTCTGATAATTAAATCAGGAAAATAAGGATAATTTCCACCCAGAGCAACTTTTCAGAGTGAGACGTGTGGCATATAAAATAAATGTGCAAGTGAACTTATTTATCTAAGGTCAAGAAATAACTGGTTTTTCCAGTTCCAATGTATGAAAAGACCATAAGAAAGGCTGAGTGCCAAAGAATGGAGGCCTTTGAACTCTGGTGCTGGAGAAGACTCCTGCATTGAGTCCCTTTGACTGCAAGACGATCAAAGCGGTCAGTCCTAGAGGAGATCAACCCTGACTGCTCTTTAGAAGGCCAGATCCTGAAGAGGAAACTCAAAATACTTTGGCCACCTAATGAGAAGGAAGAACTCACTGGAGAAGAGCCTAATGCTGGGAAAGATTGAGGGCAAAAGAAGAATGGGATGACAGAGAATGAGGTGGCTGGATGGAGTCACCAAAGCAGTTGGTGTGAGCTTAAATGGACTCCAGAGGATGGTAGAGGACAGGAAGGCCTGGAGGAACGTTGTCTAGAGGGGTCGCGATGGATCGGACACAATTTCGCAACAAACAACAGCAAGAAATAAAGTTAGAAATTTATGGAATCTTCATTGAAAAGAAGGCATTTTCCAAGAACTTCAGAAGAAAAATCAAAGTATAGATATTTTTAAAAAATCAGGACTTTTTTTTTTACAAAAACAAACACCCCAAAGGCTGTAAATATAGATATCAAACATGTAACTATTTAGATCAGCCAGCTTGCAAAGCAGCCTTACGTGACTTTCCGACTTTTTTGAAACTAAATTAACTCTATCCCAAAGGTGCTTTTTCAAGTGGACTTTCGCTTCCCATCCAAGAAGCTTCTTCAGCTCTGACTGGATGGTGAGGAATGGAAGGATGTATATTCCTTGCAGACAGCTTCGGCCAACATACATGCACATACGTGCACACTTTAAACCCAAGAATACACTAAGACAGAAGCTTGTCCACCCCAAAGATAAAACACCCAGACATAAACTGAGCAATGTGGTATATGCAATATAATGCAGTGAGCCATGTGCAGATCTGTACATTGGGGAAACAGAACAACCACTTCATAAGCACTTGGCACAACATGGGAGAACAAACACATCAGGACTAGATTCAGCAGTCCATCTGCGTTTAAGAGACACAGGTAATTCCACTCGCTTGAAGACAGCAAAGTCCACATTTTGGACAGAGAAGACCGCTGGTTTGAAATAGGGGTCAAAGAGGCCATCTATGTCAAAATTGAACAGCCCTCTCTCAACAGAGGGGGGAGGGATATGATATCTGTCTCCAATCTACAGCACAGTCCTTTTAATAGTTCCAAGAAGCCTCCACACCCATTTGCACCACTCAGGTGACCCTGATGACAGAGATAAATCTCCAGGTCACCTTAATGACTCGCTAAAAGAATGCAAATGTCTTATCTGTCTGCAATGAGTACAAACCCTTTCATTCCCCACCGTCCAGTGAGAGCTGAAGGATCTTCTTGGATGAGAAGCTGTCTCTTGAAAAAGACAGCCGTGACTTGGATGACTGAGAATATCCATAGCAGTGGTGGGTTTCAAAAATTTTTGGAACCTCTTCTGTAGGTGTGGCCTGCTTTCCGGGTCCACTGGTGGAACCTCTTCTAACCGGTTCGGTAGATTTGAAGATGCCGACGACACTTGTCAGAACCACCTTAAATTACCTCAGACACAGCACTGGCATGCATAAGAATATGATGTAAGCTTGTTTTCTAAAAGGCATCTTTGGTTTGCGTTAAAACAACTTTAACACACGCCATGTTCTGATTGACTTCTGAAACGCAGTAGTCATCCTTACCTTTCACAGAGGCACTGAGTTTTATAAATAGGAGCATGATAGTGTAGAATAATCATATCCAAGGACCAGTGGTGGGTTTCAAAAATTGTTCAAAACTACTCTGTGGGTGTGGCCTCCTTTGTGGGAGTGGCTTGCTGCCCATGTGGCCGGATGGGAGTGGCTTGCCGCCCATGTGACCGGATATGAAGATGCCGACGACACTTGTCAGAACCACCTTAAATTACCCCACACACAGCACTGGCATGAATAAGAATATGATGCAAACTTGTTTTTTCAAAGGCATCTTTGGTTTGCATTAAAACAACTTCAACACACGCAATGTTCTGATTGCACCACAAACGCAGTAGTCACCCTTACCTTTCACAGAGGCACTGAGTTTTATAAATAGGAGCATGATAGTGTAGAATAATCATATCCAAGGACCAGTGGTGGGTTTCAAAAGTAGGTGTGGCCTGCTTTCCGGGTCCACTGGTGGAACCTCTTGTAACCGGTTCGGTAGATTTGACGAACCGGTTGTACCAAACTGGTGCGAACTGGTAGGAACCCACCTCTGACCCACAGACATAAATTAACTCTACTCCCACCTCATTGCTGCCTTTAAAAGGGATCTGCCACCACTTTGAAATAATTGCTACCAAGCACCTCCAACACCTCAAGGCCTCATCAATGCCACTAGCTCCATTGCTGCTTTGCCAGCTGTTGAACAGTTACAGCTGTGGTGCCAGCTATTCCTTTATGGCCTACCATTAGTTTTGATTTATCAATGTAGCCCTTTCCCTCTATGAGTTGGGCAGATCTAGTTTAGATTTCCTGTCGTATACAGGAGGCAGGCTGATGATAGATTTATTTGCTCAGTACACAGTTTTGCCAGACTATATTTAACAACTGCCTACACTTGTAAATAAGTAATTTAAAACTATGCATTGTATCTATTTCTTGTCTTGTCTTTTGAAATAAATAAAATAAAATTGCTTTGGTAGTAGGGGAAAAATTATAAAGCTTTTAAAGCTACAGACACATATGGAGAAAAATAAGGATAAATCCACATTTCCAGTTTATATCAGGATTATTCCTTATCAGAAAGATTGCTTAATGTTTGTTCCTAGAAATTCCTTCTGTTCTGTCTACAATAATGCTTGCTTCAGACTCGCATTTGTAGAATTCATCTGTGATGAGGTCAAAATTGGCCTTTGAGTTGCAACAGATTAAATCTGTGTCATTTTTATTTGGTTAGCTAGAAAATTGCTCAATTAGTACGTGTGTGTGTGTGTCCTCTCGCAAAGTATACTAACCTTGAAGAAAAAAATTAGTTTCAGCATAATTACCTGGGCTTGATCCCAATATTAATAATTAGTAGAGCTATATTTTTAAACAATAATATGTGACTGAGTAGGGGAGTGAGTTACTGACTTTCATTAAATATCTTTATGCCTGCGAGAGAGGACAGCAAGTTAAACAAGCATGTCATGGAATGAAGTGGAGAAAACTAGGAACTCTAACAAACGTTAACATCACACGTGGATACATCTGAAAGCATGTGTACTTCAAAAACAGACGTTCCTTGGGCTGCCCATTGGGTAGTTGATAACATTCTGGTTTTCAGGGCTGGAATTCCCACACATTTGTGATCATTTGAATTTCCTGTGGGATTTATTAGTGTGGCAACAGAATTTCTCCCCGTTTAGAATAGCACAGAAGAACTTTTAAGAGCAAGAGAGTTTTTTAAAAAAAAAAAACACAAAAGTTTGACAATTCGCAATTTAACGAGCTTATATGCCACCCAATCCCGGAGGACTCCGGGCGGCTTACAAATACGAAATAAAATAAAAAACACATAGGGGAAAGAAACAAAAACAGTTTAAAAAACACAACATACATTTGGCTTAGCTGGGGGTTGGACCTGATTTAAAAATCAGCAACCCCAGGCCTGTCGGAACAACCAGGTTTTGGTGACTTTTTGGAAGGCCACAAGAGTGGGGAGGGTCCAGATCTCTGCTGGTAGCTCGTTCCACAGGGACGGAGCAGCTACAGAAAAGGCTCTCCCCTGAGTGGTCACCAGCCGGTATTGTCCGGTCGACGGCACCCGGAGGAGGCCTAGCCTGTGGGTTCTTATTGGACGTTGGGAGGTATGTGGCAGGAGACGGTCTCTCAGATATCCAGGTCCAATGCCATGTAGGGCTTTAAAGGTAATCACCAGCACTTTGTAGCGCGTCCGGAGACCAATAGGGAGGCAGTGCAGCTCGCGGAGGATAGGTGTAACATGGGTGTACTGAGGTACACCCGATATCGCTCGCGCAGTTGCATTCTGGTCCAACTGTAGTCTCCGAACACTTTTCAAGGGCAGCCCCATGTAGAGTGAGTTGCAGTAATCGAGCCTAGCGGTGACGAGGGCATGAGTGACCATTTGAAGTTACAATTCCCTCTGCCAAAAATAAACTTCCTGTTTTGTGGATCAGAAGGCTGTTACCCCTTACTCGACATTGGTTCCTAACTTTATTTGCATATGGAGAAAAAAATAACGATTTATTTATTTTTTTGTTTCTCATTGTTTTATTTATGAGTTCTGATTTTTGCCAGCAAAATGTTGTTACTTAAAATATATTGGAAAAGATACACTTATTCGCATTGCTCATTTTTTTTTTAAAAAAATCTCCCCTGCAAATGTCCTCTTAATCTGGTTGTGTTAATCTTGTGGTTTCCATTCTGTGCAATTCATGTTCTAGTATTTCTCCCGTCATTAATTTCATAGAGTACAGAATTTTCTGAAACTCCTTCTCCAGACAGCGACTCCGTCAACTCCGTGGAGGGCCATTCCGAGCCGTCATGGTTCAAAGACATCAAGTTTGATGACAGTGACACGGAGCAAATTGCAGAAGAAGGGGACGACAACTTGACGAGTGAGTCTGTCTCTCATTTGAGGGTTTCGTTTTAGCTGATAGTCCCATTGCTTCTGCTTCCTGCCTGTAGAAACGAATGCTTCCCCCCCTCCCCACCCCCACCCCCCCTAATCCTTTTATGCCAGTTGGCTCCAACTCATGTGTCTAATTCTTAGTATTACAACTCCCATGAGGAAAAAATGGGATTTGTAATCCAATTGATCTGGAGGATACCAGACTGAGAAGATTTGCTTAAACAAATGCAGCATTTTTTTTGTGCAGTCAGCTAGACTGTTTTAATTTTGTTTTCAGGCTTTAAAATATGTGTTTGCAGCGTATCTCTGTAGCACGATGGTCTGATAAAGTCACGGTTCTTAAAAGACCGTCAGAATTTTAGAAAAGCCACGGAAATACAGGTGGACGAAAGTACCGTCTTTCTCGCTTTCTCCAGCAGTCAATTTCGTGTAATTAAAGATAATGTCTCTCCTCTCCTTAATATCCTCTTGAAACCTGTTATTTGCACCCACCCACCCCCTCTCCCCCCCCTGTATTTTTCTTCTCCCCACTGAAATCCCAAAGATTCCGCCAGCCCTAGCAAGCGTACCTCGGTCAGCAGCTTCCAGTCTGCCATGGACAGCGACTCAGCTGCTTCCATCAGCCTGAATGTGGAGCTGGACAACGTGAACTTCCATATCAAGAAGCACTCCAAATACCCACATGTGCCCCCTCATCCTGCTGACCAGAAAGGTAGGAGGGAGCTGCCACTCGGAGTCACCCATAAGAGAAAGCAAGGCTGATGCCTCCGTTCAAATATGTCCAAATAATCCTGTAATCTTTTCACAGTTAGGGAATTCCCGTTCTTCATTTTCACAAACAACAAGTGTTGCCTATACGATTGGTGAGTTCTTGCATAACTCCCCTGACAGTTGCCTTTCCTCCATGAAGTGTAAGAGTTTTGATGAACATCTGTTCTGAAGACAGCAGATATAAGAGCCAAGGTGGCGCAGTGGTTAGAGTGCAGTACTGCAGGCCATTTCAGCTGACTGCTATCTGCAGTTCGGCGGTTCAAATCTCACTGGCTCAAGGTTGACTCAGCCTTCCATCCTTCCGAGGTGGGTAAAATGAGGACCCAGATTGTTGTTGGGGGCAATATGCTGACTCTGTAAACTGCTTAGAGAGGGCTGAAAGCCCTATGAAGCGGTATATAAGTCGAACTGCTATTGCTATAAACACAGATCTTCCTAAATACAGCTATGCCAATCCTATTTTGGGTAGAATAGCGAGATAGAAAAAAACTCAATTTGGATTCAGTCTCTTAAATTATACATGGAGTCTTTTAGAGAGTTTGTTCACATCAGTGCAGGAACCCGAATTTCCTTTTCTTCTTTCTGTCTCAGACAAATGCTTTTGGGTATTTGATCTCTACTTTCTTAAAAGGACAGATAAGTTATTGTCATACATATTGTCCAGCTATTTTATAGCTTAATTCAGGCTTTTTGCATGTTGCAAGGATAAAGCATTTTAAACTCTGATCTTCTTTTACTTATCAGAATGGTGGCAGTGAAGGATCTCCCCTTTAAGTTCTTAATAGTAATATTTATTTATTAAATGTATTTAATAAATATTTAATATTTATTTAAACATTAAATAAATAAATTATGTATTAAATTTATCCAGAAAATAGCTTCAAGATTCAGATGGATCTCAACAAACTTGAAGACTGGGCCCTAATCAACAAAATGAATTTCAATGTAGAGAAAAGTAAAGTCTTACACTTAGGCAAGAAAAATCAAATGTACAGGTGCAAATTCGGTGAAACCTGCTCAATAGCAGTAACTGTGAGAGGGAACTTGGAGCCTAGTGGACAATCACTTAAATATGAGCCAACAGTGTGTGTCAGCAGCCAAAAAAGCCAACACAATCCTAGGTTGCATTAACAGAGATAAAATCAAGATCACACGAAGTATTAGTACTGCTTTATAAAGCCTTAGTAAGACCATACTTAGAATACTGCCTCCAGTTTTGGTCACCATATTATAAAAAAAAGATGTAGAAACTCTGTAAAGAGTGCAGAAAAGAGCAACAAAGATTATTATGGGGCTGGAGACTAAAACACATGAAGAATGGTTGCAGGAATTATGTATGTCTAGGCTAGTGAAAAGAAGGACTTAGAGATGACATGATATCAGTGTTCCAATATCTAAGAAGATGTGGTCATTTTCCAAAGCACTTAAAGGCAGGACAAGAAGCAAATGAATGGAAATTAATCAAGGAGAGAAGCAAGCTAGAACTAAGAAATTTCCTAACAGTGACAACGTTAACCAGTGCCCTCACAAATAGTGGGCAATCCATCACTGGAGGTTTTTAAGAAGAAATTGGATCACCATATATCTGGAATGATAATAGGGTCTCCTGTTTGTGCAGAGGACTAAAAGACCTCCAAAGCCCCCTTCCAACTCTGTTATTCAGTTAAATTTATATGCTGCCCACCTCATTGCTGGAGGGACTCTGGGAGACTTACAAAATGATTAAAGAATTCCAGATAAAAAGTCAGCTTTTCATCTAATCTTTTCTTTTGACAACTTTGCTTCACAAAAATCATGAGAGGATTCTGTTCTAAAGGAAATAAAATAAAAAAGGTAAATTTTCCTATTGCCCATGCTAATGACAGAAGCTAACAAATAACCTTAGATATTGTCATTCAGTATTTGATTCTGCTGCTTTATGCATGGAATAATAACACTGTTCACTAAAACTAATACTAATAATATCGGTTCATGCAATTGATTTTCATTTTTCTAATATTATTGCATGATACTAATATACCAAATGCTTTTGAAAATATTCCTTGGTGTTCATTGGAAGGGAAGGGAATTTTGCTTCTAAGCAGAAAAATCTTGGCATCTCAGTACGAAATGTTACAGAAATGTAATTCAGTCATTTATAATACCAACCAATCTCTGCCTGGAATTTTGTCCACGCCCTTGAATTTTATGCAGATTAGGACATTAAAATGATGCTTCTATCACTCTGACTCCAAGTATTTATTATTTTATTTATATCCTACCTTTATTATTTTTATAAACATCTCAAGGCAGCGAACACTTTCTTCCTCCTATTTTCCCTACAGCAAGGACCCTGTGAGGTGAATTGGTTGAGAGAGAATGATTGGCCTAAGATCACCATGTTGGTTTTCATATGCTTGGATCTGAAAGCTGCTTTAAATCATCATTTCACCACAACTTAGTATTAAGTTTAGTCTATAATGTTGTTTCATTACTCAATGAGTAGGTGTCAGTCATCTTTCCTAAAAAAATATAGATACTCAAAAAAAAACTCATGGAAGGCATATCTGAAGATTTAGTTGCTATTGATTACCACTTTCTATTTTAGTAAGAACTATAAATATTTTGGAAGAGTGCTATTTTGGAAGATACTTTATTTTGATCCAGCAATTTCTTTTTTGAAGCAAGGAATAATTCCTGATGTCGGATATGCAAATTTGAGGGTGGGAAATAGGAAGAGAGTATAAGAAATAGAAGTTTCCTTAACTTTATATTTCAAAGTAAGTCTATGCAATATATAGCAATGATAATAATATGCAGGCAGTTGAATGATCCTGGCTGTGTAGAGTGATGAGCTGTTACACAATGGCATCTCTTAAATATCCAGCCATTTGTAGCTGCTTCCTTAGCAAATAAATTTCTTTGAAACTAATATAGGGCTCTTCCTCCCCCACACTGCTAGTTGCTGGGCAGAAAGTTGTGATATTCATTGAGCAGTAAATCAAATGATTGAATATTTGGAAATAAACCCAGTCACCCAGAAATAAAACAAAACCAAGTGTGCCTTGGGAGGATAAAAGGAGAGTGGCATCAATCCCATGGGCTAATAACTTTTGCAAGTAGCCGTGCCCAACATGGCAGCCATTTTGTTACTAGGTAAACTACCGTAGCAGTTATGTTTGAGAGCATCTATGACATAACTCCAGCACTTCAAATATATTTATAACCGAAAAAGATTGCCTCTCTCTCCTGAAAACAACATGATGTAAAGGCTTGTTTTCCTAAAGGAAGATTTTTGCAGAATATTTATGTGAGTAATTTGGGATTATGATATATTGACTGGTTAAGACTTCTAACTAAAATATTGCTTTTTAAACCATGCTTTGTAGAATATTCCATAGTCATGTGGGTTTACAGAGTATGGTTCAAAAGCTACAACAACTACAAACAGGCATGATTATATTTTAAATTCTTTGGCAATGAGTTCATTGTCTCAGAAATTACGTTGTGGACATAATTTGAAATTATGTCTAGTTCTAGGCGGCTTGGCAAATCAAAACTTCCTCACTAAAAAGTTTTCAAAATGTAGTTTGCAGAGGCTGTGTGTCAAGCTTCACCCTCCGTATTCAGTATAGTGTAAAGGGAACTATGTTTGAATTTTGTTGCTACTGCCTTTACTTCTAGAATCGTAGTAATGGTGTTGGGGACCGTTTGCTACGGCTCACTAGTAATATATATGCTGTCTCATAAACCCTCTTAAGTGTACTTGGAGTTTAGCAATGTACATATGTGTGTGTGTGTGGCATGCACATACAAGGCGAGGGCTTAAAATAGGATTTAAGCTGTCTTTTTGTAGCAGTCTGTCCTATTTTATACTGGATGGATACATATGTGGTGTGCAAAAGTAACACCAGACCCACTCAGCTCTTTGTAATGGTGAACAAAGAAGAACTAAATGCAAGCTGAAGTAATGAATAGGGGCAATGAGCTCTCCCTTAAAGCTGTCTTCTCTGTTCTTTTGAGATATCAGTGTAGCAACTTCTGTAGGAGAGGCGTTATTTCTTTTTTTTTTTTTCCGGATAAATTTTTTATTTTAAATACATAAACACATCAACAAAAACAAACACATAGCATTAAAAACAAACTAGGAACAATAAGTTCCATCGTATATCATACAGCAGTTCCAAATCGGTTTCTTTGCAGTTAGTGTTTTCCCTACTATACATTTCTATCTTTCATTCAGAATCTCCTTATTCGTTATCCATTTTTGTGTACAATTCTTTATTTATTTATACTTAGCTACTTATGACCAGATATTATTTACCTATATTATGCTATATATTTTTACTATCATTTGTTCTCTTACATACAGATTATAGATATACATTCACATAATTATTCTTTTTCTTTGCCATTCTTATATTATTATTATCCCATTTGGAAGGTTATAAGCTATAGTTTAAAATGCTTTGTTTACCATCCTTCGCACCTGCTAAGACACCACCTTGTTTTCTCTTTCTTTTCTTTTCTCCCTCCCTTTCTTCTCTACTTCCTTCCTTCCTCATCTCCGTCCCCTTCTTCCTTCCCTTACCTCTTCCCTTCTCCTACCCTTTTTCTTCTCCTTCCTATCTTCTCTCCTTCTCTTTCTTTCTCTTCCTCCCTCCTCTTCTTCTTTTTCTCTCCCCTCTAGGCGTTATTTCTTTTAATCATGTTTCTGGCAGTATTTGTCCTATGAGAAAGAGCTTGTGGGACAAGGCAAAAATACAAATTTGCTGTCCCAGTTCTCTCGTGGAATGTCGAGTCCAAAATATGTGTTTTTCCCCACAGCCATTAACTGAGGACAAAGTTGAGTAACGTGAGTTGTTGGTCAGAGGAAGTAGGGAAGGGGTACGAGGAATGTTTAACACATCTCTTGTCTTAGATGCGGCAACCAAGAATCCACTTAAAAAAAGATAAGACTTGTCTTGTTCAAATATTTGCCATATAAGAAGTTAATTAAGCCCCACTGGAAAAGATTTTTATTCAGAATCTTTTTCATATCATACCGATTCCATTGGACGATAATTTAGTATTTATGCTGACACAATGAAGGAAGAACGAACGAGACAGGTTCTCTCGGGACAGGCCTTCAGTGACTAAATACATGACTCATGTTTCTTATTAACCACCTGGAATGAATGGGTGTATATGTCATATAATAGCATACAAGCATAACCTGTCATTTCTCCTCCCATCTCTATTTTCTATCTTCATTCAGAGTATATGATTGCTGACAATGGAGGACAACAAATGATCTCCATAAGCGATGCTTTCATCAAAGGTAAGTTGAAGGTGAAAGGGATGCCCCCCCCACCACAGAAAATGGGATCATGTAACATTGGGTGAATGTCAAATTATTCTCCCTCCAAATGCTGTGAATGCCTTACAACTGGAGTAAAGACAGCCTTAACTGCGGAAGCCTTTCGGTACTTTAAAAAATCCCTGCCTTTCCTTCTGGCTTCTATTTTTGGCATTTGTCTTTTAATTTAACTAGTTTTCTTTTAAGCTTAAAGCTATAAAGTTCAGTTTTAACTAATGTTTTAACACATTAAGTACATTTATTTTGCTTAAATAATTCAACAAACTTTATAGCTATTTCTAGATTTCATCACATGCTAGTTGAACAAATAAAAAAGCACAATGTTAGCTTGTAAGAAATTTTTCTCTATGAATTCAATTTAGTACATTTGATGTATAGAATATGAAAATACCAAAAATATCTTAAAAGCAGTAAATACTGATCTGCCTCAAGTCTTTACAATCATAATAGAGCTTTTAAAAGTTTTTAAAAGAAACATTTTTTTAAAAAAAGGTTAATATAGGAACAGTTTTGGGATTTACTCTTTTATTTTACTTCTTTCTTATATATAAAACAAAAAGAGAAAAGCACATAAAACCTTTACAAGATTTCATTCAGTCTAATTTAAATAAATAATTAAATATTGATCTCATAATATTCATCTGTCTTTCAATAAATGAGTTCATAAGTGAAAATTGAGCTTCTATCTATACATCTTAAGATTGTAGAACCAGAATAACTCCTTTTCAGTCTGAAATAATTATATTAGATAGTTTAATTTTTTATTGTTAAAATTTAGATGCTGTTAAAAGTTGATTTTAAAGTTTATTTTTCACATTTCTGAAAAATGATTTTGATTTCACATTTCTAGAGTTGATTTTGCAATAGCCCATGGCTATTAATGCCTCACGACTTTATAAAAAGATGAACTATCACAAAATATAGTAAAAAATATAAAATAATAAAATATAATAAATTTGGAGCCAAGTACCTATGTTAATATCAAATAGGTCATAGTAACTTTCCATGAGGAGAAGCAATACATTCAGCACAGTCTTTCCCCATATCTAGGACTTGTGGGAGAAATATTCTTTTTTTTAGAATTTTTTATTTTTAAACAGACAAGCACAGACACACATGAAACATAAAACCATCTTCCAGTTACATACAGTGTGTCGATTGGTTACAACACTTTTGGGCATCTTCACCATAGTCTTCACTTACAATTTAAATAGAATCTCATATTATAATCAATCTGATATATATGTATACAATTATTATCATTGTTAAACCGTTACATCATCCTAAATCCATCCAGTAGTAGTACATTTTTATATATATTCTGTATAAAATTGTTTATCTTTGGTTACAAACCTTTGTGCATTCTCTCCATAGTCCTCACTTACAATTTATATAAAATCTCATATTATCAATCTAGTATATATGTATACATTATTATCATTGTTAATCATTTATTTGACTATAACTATTATAACTTCATTTTATGTGAGATATTCTAAATTTAAATAAATTTAAATTAATTTTTATTATAGCATTTCATTAAGTCATCCTGTATCCATCCAATAGTAATACAGTCTCTTATCTCTTGCCATTTGTAGTATTTGTGTTCTAATTGCTTTCTTGGCAAATCTTATATGGACATCTCTTGGCAACTTGTTTTTCACTGAATATCTTGTAAAGACTCGAAACCCCTCGTCTGTTCCTTCCATCATCATCTTTTTTGAAATCTGTCCTCATATTTCATCATCATTTAGTAGATATTCTCATTTTTTTCATATGTTTTTCCTATTCTTTGTTCAATATACTCTGTTCTCTTTTCAATGTTCTTTGTTCTTACATTTCTATATTTTGAATTTCTTGCATAATCATCTGCAATGTCACTTCCTTTTCTTTTTCTTGTTGCAACATCATCTGTATTGATCTTTTCCTCCAGATAGTAAACACTGCCACTATATAGAATCCAAGGCTCTTTTATTAAGTTCCAAACAAAGTTAACAATTCTCTTTCCAAGTTCACTGCAATCTTCTTTCTTTCAACTCCAAGCTTTCTTTTCACTCTACTGATTTTATATATATATATATATATATATATATATATATATATGTATGTATGTATGTATGTATGTATGTATGTATGTATGTATATGTATATGTATATGTATATGTATATGTATATGTATATATTTGTGCTGATAAATATTTATATATATGTATGTATTTTGTGTCACAACCCCTGATATGCCCAAATATGGGACAAAGCATACTGCTTCCTTTCTCTGTCTATTGGCTCACCCTAGGAGACCATCCAGACAGAAAGCCATTATTTTTACTGTTGCCTTTGTTACATTTGTGTTGCATTTGTGCTGATAAATATATATATTGATAGTATCCCAGAGGAGCATCTGTATAAACAATCCGTGCTCATCTTAGTATCATTTTTATTAAACAAGCTCAGAGTCCTTGAAATGTAACACCAGCTCTTACTTTGCACAAGATTATCAAATGCTCAAAGAAAGAAAAGAAAAACAAGGTTTCCAAGCCCCCAAGCCTCTAAGTGGCAGTGTTACTTCTTTTCCTCTACTTTTACTTCCCTCTTTATATTCCATACTTAAGGAAATTTTTTTTGTAAAAATAAAATAAAATACAATAGGGCATTGAAAAAAGAAAAAAATGTCTTAAACAATAAGTATTAAAAAAAGAAAAAGAAAAAAAAACAGTCCAGTTTAAAAAATAAGAAGCATTTGTAAAAATTCCAGCAATAAAAGGATTAAAGAAAAATAACACTAAGTTTGACTCAGGCTTAATCTCGCCACTTGACCTCTTCTGTCTTCAGTTTTAACTTTACTTTTAATCTTTTAGGATGTTCTCTCATCTAATAATAAAAATTATCTCACCAATTTGACACACTTTCTCTCCAGCTTTCCTTCCGTTCTGGAGCTGTCCCAACTTTCAGCGGCTTTAATGGCTGCTTCTCTGTCGCCGGAAAAAAAGGGCTTCTCCTGGATCTACCAGGGACTTTGCGATGTCCCTGGGATCAGCAGGATGTGCCCTTCTCTATCACTGTCTCTACAGGACAGTTTAGGTCCAAAAGGACCATCCAGCGGCAGAGATATCAACGGTGATCTTGGAGCTTCAAGATTGCACGTCCTACCGTCGTAATGCCAGCCCCGCCTCCTAGGAGAAGTATTCTTTAGTCTTTAGCTGACTGCAGAGTACAGCAATTTTTCCAATAATGCTTCCTCATAACTATGTTTTGCCTGCAGGGTGTAGATCTGTGCTAAACTATACAAGTTATGAGTTTACTAGGGCATTGGTCAGAACCCTGACAATGAAGTTATAATCTGTATTTAGTGCACAAATTAATTTGCAAATATGCAATTCCATCTATATTTTTGTTTGTTTTTAGAGTCACTTTTTAACCGGAGGGTTGAAGAAAAATCCAAAGACCTTTTCTTCACACCGCTAGGCTGGCATCACAGCAATCTGGATCTGCTGAGGGAGGAGAATGGGGAAAAACAAGCCATGGAGAGGTTGCTGTAAGTTGAGTGAAAATGAATGAAACCCGGAAAATATTTTAACTTTTGAGCATAGTGACTATGGCCCCCTAGTGGCACCAATTTACAGAAAATTATTATACATTGAGTAAGAAATAAAAAACAGGAAATCTGTCCTTAATTTCTGTAATGTATAAGGGCTGAAAAGAGTTTAATGCTCAATACATTTTCTAAATTTCGTTTCATATATTGAGAACTTTTCTATCTCAGACTAAAAACGTTTCTCATTAAGATCTTACAGAAAGAGAAAAGTGGTAAATAATGAAATGGATTGCTTCGCTAAGAGTGAGAAAATGTACAGACTTTAGTCGACTTTCTCCCCTGACTCCAACTTTTGATCCTCCAAAAAAGATAGTACAGATAGTCCTTAAGATTAGACTGATCATTTAATGGCTGTTCAAACTTACAACAGACCACCAAAAATTACATCCAACCCCATTTCAAAGTCATGATGGCAGTCATTCACTCTTATCACAGACCACAGGTACACTGCAGTGCCCCCACCTCTCCCCCCACCCCACTCCACCAGGGTTCCACAGCACTTGGGCCTGCTCCCCATATGTCCATCACCCTGGACACCCTGGATGGCTTTGCGGGCGCTGCGGAGGCTTTGGGTGCTCAGAATGGGGAACAATGCATCTGCTGCTACAGCGATATCTAATCCTGCTATAGCAAACCAAATAAAAGATACTATATCAGATAATTGTGTTGTGATTTGCATTTGCAATTGACACCTGAAGTTCACTTCTAGACAAAAAGTACACGTATTTGTACAGAATCCGCTCCAATATCTATAATGACTGTAGCTCTGCTCTCTCTCTCTCTCCCTCTCTCTTGAACCTTTATCATGTTTATCTGCAGCTCTGCTAATCATAACCACATGATGGCTCTCCTTCAACAGCTGCTATACAATGAAGCATTGTCCCTGTCCTGGCGTGATATAATTGTGCCAGTGGTCTGCCAGGTGGTTCAGACCGTTCGGCCGGACGTCAAGAACAGAGATGACGACATGGACATTCGCCAGTTTGTCCACATCAAAAAAGTGAGTCACTCTGTGTGTTTAGAACTGAAAAAAAAAGGTAGAAAAGAAGGAGGGGAGCTTTTTTGAAAAGATGTCCTTCCTTAATATTACTGGTGCTGCCCAATTTGGGACACACATTAATCCAATTATACCCCTACTACCAGGGATTTGCCCACCTTTCTGTTTTTCACTGTCTAGTGAAGAGCCGAGGTGGCGCAGTGGTTAGGGTGCAGTACTGCAGGCCACTTTAGCTGACTGTGATCTGCAGTTCAGCGGCTCTAATCTCACCGGCTCAAGGTCGACTCAGCCTTCCATCCTTCCGAGGTGGGTGAAATGAGGACCCGGACTGTGGGGGCAAGTTGCTGACTCAATTGGCTAAAAAAATTTGTAAACCGCTTAGAGAGGGCTGAAAGCCCTATGAAGCGGTATATAAGTCTAATTAATAAATAAATTAATTAATTAATTAATAATAGTCATGTAAAACAGGAGAGGGTAAAGCATCAGGCTGGCTAGTTAATTAACTGTATTTGAGAAGGATCATATTCATCCTACCTTAAATCTGTATTTTACTCTGGCATAAATTTTAATGTGCCATTTTATGTATTTTAACTTTGTTGTAAAAAGAGATTTTCATTTTCTCGTCTCCCAACTATCAACATAATTGTATTGGCTGCTGCTTCATTGCTAAGGAAGCTGCCACCCGCGACTTCCCTTTTCACCAGCCGGTATGAATAGAAGGACTAGGACCAGTTTGTTTCCTAATTTAAGTTGGAAAGTATAAAATACAAACTTAACATAATGTTTTATTATAATTTTGCAGATTCCAGGTGGAAAAAAATTTGACTCTGTGGTGGTGAATGGCTTTGTATGCACCAAAAACATAGCACATAAAAAGGTATTCAATTTATTGAGTTTGTATGCTGCCCTATTCCCGAGAGACTCAGGGCGGTATTGGGAACCATTTTTACATAATATTTGGGGTGGGGGTGGGAGAATACAGCAGTGATATTATGAATGTTCTATGCAATTCTTAATGTCACAGCATCTTTTGCTCTTTATGTTATTACACTTCACCGTAGTTCTGTAAAAAAGTATTTATCTGCCCCTTTCCCTTAAATTTTTGGATATGATGAAATGTCATCTAGAGCAGTGTTTCTCAACCTTGGCAACTTTAAGTCCTGTGGACTTCAACTCCCAGAATTCCCCAGCCTGGGGGATTCTGGGAGTTGAAGTCCACAGGACTTAAAGTCGCCAAGGTTGAGAAACACTGATCTAGAGCGTGAAGCAGCAAAGGCATCTCTAAACAATGCAACCGTCATCCTTATGCTTGGCAGTTATGACAGCCATTTTTTTTCTTAGAACATTTATTCATGAGTCTGAAGAATCACAGAGATACTTTTGGTGTATTTTTGATAAGCATCAATTTTCCTTTTAATGAGTTGTGATTATCCTGTGCTTTGTTGTTGGTGAAACTCTAATCACAGTAAGATAGATCACTGCATATATCTGGATTTTGCTTATTTGTGACTACCTGGAACATTTTATGGTGCTCTCTCACAGTGATTTTGACAGAATGGCTCCTTTTGGGAAGATTCAATATTGTTGCATAAACTGCGACTTTGTGGATGTGACTGAGCGCTGGACTTAAGTTTTATAAACTTTTCTAGACTGATGGGGATCAATCACTTTTTTTGGTTGAGATCTTGAGAAATTTACTTTCAGTGGATTATGATGTGTTTGCAGAATCTCTGTAGGGAGAACTTATCTATGACAAACTGGCGTTTCCCGGGTATTTATTTATTTATCCTAATCCTGTATTAAGATAGGATTTCTAATGTTGGATTTCCCCACTTATCAGAGGGAGCCCCCTTTTGGAGTACTGTAAAGCCATTACCATGCCAACTCCACTACAGTGTATAGTAGAAGCCATTTTACACCAGTACGGTAGAAACCATTTTAAGGCACAACAGGCTGTATCTTAACAGAATACGGACCCCGAGGAGTGTTAGGAGTGTCTTACCCCCACAGTATTTGTTTCCAGAGAGTAAGTCATTTGTGTACCAAGTTTGGTTGAAATTGCTCAAGGCGTTCCGGAGTTCTGCTGGAACACACACACACACACACACACACACACACACTGCCATTTTTATATAGATAGATGAAGGGAAGCAAACATTTGTAAGAATAGCAGAATAACAGAGAAGGAAGGGACCTTAGAAGTCTTCTAGTTCAACTCTCTTCTTAAACAGGATACCCTATATTGTTCCTGACAAATAGCTGTCCAATCTGTTCTTAAAAACCTAAGGCCTAAGAGACAGCCTTGGGGTACCCCACTGCATGCTACCTTCCATGTAGATGTAATTCAGTTAAAGACTACATGTTGAGTGTGGTTGTTCAGCCAGTTATGAATCCATCTGGTGGTGATGCTGTCTATCCCACATTTTTCTATTTCGGAAGTTTCAAACTTAACTGTGTGACGCTGAGCTACAGACTTGTTTTACCAACACTGCAATACAAGGGGAATGCATTTCATAATTTCTATCTAATTCCAGATGAATTCCTGTATTAAAAACCCCAAAATCCTTCTGCTGAAGTGTTCCATTGAATATCTTTACCGAGAGGAAACAAAGTTTACATGTATAGATCCCATCGTCCTCCAGGTGAGAATAGTTTTATTTTTCTTGTCCTATTCATTCACGTTAACATTAAATCAAAGCCTAATGAATTAGTTGGTTTTATGGATTTTTGAGGTTGCTTTTAGTAACGTTTTTCTTAGTGCTTGACTAGCTGTTCTCAGGCTAATTGCTAAAGGTTTCTCTTTTAGAGACTTTTTGGCTGTCTGCAATTATATATTTAATATTTATTATACAATTATAAATACATGGTAATATTTTACAGCACATTATATTTGGGAATTTTATAGAAAACATTTACAGGAAACAAATGCTTCTGCCACCATCTTTCTTCCTAGGAGATTTGAGATGAAATGCTCAGTGCTGTGGACTATGTTTCACATGTGCTTAGAAAATGTTCAGTAAATGATACTGATTTTAACTCTTCTCGTGTTCAAGAACATAGAGAACATTCCAGCTCCTGCCTATCTAGCAGTTTGAAACCATGCAAACTCAAGTAGATTAATAGATACCACTCTTGTATCCCCCTTCCCTGGTTGAGTTGTGAGCCGCCCTGAGTCCCCTTCGGGGAAAAGGGCGGCATATAAATAAAATCAACATCAACATCAAAATCAACATAACATTGTTCCATGCGCCTTTGGCGTATAGAACACATGCTAGCCACATGACCATAGAAAATGTCTTTGGACGATGCTCGTTTCTTTGGCCAAGAAATGGAGATGAGCACTGTGTCCTACAGTTAGACACGACTGGATAAGGAAAACTTTATTAGTATTCAAGAGCTCTATTAAGTATTCTCAGAACAATTTTATACATGTTAACTCAGGAATACATTATGGGGTTTGTTAAATTTGAATGAGACAAGAGCAGGTGATTTTAAAGTCTACATAAAGCTAGTCTTTGTATACCTATTTATATGGGGGAAGATATATTATACTATTTGGTCAGTTCCAAAAAGGACAGGAAAAAAGAAGAAGAATATTTTTCATAAATTTGAGATTACATGTGTGAGAATCTGTAAATATATTTTCAATAATTTAATTGTGAACCAAAAATGAAACAATTTTTGAAGCATTTCTTCTCAGTCTTAAAAAGAATGTGTCCTAGCATTTTGAATACAAAATGTTTTTAATGAGTGAACTGAAATTTTAGAAATGTATCTGACTTTTTTAGTTTATGATTTAATTATATAATCTGCTATATGCACAATTTAGATGATATGTAAATTATGGGTTCCACCACAAAACCGTGTTCGACTAAAGGGCGCTCGACGAAACCGCGTAGCTGACGTCATCACAGCGTGACAACAGCGTGGAGAAAAAAGCACGCTGTAAACGCTAAACCTAAAATTAACCCCTAAACCTAAACTTAACCCCCCTAAACCTAATCCTAAACCTAACCCTAAACCTAACCCTTAACCTAACGCTAAACCTAATCCTAACCCTTACCCTAACCCTAACCCTAACCCTAACCCTTAACCTAACCCTAAACCTAACCCTAACCCTTAACCTAACCCTAACCCTAACCCTTAACCTAACCCTAAACCTAACCCTAACCCTTAACCTAACCCTAACCCTAAACCTAACCCTTACCTTAACTTGAATCGGCTTGCTTTCAAAGCGCTATTTAAAGCGCCCTTCTTTCTCCGCGCTCGCTGTTGTCGCCCTGCTGATGACGTCAGCGACGCGGTTTAATCGGGCGCGCTTTAGTCGAGCGCGGTTTTGTCGTGCCACGAAATTATGATGGTACTTTCCTCATCTCTCCTATCCCTTGGCAATATCCCATAAAAAAAAAGAAAAGAAAAACTCAAGTTTTTTTGAGTTCAATCTTGAAGAACTCCAGAAATACTCTAGTAACCCTTTCTGATTGTGCAATACTCAGTGTATGACTGCAAAGTCTTTTTTTATCATTTTAGGAAAGGGAGTTTTTAAAAAACTATGTTCAGCGAATAGTGGATGTCAAACCTACTTTAGTCTTGGTTGAAAAAACTGTGTCCCGACTTGCTCAGGATATGCTACTGGATCATGGCATAAGTTTGGTCATCAATGTTAAGCCCGTAAGTACTAGCGTTTTAAATTATATTATGATTGTGTACTTCGAAGTGACTCCACATTATTAAAAGCTCAGATGCGAAGTAACCATCCTCTTCTACCAAATGTGATGTTCCTGTGGTTCGTCCATGAGGGGCCTGAAAGCCCTATGAAGCGGTATATAAGTCTAACTGCTATTGCTATTGCTATGTTCTTGAGAGGAAAGGTGGGATATAAATCTGATGAAGACGAAAAGAAGCCAAAAGCAGCCTTTATCTTATTAATGTTTTGCAGCATGTTCTGGATCGAGTTAGTCGGATGACCCAGGGCGATGTATTGATGTCAATGGATCAGTTGTTAACCAAACCACACCTTGGGACCTGCCATAAATTTTATATTCAGGTGTTCCAGTTACCTAATGGTGAGTAAAGCCAACAGGTTCTGTTATCCACTTGTGCCTGTCTGTCTCCTCTCTGTCGAGACTAATGTGAAGATAAAACAAATATTATATGATTGATTGACAACATTACATAAAAAATTGGAATTTATGCAGTGCTTTTCCTATGGCCATCTTAAAGTTAGGGCATAATTCTTATTTACAGGTAGCAGAGACATACTGTAAATTATAAAGCCTGTCTAGTACAAACTCAAAACATAAATAAGAAATGTTCAAAAAAGGAAGAAGGAAGTAGAGAATGGAGGGATGAAGGAATGGAAAGGAGTGGAGGGTAGAAAAGAGAGAAAAAGAAGGAGAGACAGTAGGAGAGGAAGAAGAAGTGTGGAAGAGAGGTATGGGAAGAAGAAAGAGGTAAGGAAAGGTGGGTGGAAGGGAGAGAAAAAGAAGAAGAGGGAGGAAGAGAAAGAAAGAGAAGGAGAGAAGGTAGGATGGAGAAGAAAAAGGGTAGAAGTAGGGAAGAGGTAAGGGAAGGAAGAAGGGGACGGAGACGAGGAAGGAAGGAAGTAGAGAAGGAAGGGAGGGAGAAAAGAAAAGAAAGAGAAAACAAGGTGGTCTCACAGCAGGTGCGAAGGATGGTAAACAAAGCATTTCAAACCATACCTTATAACCTTTCAAATGGAATAATAATAATATAAGAATGGCAAAGCAAAAGAATAAGAAAGAAAATATAAAGCATAATATAGGTAAATAATATTTGGTCATAAGTAGCTAAGTATAAATAAATAAAGAATTGTACCTAAAAATGGATAACGAACAAGGAGATTATGAACGCAAGATATAAATGTATAGAAGGGAAAACACTAACTGCAAAGAAACCGATTCGGAACTGCCGTATGATATACGATGGAACTTATTGTTCCTAGTTTGTTTTTAATGTTATGTGTTTGTTTCTGTTGATGTGCTTATGTGTTTAAAATAAAATTTATTAAAACTGAAAAAACAATGTTCAAAAAAGATGTACTTACTCATCTACTGCAATTAAAATAATGAAGGGTAACATACAACGTGACAAAATATTTCATGGACCAAAATCTCACTTTGTCAATGGCATAAGCTTGTGGAAGTAAAAAAACAAAAAACAAAAACCAGTTCATATGAAATACATAAATTAAGCAGAACATGCTAAAACCCAGGAGGCCCTTTTCAGTAGCTGCCGTCTTTTGCTGTATTATCCTGGCAGTTTTATGGAAAGTTAACCAAATATTATTTTGCAAACTCTTCATGGTAGAACCAGTGATGTTACATAAAGATTTCCATTTACTTTGTGTTTATTTGTGTGTGTATTTATATTTCATGTTATTTTCACAGTTTAAAAGTGTCTGTTCAATCTATAAATAAAACTCTGGAACTTGATAGGTTGAAAGATATAATGGAAATCAGTTGGATTTCTGATTGGACTCTGTTTTGAATACATTTTGAATCATTAATAACTCTGACTAACATATTGAATTGAATTGATTAGATTTCTATGCCGCCCAATCCCGGGGGACTCCGGGCGGCTTACAGAATAAAAGGTTAAAGGAACTTAAAAAACAGTAAGACACACAAAGTTAAAAAAAGGAACGCAACAAACACCCAATCAGAAGGCCTCCCGGAAAAGCCAGGTTTTAATGGCTTTGCGGAAGGCCATGAGAGTGGGGAGGGCCCGGATCTCTGGGGGCAGCTCATTCCATATGGCCGGAGCGGCAACTGAGAAGGCCCTACTTCTAGGCGTCGCCAGCCGGCATTGTCCCGCTGAAGGCACCCGGAGAAGGCCCATCCTGTGCGATGTTATTGGTCTAAGGGAGGTACAAATTGGCCAAAGCGCCACCCTATGTAGTGAGAGTAAGCGTCATGATGTAGTAAGCATCGTTCTCTTCTCTTTCAGAGCAAACGAAAACTCTGATGTTTTTTGAAGGTTGCCCTCAACACCTGGGATGCACTGTCAAGTTGCGTGGTGCAGGAGACTATGAATTGGCTCGAGTGAAGGAGATCCTTATCTTTATGATCTGTGTGGCCTATCATTCCCAGTTGGAGATCTCCTTCCTTATGGACGAGTTTGCCATGCCTCCTCAGTTGAGCAAAAATGGTTCCTTCCAGAGCCTGATGGGAGAACACGGGGAAGAAGATGGGCAGCAAGATTTCCCGAACAGGGAATTTGACTCAGCAGGAAAAGAGGCTGATGTGGCCTCAGATAAGCTGCCTTTCATATCTGAATCTATGTCTCTAGAAGAGATAGGCTCCCATGAACAACGGATTTGGACAGAAGAGGATGACCAGATCAATGGTGATTTACAAGAAGCTGGTCCCCAGAGGCAGCAAGGGTATCCTCTGGTGGATTCCTTATACAGAACAAAAATAATTTCTGAAGCCCTTTTACCTCTTAATTTAACTGAACAACAACTAGGAATCTTAGATACCGAACAACTGGAAACTCTAGGGATAATTAATGACTACCAAGAGCCTAAGAGTCAGGCCAGGGAGTTTAGAGATCCTTTGCAAGATGACACAGGGCTGTATATCACAGAGGAAGTGACTTCCTGTGAAGATCGCCTCAAAACGTTTTCTTTAGCATTTAAGCAAGAACTAAAGGATGTTATTCTTGGTATTTCCCCAGTAATCTCGTTCCGGGAGCCATTTCTGTTAACAGAGAGCGGCATGAGGTGTCCCACTAGAGAATATTTCTCAGAGCAAGTTTTTTTCTCTCCTCTGCTCAACAAAGAGTACAAAGAACTGGATATCAGAAGGAAGAAGCAATTGTTAAAGGATCTCTCTGGACTACAAGGGATGAATGGAAGCATCCAGGCCAAGCCTATCCAGATTCTACCTTCTCATGAACTCGTCAGCACCAGAATTGCTGAGCCTCTGAACAGTAGCTCAAACCTGGCCAGGATGGTCGCTGACTTCCGAGCCAGAGGAGGGAGGATTATGCAGAAAAACGCAGACCCATTTGTCCAGTCTAAAGAAGCACCAGCTGTGAAATTAGGAGTCAAGAGTGAAGATGATGAGAAAATGTTCATTCAGGGGGAATCTCTATTGTCTCAAAAAGTGAGTGAATATTTTAAATAGTTCGATGGATTCCGGAAGCTTAAGAAATAAAACTTTTCTAAATATCTTCCAACAAAGTATTATTTTCAGGAATTTTGAAATTAAATTCTACTCTTGCCCAACCCTCTACATAACGTTTTAGTCTTGGTTTAGTACATAAGTTAGCATTAGAGTGTATCGTAGCAAGTAGGTTATTGGGCGCCATGGCAGGCTCTAGGGAGCACAGGTGAGCTGATAGGGGATGTGGGTGGCAGGGGGGGGGCTATGCACTATGAGATCCTTGGAATCTTGTATTCTAGTAGGACTTCTTGGTGGAAAAAAAGGTGATGGAAGATGACCTACAGGAGTGATTTGTGACCTTCCCTGTAGGCATCTCCGTTGACTTTGCTTATGGGAAGCCAGCACAGAATGTCACAAATAGTAATCACGTGACCATGGGGACATTGTGATGGCTGCAATTATGCGGATTGGTCACGAGTTCCCTTTGTCCAGTGCCATCATAATTTTTCAATAGCTGCTGAACAAGTGGTTGTAACTCATAGATCATCTGTAATCCTTTCCTTAAGGTGAGAGGGAAACGTATTAGACAAAGAAAGAGTTTAAATTGAAAAAGAAAGTGTCATGTGCAAAGGGGTGATTGCTGCAAAAGAAATGGAGAGAGACATGAAGCAAAGATTTCACATACATTCAAGAATGGAATTACGTAGTTCAGATATCTTAAAAATTTATCATGTTTGACATAGCATTATCCGAGGTGGCGCAGTGGTTAGAGTGCAGTACTGCAGGCCACTTCAGCTGACTGTTAGCTGCAGTTTGGCTGTTCAAATCTCACCGGCTCAAGGTTGACTCAGCCTTCCATCCTTCCGAGGTGGGTGAAATGAGGACCCAGACTGTGGGGGCGATATGCTGACTCTGTAAACCGCTTAGAGAGGGCTGAAAGCCCTATGAAGCGGTATATAAGTCTAACTGCTATCCCAAATTCTATTCCTACATTTCTGTTGCCTGTAAATATTTAGTTTGCATAAAGTCAAATTAAAATATTTTTGCATTCTAGGTATAGGTAGAATATAATGGTGCAACTATTTTTCATTTTCTTGTCTTGCACCTTTATTTAACTTCTTCTTAACGTCTTTACTATGCTTGGTATGCATTCCTTACCTTGAAAGGCAGATTGGTTTGGATGTATGTAAATATTGATTATGATTTATGTGCCATCAGGTTGATGTTGATTCTTAACAACCACATCTGTACCCAATCTGGCTCTTCAGATCTTCCATCAGTGCGCTCATAAACATTTTATTTTTTAGTCTCCGGACGCAATTCAAGGTGTTGGTTATTACCTTTAAAGCCCTACATGGCTTAGGGCCAGCGTACCTTTGAGACCGCCTACTGCCACATACCTCCCAGCGGCCAGTAAGATCCCACAGATTGGGTCTCCTTCAGATGCCGTCAGCCAGACAGCGTCGGCTGGCGGTCCCCTGGAGGAGGGCCTTCTCTGTGGCTGCTCCGAATCTTTGGAATCAGCTACCCCCAGAGATCCGGACCATACCCACTCTCATGGCCTTCAGGAAAGCTGTAAAAACCTGGCTGTTCTGGCAGGCCTGGGGCTGTTGACCTCATTGTTGAGGTCCAGCCCCGATTAGAATGAATGCATGTGGTGTTGTGATTTTAAACTGTCTTTTTTTTCTTTCTCTTTTTCTCTCTCTCTTTTTTTGTAAGCCGCCCGGAGTCCTTCGGGATTGGGCGGCATATAAATTTTGATAATAAATAATAAATAAATAAATAGTCCATCCATTGCTAACATAATATAATAACTCTTTTCCATTTACATGTCTTCCCAGGTGGACTGTCTTAGCTGTGTAAACCATCAGAGGCTGTGTGTTTTGTTCAGTAGTTCTTCTGCCCTATCTGGCAATGCTCCAAGTTCCTGTGTTAGCCCATGGTATGATGCTAATTTTATTTAATTACTTAAATGTGTGCCCTAAATACTTCCCTTCTAGTTGATGGGGAAATATTCCTTAGAGGCTTGCCATTCACTGGTTTGTAAACATGCAGTTACTACTACTACAACTACTACTATTACTGCTACACAACACAGGGTTTTTGTAATTGTAATTTAATAAATTTATATGCCGCCCAATCCCGTAGGACTCCGGGCGGCTTACAAAAACAAGACTAAAAGATAAAAAGTTAAAAATGGGAGAGAGGAAAACAAATTTAAAGCAACGCACCATACACTCAATCGTAGCGGGGCCGGACCTCGTTCGTGAGGTCAACAGCCCCAGGCCTGCTGGAATAGCCAGGTTTTAGTGGCTTTTCGGAAGGCCGAGAGAGTGGGAAGGGTTCAGATCTCTACAGGAAGATCGTTCCACAGGGCCGGGGCAGCTACAGAGAAGGCCCTCCCCCGAGGGGCCAGCAGCCAGCATTGTCCGGTCGACGGCACCCGGAGGAGGCCCAACCTGTGAGATCTTAACGGCCGTTATAATCCTGGGGGAGAGGCCTCTTTGAAACCCCACCTTCTTTTTTCCCATCCTATGCTTTTTTGTCCATTGAATGGTCTATCAGTGGCCCAAAGAACAGGTCTTCAGGGGAACCCAAAACCCTGGGCAGAGTTCAGTTAAGAGGCGTAAGAGAGCGCTCTTTCCAAGAATTCCTCATCAACAGCTACACTCCAAGTACAGCTGTGCAAGCAGAAGATCCCGGGTCAGTGTTGGCCAGTTATCCATATTGTTTTCTGGGAGAGTACCACACTTATAGCAATAGCAATAGCAGTTAGATTTATATACCGCTTCATAGGGCTTTCAGCCCTCTCTAAGCGGTTTACAGAGTCAGCATATCGCCCCCACAGTCTGGGTCCTCATTTCACCCACCTCGGAAGGATGGAAGGCTGAGTCAACCTTGAGCCGGTGAGATTAGAACCGCTGAACTGCAGATAACAGTCAGCTGAAGTGGCCTGCAGTACTGCACCCTAACCACTGCGCCACCTCGGCTCTTGCAGCAGTAACGAGTGGGCAGTGGTTTTTCTATTGACGTGTTTCCCTCCCATCTTCAGGACAGGAGGAAAGTCCATTGCCATCTCTGGGTGGATGAGCTCAAATCCACTTTCCAACCGATGTAGCAGTGAATCAGATTAGCAAGGTTTTGCTCCTCCCGCGTGTCCCCTCCTCCCAAATCTGATAAAGCACTTAATCTTCCCCAAAAGATCATATAATACTGTTTCAAATTCAGTGCATCTCATTAAAACCAAAACTTTATGGCATTTTAAAAATAGGGAAAGAAAGGGCTCAAAAATTTTAAATTCTTTCTTGGATGCAGACATATCTTTGTGTTACTTAAATATATATACATATTAGCATTTTGTTGAACTCACACCTTGCTGTATCTGACATTCTTTTATCTATTTATTTTATTTACTAACTGCTTAGATCAGTGTTTCTCAACCTTGGCAACTTGAAGATATCCGGACTTCAACTCCCAGAATTCCCCAGCCAGCGAATGCTGGCTGGGGAATTCTGGGAGTTGAAGTCCGGACATCTTCAAGTTGCCAAGGTTGAGAAACACTGGCTTAGATCCTTATGGGCCCAAGCCAGTTTGTGTTGAATGAATGGCAGATCATGCAGTATGTAGTATAACATGCAGCTGTAGTAATGCACTTTGCTCCTTCTATTTTTCAAATCATAAAATATGCAGCAGCAGCTGCGTTTTGCCTGCAACGTATTGATGGAATAACTGAATTTATATCTTGCTGTAATCTCACAACTCTTTGACTATTTTGATTTATTTTGTTTTGTTTGTTTTATCGGATTTACATGGCAAAGAAGCAAGAGAGCATCAGTGATTGTCTAAGGCCAAGAGAAGTAATGTTGATGATGAATTCAGAATCAGTTAAATTCTGTAGAACCACATTTTTTTTCTTTGACATTTGGAAAAACAATAAAGGCCTCTTGCATGCAGGAAAATGTCCAATAACTCCAATTATTTTAAAGGTAACTGTCTTAGTTTCTGTTTTTTTTTAGGATGGTAGTAATGGAGTTCTATGGGAAGAATGATCTCACCTTAGGAGTATTTCTAGAAAGATATTGTTTCAGGTAAGAATATTTGATTGTAAGCTATCATAAAAGTAGGCTCAGTATATTTAGGGGATTGTTTCATAGCATTCCATGAAAGCATTTCGTTCACATTCTATGAAGGTTCCAGCTATGGTATATTTCTGATGCAGTACCAAGGTTCATTTTGATGTAGTGGAGATATTTACTGGGAGTGTTTTTTTATTTAATTTGCTTCATCAATCTGGATTTTTATTAGAAAGATACATATGACTATTTTATCATGTTCCTAGTAAAAGAAAGAATTAAGAGGGAAAGAAATACTGTTTATTCAGTCAGTGACCAGCAAAATCTGAAAATACACAATACAAAAATAAACTTAAATGAGATAAAATATTAAGAAAACATACTCTATAAAAAAATGTCACATATGCTACCATAATAGCACCTGTGCAAGTGTAAATCTAAAGTAATATAGTTTGTGACTCACCTAATATCAGTTAAAGCCAGGGGTGGGTTTCAACCGGTTCGCGGGGGTCCCCGCAAACCAGTTGGTTGGCGAACCCAGAAGTAAGTAAATTCCGGGAACGGCGAAGGGTGCACCCGCCCGCCCGCGCTCCTTATCGTGCTCTTTGAAGGCTTCTGCGCTTCCACGCAGGCGCATGGCACATACAGCGCCTGCGCGATTCTCCGCGAGCAGCTGGATGGCACATACAGCGCCTGCGCGAGTCTCAGCGAGCAGCTGGAGCATCGCGCAGGCGCTAAGACGCATGCGTGAACTGCGCGCGTGCAGGAGGATGCCGCCGGCCCCGTTCCAACCGAACCGGTTGGAACGGGATTAGCAACCCACCACTGGTTAAAGCAAATATATATTAACACTGAAGTGATGAACAAAGCAGAAGTGGTTATTTCTATTATCCGTTATGTCTTAATTTCATTGCAGCAAGACAGAATTTGGCTACTGCAGAAAAAAACCAAAAGGTTTCAAATCATCTAAAAGATGGTTCACATAAAAATTGTCTGACTTTCCTGAAATGTAACTTATTAGGAGCAAAATATAAGGGGCTCTGATATCCCTGCAGAATTTACAATGTAGTAATACATGTGAAATGGTTTTGATCCCTGGGCAGCTATGCTCAGTTAATGAATTTTTGCAAAATATATCCCTTGCAGCAATGCAGATGGTTAATAGATTGCACCTGGCTCTGAGAAATGCTATTCTCCACTTGGGGAAAGTTAAATTTTGTTGGAATCTTGCTGGTATCCAAGTACTTTTACTTATCCAATTTCTGCCATTTTGACCAGCAACCTATAACTTTGGCATGAAATTCCATATCCCATATTCTTTGGGTGAGCAGCTGTTTGGTTATACCCTAAAGAAATTAGGAACAGAAGTACAGAAAACTCATAATGTCAAATTCTGCTGTTTCCAGGGAGAGAGGAAAATTGTCTATAAAACTAGAGGGATCACTATAATTGGCAAGAGTTAGATTTTCAGCCAGTAATTTGTCATTATTCCCCAGGCTTGTTACCTAGGAAGGCCCATAGCTCAGTAGTAACATGCGTGCTTTATTTATGAAAGATTTGTGGATCAATTTCTAACATCACCAGTTGAAACAAAAACAAAATGCAAACGTTAATAAAGTTTAGACATCCTTGCTATTTGAACAAGTGTTATTGAGAAATACGGACCCTTACACTGATATAGTGTGAAGTCCAAAATAAACATCCTTTAAAGTTTTTTTTTTTAAATAATGCTTATGTTCTGATTTAAATAATGATCTGCAGTTTATACTCATGTATCTTTTAAAATTATTATTGCTGTATTGCAGATTGTAGAACTTGAACTATTTCAGGTACTATTCAAAGGCATGGAAATAAATTATAAATATAGCAGGGTAGTGTAAAACACCAGTTTATTGCGGTAAAGTTTAAAAAGAAATAGGAGGAGGTTGCAGAGATGTTCAGGTAGTCCTTGATTTGCAGCCATAATTGGACCTGCAGTTTCAGTCATAAGTCTGATAGTTGATAAGCAGCTCATCATGTGACTGCACCTGATTTGTGACCCCTTTGTGGCAATTGTTGAGTGAAGGTGATAGTTGTAAAGCAAAGGGTGGTGATCACAGAGTGAATGCAGCAGTTATTAAGCAAATCCATTGTTTGCTATGAGCTGTTTTCCCCCAGAAACTGGAAGTAAATTCAGCTTTTGTGTGTGTGTGTGTGGGGGGGGGAATGTAAATTGTGGTCCCATGACTATAGAATACTGCAAACTGCCATAAATGCAGACTGGTTGCTGAGTCTTGTGACTGCAAAGGGAAGATGGACATCAGAACGAATCTGGGTCCTAAGTTTTAACTTCAGCCAGTTGCTAAATGACTGCTTGTATATCCAGAACCGTGACCCAACAAATGCGTGCCGACAAAACTGCCGTGACAAAACGGCGAAGTCGAAAGCATGCCCACTAAAGCGCGCTGACAAAACCGCGCCCACAAAAGCGCAATTAGGGTTTTTAGGTTAGGATTAGGGTAAGGGTTAGGGTTGTTAACGTTGTTACCGTTGTTTTCGCATTGTTTTCGATGGCACACTTTTGTTGGCGCGCATTTGTTGACGCGCTTTAGTGGGCGCACTTTCAACTTTGCTGTTTTGTCACGGCGGGAAATACAACACAAGACATGGATGTTCCATGCCATGATAATAGCAAGTTAACCATTTATTTCCTTAGAAGGAGTAAAATACAGCAGGATTTCTCAAAAGTTTCTGTGCTCATGGACTACTAAATAAATATTTGGAAAATGCAGGCACTCCCCCCCAATTAAACAAACACTCTCCTTTTTTTTCACATTTAAAAGCGTGGAAGTTCTTGTTTGACAGTGGAGAGCTTACATTTTTGTTTGCCTTTCCCAACCTCTCCATCTCAAAAGGCTCACCATCAAGCATTGTAATGCAAAATTAAGTATTTATTAACCATGAGGCTTAAGTGGCCAACTAACTAGCAATGAACAGGAGGACATGCTGATGGAGATTGTGAGCAGGTGATGAATGAACTGATGAGTTAATGAAGGATATGATGGTTTAAGAACCATTGCTACAGAACATCAGACCAAAAGAACTAAACTTTTCACAATTATTCTTTTATTGCTTGAAGGCCCTCCTACCAGTGCCCAAATATGTTCTGTGAAACACCAATGGTGCACCACATCCGTCGCTTTGTCCATGGACAAGGCTGTGTACAGATCATATTGAAGGAATTGGACTCTCCAGTGCCTGGATATCAGCATACAATTCTCACTTACTCCTGGTGTAGAGTATGCAAGCAGGTAAGAGGAGGATCCCAGTTGTCTTTTTCTAAAGTCAGGTAGTTCATGTTAGAATTCAAATGCTGGCAAATTTACAAGAAGAGGAACAAAATTGAGGATAGTGGAGAGAGGAAAAGTCCATTTTGAATGTACAACAATGCCTCTTTTAGGGCATTAATTCTTCTTTAAAAGGTATTTCTAGATTTGCACAGGACAAATAAGTACAATAAACCTGGGTTTATTCATAGTATATAGAATGTGCTCTTTTAAAATCAGACAAAACCTCAGCCCTTCTGCCTTGCAGCATTTTATGAGTAATATTGAAAGACATTTACTTTCATAAAACTTCTTTTTAGAATTTAGAATTTAAATTTTAGAATTAGAATTTAATAGAATTTGTATGCCGCCCAATCCCGTGGGACTCAGGGCGGCTTACAGAGCAAGATAAAAACATTTAAAAATTTAAAACTAAAAAATACAGTTGTTAAAAATTACACACCATCCATTCCATCTAAGTGGGGCTGGATATCAATCAACAGCCCCAGGCCTGCCGGAACAGCCAGGTCTTAATGGCTTTACGGAAGGCCGGGAGAGTGGTAAGGGTCCGGATCTCTATGGGTAGATTGTTCCACAGGGCTGGCGCAGCTACAGAGAAGGCCCTCCCCCAAGGGGCCGCCAGCCGGCATTGTCCGGCCGACGGCACCTGGAGGAGGCCCAACCTGTGAGATCTTATTGGTCGTTGGGAGGTATGTGGCAGAAGGCGATCCATGCAAAAATAAAAGGAAATTAGGAAATCTGAGTATAATAACAGTACTGCTTTGTTTTCCTACAGTGATCTCATTGAATGCAATATTATGTTACCTAATTCTTAAAACAGCCATTATTGTTGTTGGTTGCACAATCAGCTAGATGTTTAGACTGGAAAGGGCATTTTTATCCACCTATCGAGTCCTTTCCAAGGACCTGGGATAGGCAGATGTCCCTTGATGGTGTTAAAAGCATCATTGCAAGATATGGGGGGGGTTCCAAGTAAAGCTGCTTTTTGTAATTGACGGATGATGAATTGACTTCTATTGGAAGGACACAATGGAATATAAATAATAACTATAAAACCTAGTAATAAGTAAACCAATTTCTTGTCAGTCTCCATGGGAGAAACAAAGCAAACTATGAACATTTTATTTTTATGTTTCAAAGAACTAAAAAAATATGGTTTTCAATTGCATTTAAATTGGTGGTGTCCAAGTTGTGCTTCAATTTGTGTTGGGCTTGTTCCCAAGGCACCTATTATTATTAGTACTATCTTTGCTTTCTTTTGCCATGGCCATTCTACTTCTATTGCAGGTCTTCGTACTTTGTGATTTTCTCCAGTTCTTTTTCTTCTGTTCTGCTGTTCTCCAGGAACTACAATGTCCACTATTCAGACTTGTTGTCTTTCTTATCAACAATTATTATTTCCAGATTACAGGCGGGGAAAGGACTAAGATGAAGGGAGAATAGCCCATCTAGGAATAAGTGGTGAAATAATGGAAAGATTTTTTATTTTATTTTATTTTTATTTTTTAATTTTTTATTTTATTAAGCATTTATAGGCCGCCCTTTTCCCTGAGGGGACTCAGGGCGGCTTACAATAATAGGGGAGGGGAGTGCAGGACAAAACACAAAAAGAAAATGTGAGTAAAAATAATTAGCAGTAAAAACCCAACATTCATTCAACATTCGGGAGGGGCGAGAGTAAAGTCCTATCCCCAGGCCTGACGGGATAGCCAGATCTTGAGGGCTGTGCGGAAGGCCTGGACGGTGGTGAGGGTGCGGATCTCCATGGGGAGATTGTTCCATAGCGTCGGAGCTGCAACTGAGAAGGCTCTCCTCCGCGTAGTCGCCAGTCGGCACTGACTGGCGGATGGGATTCGGAGGAGGCCTACTCTATGCGATCTGATGGGACGGAGAGAGGTAATCGGCAGAAGGCGGTCTCTCAAATAGCCAGATCCACTACCATGGAGCGCTTTATGAATGGTAAGTAGGACCTTGAAGTGCACCCGGAGATCAACAGGTAGCCAGCGCAGCTCACGGAGGATCGGTGTTATGTGGGCGAACCGTGGTGCGCCCACAATCACTCGCGCGGCTGCATTTTGGACTAGCTGAAGTCGCCGGATGCTCTTCAAGGGCAGCCCCATGTAGAGCACATTGCAGTATTCCAGCCTGGAGATCACAAGGGCTCGAGTGACTGTTGTGAGGGCCTCCCGGTTCAGGTAGGGCCGCAACTGGCACACCAGGCGAACCTGGGCAAATGCCCCCCTGGTCACAGCTGACAAGTGATGGTCAAAACTCAGCTGTGGGTCCAGGAGGACTCCCAAGTTGCGGACCCTGTCTGAGGGGTATAAATTTTGACCCCCCAGCCTGAGTGATGGAACGTCGGCCAAATTGTTGGGAGGAAAACACAACAGCCACTCGGTCTTGTCCGGGTTGAGTACCAGTTTGTTAGCTCTCATCCAGTCTTTAACAGCCTCAAGACCCCGGTTCATCACGTCCACCGCTTCATTGAGTTGGCATGGGGCGGACAGATACAACTGTGTATCGTCCGCGTATTGATGGTATTTTATCCCGTGCCTCCGAATGATCTCGCCCAGCGGTTTCATGTATATGTTAAACAGCAGGGGGGATAAGACCGAACCCTGCGGCACCCCATAAGTTAGGGGCCTCGGGGACGATCTCTGCCCCCCCACCGACACCGACTGCGACCTGTCCGAGAGGTAGGAGGAGAACCACTGCAAAACAGTGCCGCCCACCCCCACCTCTCGCAGTCGTCGCAGAAGGATACCATGGTCGATGGTATCGAAAGCCGCTGAGAAGTCAAGGAGAACCAGGATGGACGCATGGCCTCCATCTCTGGCTCTCCAGAGATCATCAGTCAATGCGACCAAAGCGGTTTCTGTGCTGTAACCGGGCCTGAAGCCGGACTGGAAGGGGTCAAGATAGTTAGCTTCCTCCAAGGTACGCTGAAGCTGGAAGGCCACCACCTTCTCAACAACCTTCCCCACGAAGGGGAGGTTGGAGACTGGACGGTAGTTGTTAAGAACGGCTGGATCCAAGGACGGTTTCTTCAGGAGGGGTCCAAGAATTTAGTCCAAGAATTTTCCAACGCAAACCTTATGCTCTAGAGCAGTGGGTCTCAGCCTTCCTAATGCCGTGATCCTTATGTTGTGGTGACCTCCAACCATAAAATTATTTTCTGCTTTCCATATTTTTTTGAAAATACGTGTTTTCCTTTTTTTAAATTTTTTTTCTTATTTATTTTTTTCTTTCGTATACTTCTTTATTTTCATTTTCATAACATACAATCACATGTATACTATTACATAGCCAGTATCCTATTGTATTAAATAGCAGTTACATCAGTTCCTCTTGTCATCAACATCCCAAAATATAAAAACCCATTATTAGCTCTTCTGCTCTCCAGACACCTCTTTCTTCTACCTCTCTCCTACCTCCTTTCTTCCCTCCATCCTCCTTTCCTACTCTACTTCCCCTTCCTTTCTCCTTCTCCTCTCTCTACATTCCACTCCTCCTTATCCTCCTCATCTTCCCCCCTTACCCTCTCTCCTATCCCTCTCTTCCCATCTTTCTCTCTTCATTCCACTCCTCCTTATCCTCCTCATCTTCCCCCCTTACCCTCTCTCTATCCCTCTCTTCCCATCTTTTTTCTCCCTTCTGTTTCCCACTCTTCCTCTCATTGGTGTATTTCCGCTTCTGAGCAAACTCCAATCTATGTTGATGGTATTTATGCTTCTATAACAATATACTTAACATATCCTAGTTTTAAAGAAAAAATAAGAGAAGACAGTATACATGTGCGATCATATTACATTAAAATCTAACACCCCTTGTCAAACCTCCCTCCCACCCTCCCCCCAACCCCCCCCAGCCTTCCCTCCCCCGACGTGTTTTCCGATGGTCTTAGGCGACCCCTGTGAAAGGGTCGTTCGACTCCCAAAGGGGTCCCGACCCACAGGTTGAGAACCGCTGCTCTAGAGCAACATCCTCCGTATAGTCTTCTCCAGACATGCTTGGGCTCCAAATTTCATTTAAAGTCTAGCCTATCAGGAAGGTATCAGCTTGGGAAAAAACTGCTCTTATGCAATGGAGCTCTCTGGCGAATGACAATTGTGGTTGTTATGAGTGGAGACCGTTGGGTTACCAAGTGGGTGAGAAAGCTTGCCGTAGCTTAAACTGTTTGCCTTTAAAAAGGCTCTCTGCATGACAGATTAAGTCAATAGTTTCACTTTTTACTTCTATGTAATAACATCCCCATCTGAATATAGGCTACTCCTAATGTTTTCTTGACAGCTGCCAGCATAAATTTAAGATAAGCTGTATGCTTGTTTGCTGTATGCTTGTTATATTCAAGAATTACTGAAATGCAAAATCAAATTGGTTGAGTGGATCTGGGGGCAAGTCAGGAGTTTCCTGGGTATAAAATCACAGTAACTCTTCCAGGTAACACCTGTGGTTCCACTTTCCAATGATTCGTGGTCTATGTCCTTTGCCAAATACCTTGAACTCCGCTTTTATGGCTACCAATACACCCGAAGAGCCAATGCTGAACCATGTGGCCACTCCATACATCATGACTACCACCAGTATTTTTCCTACAATCAGATGGTAGCATCTTTCAGGTAAAAAAAAAAACTCGTTACCTTTTTTTTTTAAACAAAGTGTATCTTTTTAGATATCTTCTGTCCAATATCATCTCTACATAACGTTCTCCAGTGCACTGCTCGGAGAGTCCAAGCGTGGGTTAACACAGCCTATCTGCCCTTGGACTGAGTGATGTTTTTTGTTGACCACGCCTCCCTTTGCCTCTGCATGCTCAGTTTGAAAACTCAGTCTGCCCGTAGGGACTGTTTTTGGGAGTGCTCCAGTCCAAGTTCAAATAGGCTGGAGATTTTCCCACTTTGGACCACCGTTATACATCTTGAATTTGGAAAACTGACTGATTGTGAAGTGTGCAGGTTTGATTCTAGCTGAGAGGCCACCCGGGCTTCCCTTGACTCCGCTGGCCGCAGGCGCTTCAGGGGGCTGTGAGCTGCTTGTCCAGCGGCCGCTGGCGAGCGGTGGGGGTGGTGGGAGACGTACAGGTCACCAGTCTAAGCTCCCAGCCCCAACCGTCGTTCAGGGAGGCTTTGCGGGCAGTTTCGCCGCTGGCCAGGGCGGTTTCTAATCTGCCCGGCAACAGCGGAGGCAGTTGGCTGCTTCACGCGCTTTTCTCTCTCAGGCAGCCGAAAAGAGCGGGAGGAGGCTGCGCGCGCATCCATCGCCATTTTAAATTGCTCCGGAGCAAGATTGTGAAGCGAGGAGATCACTTCACAAGTGCGGTTCCACCACAAAACCGCGCCCGACTAAACCGCGCCCGACTAAACCGCGCCGCTGATGTCATCAACAGGGCGACAACAGCGTGGAGACAGAAGCACGCTGTAAACCCTAAACCTAAAATTAACCCCTAAACCTAAACCTAACCCCCCTAACCCTAACCCTAAACCTAACCCTAACCCTAAACCTAAACCTAAACCTAACCCTTAACCTAACCCTAAACCTAATCCTAACCCTTAACCTAACCCTAAACCTAACCCTAACCCTTAACCTAACCCTAACCCTAACCCTTAACCTAACCCTAAACCTAACCCTAACCCTAAACCTAACCCTAAACCTAACCTTCCCTTAAGTTGAATCGGCTTGCTTTCAAAGCGCTATTTAAAGCGCCCTTCTTTTTCCGCGCTCGCTGTTGTCGCCCTGTTGATGACGTCAGCGACGCGGTTTAATCGGGCGCGGCTTAGTCGAGCGCGGTTTTGATGGGTCACGCACAAGTGCAGTCAGTTCTCTCACTAATATTAAAATGTATTTGCCGTTCAAAAGGCTTAAAGTTTGCAGGCCTTGCATCTCAGTGTTGTGTTTTGTTCTCTTCCTAGTTATTCTGCTATAAGGTTACTGGAGGTATGTGTCCCTCATCCTAAGATTTACATCAAACGTCAACTACCCCTGAAGATCACCATGCTTCAAGATCTGAAAGACTTTTCTCAGAAGTAGGTTTACATCCCCACCCCAGCCCAGTATGTCCCATTTGGAGTTTGTGTTCTGGTTCCTTCATTGCCCCCATGTTAAAGGATAGCAAGTATTTGTATTGTGCGCTTAATGCTATATGCAGCAGACAATGGATAAAGCATGAGCCCACAGTCTCAAAACTAAAATATAATATTGTAATTTTTCCCCTTGAAATTCTCAGTGTTTTCTGTAGAACGTTTCTAATGTTTTGCTAGTTGTGTTGTGCTCCTGGATAGAAATTGAAGAAACTCCCTCTTTGGCTGAACAAGTTACAGTGTGGAATTTTCTAATGATACTGATTCACATATGCATTCAAATCAGTTGAAAGTTTAAGCAAACAGTAATAATATTTTGGACCTTATCTTTTGTATTCTTGTTTATTTGATGATTTAAGCTACTGTATGCATTCCCTCTGAACATTTGTTGAACAAATACATAACATGAAAATTATACTTGTTAAATGTTTCTCGGCCTAATATAGACAATTAGGCTAGTTTCTTTGAAAAACTGCAACTTGCAGGATATTGGATAAAATTCTTAAGGAGAGCTTGGAAGAGTGCAACTTCTGAATGGTGAGTTTGGATTCAGAGTATGCTTATTGTTGTTGCAGGATATCTCAGGTGTATATCGCTGTCGATGAGCGCCTCACTTCTTTGAAAACAGACACATTTAGCAAAACAAGGGAGGAAAAAATGGAAGATCTCTTTGCCCAAAAGGAGGTATAGTGTACTGCATGTTTATAGGAATTAAATTCTCGTTCATTACAGAAGGTATAGGATACATGAAGCTAAAGAAAGCAGCTATGCCCCTAAGGTGATAATTATTTTGAATCCAACTTCAAACCAGTTTTCAGTAATTGGAAAGCAGTGTGGACAGGGCTGAGTTGAAACTGCAGTATGTAAGTAAAAGTCATCCGTTGTTCCCGTGCGGCTGCAAACGTGACTTTCGTTCTTATTAAGGATTCTTCAGAAATAGGTGTCATTTAAAGTAATAAGCTATGAATACTTGATTGATATTTGGAAGCCCCCTGGAACAGCGCAGGATAAGGAATAGCAACCTCCCTCTGAGAAAAGTCGCTCTGGCCTTGTTTCTGTTTTTTCTCTTTGATAGATGGAGGAAGTGGAATTTAGAAACTGGATAGAGAAAATCCAAGCAAGGATGCTTTCCTCTTCACTTGACACTCCACAGCAGCTGCATTCCATTTCTGAATCTTTAATAGCCAAAAAGCAAAGTCTCTGTGAGATGTTGCAAGCATGGAATAACAGGTAAGAAAAGGGGTGGAAAATCAAGGATTGTTTTTTTTTTCTACCCGTTATTCTTTTTCCAGATAGTTGGTTATGAATCATATTGGAATGTTTGGATAAAGTTTACTCCTCAGTTATTCTTACTAGGTATATGTACTGACTTTACAGTGGTAGAGACTAACTTGATTCTGCACCTAATAACGGCAGCAAGACTGTTGGTGGCGCAATACTGGAAGAAGGAAGGCTTGCCTACAACTCAGGCCAAGTGGAAAATAGATCAAAAAATTGGTTTTATTCAAGCTGAAGATAATTTGTTTAAACAAATAAGAGATCAAAGCTTAATGCATATAAAGAGGACATATAATGTATTAATACAGATGGATTCGGAAACAGAATTAGTTAAAGATTGTATGATAAAGTGGGCTCAAAATATTGAAGAACCAATAATAGCAATAGCAGTTCGACTTATATACCGCTTCATAGGGCTTTCAGCCCTCTCTAAGCGGTTTACAGAGTCAGCATATCGCCCCCAACAACAATCCGGGTCCTCATTTCACCCACCTCGGAAGGATGGAAGGCTGAGTCAACCTTTGAGCCGGTGAGATTTGAACAGCCGAACTGCAGAACTGCAGTCAGCTGAAGTAGCCTGCAGTGCTGCATTTAACCACTGCGCCACCTTGGCTCTAATAATGTTGGATACACGGGAAAGAATCTGGGTAACAAATGTGAAATTCACACAAGCTCAAAACCTGAGAGAAAATTTTTACAAGATGTTCTATAGATGGCATTTAGATCCTAAAAAGCTGGCTTCTGTGTATCCGAATGTACAGCCTAAATGTTGGAGGTGTGGTTCTCTCGATGCTACATATTATCATATATGGTGGACCTGTCAAAAGGTTAAGGCATTCTGGATAAAAATATGGTGGAGTATGCAAAATATCTTTAAAAGGAATGTTTGGAATGTTTATTCAACTTGTATGCTGCCCTATTCCCGAGAGACTCAGGGCGGCTAACAAACCAAAGGGAAGGGGAATACAAACAGAACACAAGACAAGCAAGTTAAAAACAAAACAACAGTCACAACAGTTTAAGTGGGGCCGGGAACTCATCAGCCCCAGGCCTGCCGGAACAGCCAGGTCTTAGTGGCTTTGCGGAAAGCCGGAAGGGTGGTGAGGGTCCAGATCTCCACGGGGAGATCGTTCCAGAGGGCCGGAGCAGCCACAGAGAAGGCTCTCCCCCGAGGGGTCGACAGTCGACATTGGCTAGCAGATGGTATTCGGAGGAGGCCTAATCTGTGGGATCTAATTGGTCGTAGGGAGGTGATTGGCAGGAGGCAGTCTCTCAAGTACCCAGGTCCAATACCATGTAGGGCTTTAAAAGTAACGACTAGCACCTTGAAGCGTGTCCGGAGACCAATGGGCAGCCAGTGCAGCTCGCGGAGGATAGATGTGACATGGGTGTACCGGGGTGCACCCATAATCGCTTGTGCGGTTGCATTCTGGACAAGCTGAAGTCTTCGAATGCTCTTCAAGGGCTGCCCTTGAAGAGGACAAAGAAATATTGCATTTCTTTATTAAAATTAGATACTGATAGGGTAATAAAATAAGCATTTATCAGACATTTGGCACATTCTGAATAGGCTGCATTGACTGCTGAATATAAAAGAAGGACTATATTGTCAGTTCAGTGTGGTTTTCAATTAACAATCTAATAAATATGACTTGAACGAACTCCAGATAAAAGGCTTGTTTGTCTTCTCAAGGTTTGTTCTCTAAACGGTTTATGTATCTCAGGGAAAAATTGATTCCTTGCTAATATTTTTTGGGCATTAGATATATCAGAATATCATATGATAATATGAAATCTGTTATAGGCTGCAAGATCTCTTCCAACAAGAAAAAGGGAGGAAACGCCCTTCAGTTCCACCAAGTCCTGGGAGATTAAGGCAAGGTGAAGAGAATAAGGTAATGGATTTTGATCATTATGATTATATATTTAAAATTGCAGCTGCAAGTAGAAATAAGCAGTAGAAATACCATTTTCTCTTTGCAAATAAAATGCTATTCATTGAAATATTGGCATTTGCATACATTATTCTAGTGGCTGCAACGGTTCCACCACAAATGCGCGCACAACAAAAGCGCGCCTGACTAAACCGCGGTGTCTAAAGCGCGGTGACAAAACCGCGTGACGAATGAGCGACTAATTAGCCCTAAAGCGCGCCGACAGAAGCGCGCTGTAACGTAACCCTAAACCTAACCCTAAACCTAACCCTAAACCTAACCCTGAACCTAAATGTAAATCTTACCTTAAATTAAATTGTGCTTCTGTCGGCGCGCTGTTGTCGGCGCGCTGTTGTCCGCGCGCTTTTGACATCGCGGTTTTAGCGCCGCGGTGTTGTTGGCGCACTTATGACGTTCGTGCTTTTGTCGGGTCACGGGCTGCAACAGCATCCCTGTATTGTTAGTTCTGAAAGCACCTGTTTCTAAGTGCACAGATTAGCATAATAAATCTAGAATAAAGTTAGGTTTCTGTTGAACTCCTCCTACACGCAGGAGGAATTTGTGAAACACCTGCAATGTTTTCTACAAATTGCCAAACTGCAGCAGAGAGTATATGATGATTGCGTAATTTTGGATTTCCGCTGTGGAAAGCTACATGGGTAAGAAAAAGTTTGAGAATGCTCTTGAACTAATTGTAATTCTACAGTACTGATCTGTAGTGTGATCAGAGCTTCATCTCAGTCTTATTAATAGAAATTGTTGTTAAAACAATATAAATAGTATAAAACAATGTAGTGTTCATATCTTCATTAATGTACTAAGCCAAAATTCCCTATGTTTATTAGGAAACAAATGTGGAAACCTTAAGGCAATAAGTTAAGTAAAATATTCTAATTGGTGAGATAACAATCACGTCTGCTCTCTCTATTTAGAGGGCTTTCGCTATTAAAAAAAATATAGTTTCAGTAGCCAGGGTTTGATCTTTGTAACGTAGATATGTTGAATTATGTGCTGATCAAAAGAAATTTTTGCACACATGAGTCTGAAAAGGACTACAAAACCATTGCCAAAGTCTTTGACCTCCATCAGTGCACAATCAGGTTACAAGTGAAGAAAATGAAATGCCATTGATTCCAAAAACAGTCATTCATCACAAGGGCAAGGTATTCTACGCTCCAGGAGATTGCAAAATATCTAGAATAATGGTGAATGATTTGTAGGGACGTCTTGCATTGTCTGATATCCATGCTCATCAAGATGCTATTGTAACAGTGTTCTTTGGATAGATGATATGAAAATGAATTTATTTTGGCAAATTTTATTTGGAAAAAGTAAGATGCTGCATTCTAACAAAAAATTACAGACTATTAAGCATTTAAGTGGCACTTCTTGGTTTAGGATTGCTTCGTAGCCTCAGGATCGAAAGCTTGGCTCATTGAGACAATAATGAATTCTAGACTCTACTAGGACATTCTGCAGGTTTTTGTTATAGCGTTTGTTACGGCATCTGATGTTTAAGCAGACATATCTCACCCAGTGTAATAACTGTTCTGACCCCGGTCCTCCGTCCAGGAATGAACGCGACAAACAAACGTAAATAAGAATACTATTTATTTATTTATTTATTTATTTATTATTTATTTATTTATTTATTTGTCTTGTATGCCGCCCACTCCCGGAGGACTCCGGGCGGCTCACAAAAGACAAGGGAAAGGGGGAAAACGAGACAAAGACAACATATTAAAAAGAAAACCAACATTCACAATTTCCGTGGAGGCAAATGCTTCTCAGCCCCCCCCCCCCCCCCCAGCCTGCTGGAACAGCCAGGACTTGGTGGCTTTGCGGAAGGCCGGGAGGGTAGTAAGGGTCCGGATCTCAACAGGGAGCTCGTCCAGACCCTCGTTGGCTGCAAGCCCAAAATAAACAAAGAGATAAGCACTCTGGCAGCAAGTCCTACAAAACTAGGCAATGCAAACAAGCTCTCACAGCAAACCGCTTCTCCAAGTTGGTTTCTCTGAATCGTGAATGTTGACTTCTGCGAAAGGGCGTGGCACAAGCAGTCTCTTTTATAATCAGGAGAGGATCTTAATAAGCATCAGCTAAACATAATCATCTCCTACAATTACTCAGTTGTTCTTGCCGCTGAGTAGCCCTTCGACAGTGTGCATCCTGAAACAACTCACAAGTGTTTTCCAGAACGCTCCCTCTGATCCAAGGCTCCGTCGACACCTGGAGGCCAACCAGTCTTTCCTCCCCCTGCTCGGAGTCGGCACCCTGTCCAGGGTCCTCCACCTCCTCCAGGGCCGACTCATAAGACCCCTCACTTTCGGAGTCTGGTGGCAGCTCCAACGTCTCCTGCCGGGCCACAACAAATAACTATACTATCTTCAAATGTATCTGCAATAGAATAGCTGAAGCAAAAGAAAGTTTCCGTTTTGAGATACTAGAATCAAGGCCCTTCTTCTTAACCCAAGTGAAATATTGCAGCACGATCTGTAGCATAGGCATGCATAACAATTGAGAAATGTAATTGATTTGAATCATTTCTGTAAAAAAAAATGAAGCAAAATATTGCCAGGTTGATGTACAGAATTGATCAACCAGTGTAGGAAATGTAGGAAGTCTCTGCTGCTAAAGGAAGTATCATCAACTATTTAATTTCAAGCTCTACATTTTTTTAAGAATGGTTGCAAATGTTAGCTCAATGTGTTGAGTAAAAGTAAGACACAGTATATTTATTGTATAGATTGTTCATTTAAGCAGAATGTTTATTAACAGGACTTAGATCAGTGTTTCTCAACCTTGTCAACTTGAAGATGTCTGGACTTCAACTCCCAGAATTCCCCAGCCAGCGAATGCTGGCTGGGGAATTATGGGAGTTGAAGTCCAGACATCTTCAAGTTGACAAGGTTGAGAAACACTGACTTAGATGAACTACAGATCTCATTATAGGTCACAGTATTACAGTGCCACGGTTTCTCTGACAACTATTGTACTTTTTCATTGAATGAAGATGGATATCTAATTATATTTCTTAAAATGAGGGGCACTTCACTTGTTCTAGAGAAACACCAAGAAGAAAAGTTTTGCCCATTTCGCTTTCAGGAGACCACATGTTTTCATGTTTGTGTACATTGAGAAAGAGTGTTGTTGTTTTTTAGCAAAATGGTGTTGATTTCGAAGAAAAAAATCTTTAATATGAAAGAAGTAACTCTTTGTCCTACAGATCAGTTCAATGGATGCATCTCCTCGCAATGTTTCTCCAGCTCTTCAGAATGGTGACAAAGGTATGCTGCATATTTAAGAAGATGTTGCCATTGTATTTTTTTTTGAAGCTTTTCCATATGGAACTTACAGCTTAAGAAAAATCTAATATTAATATTTATGTTGAAATATTTGAAAAATAAGGAAAAAAAAAGAACCTGACCTGGTTTTCATAGAGTATAAATGCTAGAGTGCTTCTCCTAGTATCCGTATATCTTTTTTTCAATCTGTGCTAAAACCTTTTTGGTGGTTACTTAAAGCACACATACCTTGTTTTGAAGGCCTTCTAAGAACGCTCCAATGTCTGTATATTTCGTCCCCAGAAGATCGTTTCTTGACTACTCTGTCCAGCCAGAGTTCCACCAGTTCTTCTCTACTCCAGCTTCCTACTCCTCCAGAGGTTGTATCCGACCAGTTGACAGGAGGGCCCACCTTTGGCAATGTTCTCTCTGACCCAGATGCAGCTGGCAGCTCAGAAGGTATCAGCGGGATCTTTCTCTCTTCACTCCTCCTTGTGAAGGTCTAGGCTGCCTCCAATGTCTGGTTTAAGATTTAAGATTTAAGATTTAGTTTATTTGTATGCCGCCCTTCTCCGGGAGGGACTCAGGGCGGCAAACAACTCAAAAGGGGAAAAGGGGATACAAACACAATACACGTAATTAAAATACACAAGAGTCATACAGCCATACAAGTCGAGAGGGGAGGGGAACTCATCAACCCCAGGCGTGCCGGCACAGCCAGGTTTTAACGGCTTTCCGGAAGGCCTGGAGAGAGGTGAGGGTCCGAATCTCCGCGGGGAGTTCATTCCAAAGGGCCGGAGCTACAACAGAGAAGGCCCTCCCCCGGGTGGTAGCCAGATGGCATTGGCTGGTGGACGGAACCCGGAGGAGGTCGACCCTGTGAGATCTAACTGGTCTATGGGAGGTAATTGGCAGCAGGCGGTCTCTCAAGTACCCAGGTCCAATACCATGAAGGGCTTTATAAGTGACGACTAGCACCTTGAAGCTTACATCTTATTATATTTGCTACTTTAAAAATTATCTGGCTAGAATGACATTATAAGAAATTCCATGTTTGTTTATTGTTCAAAATACATATAAGGTAGTTTGGCTCAAAAAAAAAATCACATTACTTTTTGTGCTGAACTTACTAGATAACCTTGAAAACCCTTTCCTGGTCTTAGTCCCTTCATTTGCTCTGAAGAGTACAGAAATTCAGACTCAAATTATAGGGTTACTTTCAGAAGTCCAGTTGATATATGGGCCCTGAACACTATAGTGATAATACAGTGAGGATCATGCACTATTACAGCAAAAGGTTTCTTTTTGAATTATCTATCAGTATTGAATTTATAATCAAAATGGAGAGAATATGAAGAAACCAAGAACCCTTCAGAACTTTGCCCCCATGCAGTGTACTTAATGATCCTGTCTTTTATTTTTTCTACGTCAACTACCACCACTATTCTGTGATATGGTTTGGGCAGAGAGACAATGACTGGCCCAAATTCACTCATCTAGCTTTTGGGCTTAAAGGAGGATGAGAACTTTGGGCCTTCTGGTTTCTAGCCCATACACCAGACTAGCTTTCATCACTACCTTTCATTTGACACTAGAAATTTCTGATTAGACCGGATGCAGCAGAATTCCCCAACTGGCATCTTCAAGCTGTGTTGCCCATTACAGAAATACAAAAATTAATGTGATTTAAAAAAAACAAACATTTGTAGGGTTCTGAATAGATAGATAGATAGATAGATAGATAGATAGATAGATAGATAGATAGATAGAGAGATGATAGATAAATAGATAGATAGATAGATAGATAGATAGATAGATGATAGATAGATAGATGGATAGATGATAGATGATAGATAGATGATAGATAGATAGATAGATGATAGATAGATAGATGATAGATAGATAGATAGATAGATAGATAGATAGATGATAGATAGATAGATAGATAGATATAGATGATAGATAGATAAATGATAGAAAATATATAGATGATAGATGATAGATAGATGGATAGATGATAGATGATAGATAGATGGATAGATGGATAGATGATCGATGATAGATAGATGATAGATAGATAGATAGATAGATAGATAAATGATAGAAAATATATAGATGATAGATAGATGATAGATAGATAGATATAGATGATAGATAGATAAATGATAGAAAATATATAGATGATAGATGATAGATAGATAGATAGATAGATAGATAGATAGATGATAGATGGATAGATGGATAGATGATAGATGATAGATGATAGATAGATAGATAGATATATAGATAGATAGATAGATATAGATGATAGATAGATAAATGATAGAAAATATATAGATGATAGATGATAGATAGATAGATGATAGATAGATAGATGATAGATAGATAGATGATAGATAGATGATAGATAGATAGATGATAGATAGATAGATAGATAGATGATAGATAAATAGATAGATGATAGATGGATAGATGGATAGATGATAGATAGATAGATGATAGATAGATAGATGATAGATTGATAGATAGATGATAGATAGATAGATAGATAGATGATAGATAAATGATAGAAAATATATAGATAGATAGATGATAGATAGATGATAGATAGATAGATGATAGATGATAGATAGATAGATGGATAGAGGGATAGATGGATAGATGATAGATAGATAGATAGATAGATAGATAGATAGATAGATAGATAGATAGATAGATAGATGAGAGAGCGAGAGAGATTTCACAGACTGTACTTTTGCAATGTCATATTTTATAAGTCTGGCCTTGTTTTTCTCAGAACATAAAAGGATTGATCAATGAAACTTATTTCAGAGCTTAACATTCATATGTTGTTATTATTGATAAAAGTTCGTAGCCTTGTTGACCATTTTCCAGAAGCAGCAGTATATTTCAAAATTATTGAAGTTATCAATTTGACACGACAAATTATCTTTGTAGCAACCCCAAGAATGAGCCTTTTAAAGAAATCCTAGAGTTTTAGCAATATTAAAAGTTGTACCTTCCTTTTTTTAATTCCAGATGTGTTTGATGGGCATTTGCTGGGCTCTATGGATAGTCAGGTGAAAGAAAAATCCACCATGAAGGCTATTCTAGCAAATCTGTTACCTGGGAATAGCTATAATCCGATTCCATCCCCCTTGTAAGTAAAATCCAGCTTGGAAGGAAAATAATTTTGTACAATGTGTTTTTATGTGTGTGTGTGTTGTTCAAATTTCTCCTTGGTTGCAATGCCTATTGTCAAGTGAAAAGACAGTAATATTTAATCCATTGGCTTGTATAAAGTGTAATATATTTTCTGTGGAGTAATAGTAAACTTAGAATGAGATAGCTTTAACCTTTGTCTTCTGCTAATTGTTTATTATCTCCCCAGGGACTTTAATATTAGTTTAAGAAGAAGAGCTGGAGATTTGTTAACTGGCTGTAGTACTTGCATTTTTGTGTGTGTGTGTGAGAGAGAGGGAGATTTTCTTCTTTGGATTATTACGCTAGTTTGGAATTTTCCTTTCAGTGAAACATTAGCATCAGGAATTATAAAAATAAAGAATAACAATTGTATCCTTATCCAAATATTATAACTAATGTCATACCTAAATTAAAAGTTATTTCATGTGTTAATTGGAATTAGTTGGAATTTTATTGGTCTGACTGAAAGTGAGCTTTAAAGTTTGTATGTTAAGAGGAAGTTAACAAAAAGATGTATTAGAACTTTTTCATCTTAGAAATGTTTTTAAAGAAAAGGGGATGGGAAAATTTCCCTTTAAGGTTAAAGAATCTGAAAGAATACAATGAATTTTGTTATTATAAATGTTGATAGTTTATAAAGATTATTAAGTGCAAACAGAAATACATATTATTTGCACAGTAAGGAAGTAAAAGGAGAAATCGTTAAATTGATTGCTTTATTGGAAGAGGAGAATATATTTACCGTATTTTTCGGAGTATAAGATGCACCAGAGTATAAGACACACCCAGGTTTTGAAGAGGCAAGTTTTTTTTTTTAAAAAAGTAGGTAGGTAGATAGAGGGATAGAGAGGGAGAGAAAGAGAGAGAAATACAGTAGATAGGGAGAGAGAGAGAGAGTAGTTAGGTAGGTAGGTAGATATAGGGGTAGAGAGAGACAGAGAAATAGAGAGAGAGAAAATACAGTAGGTAGGGAGGGAGAGGCTTATACAGTGCTGCTGGGGGGGGGGTGTTGTCCATTTTTTGCTCATTTCTGCCCTCCCCAGCCCCCAGGAGTTGTCTGAAAGCCTCCATAAGGCTATGCACGGCCATTTTGGTGAAGGGGCGAGGCTTCAGGAGGCAAAAAATGCTGTATTCGGTGCATAAGATGCACCCAGATTTTCAGCCTCTTTTTAGAGGAAAAAAGGTGTGTCTTATACTCCGAAAAATACGATAATTATGTTTTTTGTTTGGAAATCACTTCTGGATTTTGTGCTTGTGGTGAAAAAAAAATGAAACTTTGACTTTGGTTTTGCTGATTAGATGATTTGTTGTTATAGAAATGGGTAAGATATACTAATGTGTAAAAGTAAAGAGTTGAGGCTCTAATGTTGTTATCCTGTACTGTGCTAAAAAGAGTCATCAATGCTTCCTCCCACCCCCTTTGTATCTGGTATTTTCTTCCCCTCCTCTCTTTTTTCTTCCCCTCATTTCCTATTTTTATTTTCCTTTATATTTTATACTTGGATAAAACAATGAAAGTCATAAAGACTACCCCAATTGCTTTATTTTGCTGTGTTCACCTGGAAGGAGCTCTATATTTCTCCCTCCCCCCAATAATTTACTTTTAAGAATATAGTGAAAGAGGCCAGTGAGGTTCTTCTGCTTCATTTTCTGTTTTGGGGAATAGAAATTATTTTAAATTCAAAGTTTCCTGGCATCTGAGAAATCTGTGACGTAGACCTGCTTGTTGTAAACAAATAATTTTTAATGTCCTTCTTGTAGTGAACCCGACAAGCATTACTTAATGTATGAGCACGAACGGGTGCCTATAGCTGTCTGTGAAAAGGAACCAAGCTCCATCATCGCCTTTGCTCTCAGGTTCGTTGGTATTTGTATTTGTATTTAATCAATTTATAGGCCGCCCAATCCCGAAGGACTCGGTTTCCTGCTTCGATCCTAGACATCTTTCCCAGCCTAGTGGCTCCCTGTTGGGGATTATGGGAATAGAGTTTCTTTTTCCACATTCAGAAAAACGAATTCTTTGCTTGCTTTTGAGTCTTTAAAGCACAGTGCAGAGGTGGGTTCCTACCAGTTCGCACCTATTCGGTAGAACCGGTTCGTCAAATCTACCGAACCGGTTAGAAGAGGTTCCACCAGTGGACCCGGAAAGCAGGCCACACCTACAGAAGAGGTTCCAAGCTCTTTTGAAACCCACCACTGGTCCTTGGATAGGATTATTCTACACTATCATGCTTGTATTTATAAAACTCGGTGCCTCTGTGAAAGGTAAGGATGACTACTGCGTTTGTGGTGCAATCAGAACATTGCGTGTGTTGAAGTTGTTTTAACGCAAACCAAAGATGCCTTTTAAAAAACAAGTTTACATCCTATTCTTATGCATGCCAGTGCTGTGTGTGAGGTGATTTAAGGTGGTTCTGACAAGTGTCGTCGGCATCTTCATATCTGGTCACATGGGTGGCAAGCCACTCCCCTCCGGTCACATGGGCAGCAAGCCACTCCCATCCGGTCACATGGGCAGCAAGCCACTCCCACAAAGGAGGCCACACCCACAGAGTAGGTTCGAACAACTTTTGAAACCCACCACTGGTTAAATCGTTTTATTCGTCTTGTTTAATTGACTGCTGCTTCTACCCTGGCTGGCCTCTTTAAAGCTTTACCAAGAGCCCCCATCTAGACTCCATCGAAGTATTTTTGACTGGGGAGCATACAAATATTGTATATTTCAATTGAACATTTTATTTCATTTGTATCCGACTTTGATACATTACATATGAAGAACAGGGAATAAACAAACAGTGCTTTATAACAGGAGTCCCACTAACTTTCTTAGTACCCAAAATTGCCTTCTGGTAGGTCAGTTTAAGTGCTACGTAGTATAGCTGTCAGATTAGATTAATATTATTTGACTGGGTCATTTCCAGTGGTGGGTTTCAAAAATTGTTCGAACCTACTCTGTGGGTGTGGCCTCCTTTGTGGGAGTGGCTTGCCGCCCATGTGACCGGATGGGAGTGGCTTGCCGCCCATGTGACCGGATATGAAGATGCCGACGACACTTGTTAGAACACCTTAAATTGCCTCACACACAGCACTGGCATGCATAAGAATAGGATGTCAACTTGTTTTTTTAAAAGGCATCTTTGGTTTGCGTTAAAACAACTTCAACACACGCAATGTTCTGATTGCACCACAAACGCAGTAGTCATCCTTACCTTTCACAGAGGCACTGAGTTTTATAAATAGGAGCATGATAGTGTAGAATAATCATATCCAAGGACCAGTGGTGGGTTTCCAAAAAGTTTGGAGCCTCTTCTGTAGGTGTGGCCTGCTTTCCGGGTCCACTGGTGGAACCTCTTCTAACCGGTTCGGTAGATTTGACGAACCGGTTCTACCGAATAGGTGCGAACTGGTAGGAACCCACCTCTGGTCATTTCCTTAAATAAAATTTCATCTGCTGAAAGGCTGATAAAATTGGAAAATGGAGAATTTATTCTTGCAGATCTCTTAATAAACTCCAGGCCTTGAGTTGGCTTGTCTTTTTGTTAAGCCTCTCTTAATTATTATACGAGAAGAAAAATGCAAGCATTTCTCCACAGAAAGACCCTTCTGTGTCTGCAGTTTTTAAAGCTTACTTAAATTGTGCTTCAGGTGTTCTTTTAGAAATAGGTGGGTTTGAACATTTCCTACTGTTCACATACATCTTCATGTTTGATCATGCACCATCTAAAGTTTTCATAAGCCATTCCTGGTTTATTTTGTGTTTTTTTATTTTTTTCACTAAAGCTGATCACCACCTACTTCAGCCAGAGGTTATGTGAATACGTGTTCTTCATAATGCTTCACCTCCATCATGCAAGTCATCATTATCTACGTCAGTGGTTCCCAACTTGGCAACTTTAAGACTTGTGGACTTCAACTCCCAGAATTCTCCAGCTGGCTGGAGAATTCTGGGAGTTGAAGTCCACAAGTCTTAAAGTTGCCAAGTTTGGGAACCACTGATCTACATGAAAGTAGGCAGGGCAAAAAGTTCTGGTCTCATCTACCCGTCAGCAGTGATCTTAGACTGATGTTACAATCTAGTATACCCACATATAGTATCCAAATATAGTATATCCCAAAATGCAAATCAAGCATTTTTTCTGGAGCTGTTATGGAGGCAGTTTTCTACTACCGGGAACCCAGGCTTTGTCCCAGCCCTTTGAATTCTGCTGTATTCTACTGAAAGCAAGGTTCTTTTGCACCATCCTCTAGATCAGGGATGCCTCACAGCAGTGGTGGGATTCAGCCAGTTCGCACCTATTCGGGAGAACCAGTTGGTAACTTTCTAAGTAGTTCAGAGAACTGATTGTTGGAAGAAATCTCCTTTTATTTTTCCCCACTTTACAGGGCTAATCCTGTAAGGAAGGCAGGAAGGAAACATTCTGGTGTTGTTTCTAGCCTCATCTTTATTGCCCTGCTTACAGAAACTGCCTCTCCGGTTAACCCTTATTTACATTGTAACAGCTAAGGCGAAGCGCCCATCGACCTGAGTGACCTTGAGTTGGCCACGCCCACCCAGTCACATGACCACCGAGTCCCACCTACCCAGATGGTCATTAGGGTAGAGAACCAGTTGTTAAATTATTTGAATCCCACCACTGCCTCACAGGCAGGCCACGCCCAACCTGGCTACTCAAAGACAAAACATGTTGTGATACGTGATGTGGCCTGATCGAGTTTTGCTCTAGAATTTTTGGAATGATCAGACAGGTAGCTTTGTTATCACTGCTGTACAGTCATTGGGAAGACTAGAGTACGCCTTCCTCCCCCACCCCAATTGACCAACTTGATGCCCTTTCTATCGTCCTCCTTCAGTCTACCCAGAGCAGAAAAGATACAGGCAAGCAGAAATTATTGCTTGAGTTATTTGCATTACAAAAACATGCAGGAGTCTATGAGAATTACCTCTTGAAGTCCAGAGTAGTACAAGCAAGAAACAAGTTTGTCTTCCCAATAATACTTTTAACTATCTCTTTGCGTGGTTCCCACTCATCCTTTAAAGTATAGAATCAAACCATTTGAATAAAACCTCTGTTTGTTTATTTTCAGTTGCAAGGAATACAAAAATGCCTTAGATGAATTATCAAAAGTATCTTTGAAGAGCAGTATTGAAGAAGGATTTCAGTCAAACAGGTGACAAACTAATTTTTCACTCTTAGCTGTACATTCAATTAGGGCTCTTGAGAATAATTCTGAGCCGAGGTGGCACAGTGGTTAGAGTGCTGTACTGCAGGCCACTTCAGCTGACTGCTATCTGCAGTTCGGCAGTTCAAATCTCACCGGCTCAAGGTTGACTCAGCCTTCCATCCTTCCGAGGTGGGTGAAATGAGGACCCAGACTGTGGGGGCGATATGCTGACTCTGTAAACCGCTTAGAGAGGCCTGAAAGCCCTATGAAGCGGTATATAAGTCTAACTGCTATTGCTATTGCTAATCATAGATATCAATATGTGACCCAACCCCCCGCCCCTTGGTAATCCCATCCCATGGTCCAATCCAAGCACCCCATAAGTGTCATGTGGGAGACATCTTCAAAAATCATCATCAGGTTGGTATGCTGGACAGTTGGCCTTGGCGGCAAATCCTCTATCTGCAGCATGCGCAGTAGATGGTGAGAACAACTCCCTTTTCACAGTCACTCCTGCACTGAACAATTCCCCCACCCAAATACCATGACCCCCCCACTCCCCGTTTCAATGGCAGCCGAAAGCAAGCAGCAAAACAGAGGCTGACAGTAGCAAATCCTGGAAGCCTATCTGTAGATTTTTGACAGCTATTTATTAACGAAATGAAACCCAAATTTCAGAAGCAACATTCTCATAGCATTCATTCTTGAAGACAACCTGGGAGCAAATTTTCTCTTTTGGTGGGTTTTAGAAGGCATATGTTGGGGAAACGTATGCTAGCTTTTACAGAATCATATTCCAATCCGGCAGAGTTGTAATTTGCGCCGTCCCCGGCAGTTTCTTCTACCCCGCTGGAGCACGGAGGCTATCGGCCATTCCGAGAGCTCGCACATGTGCAATTTGTAATTTGTAAGTTGTTTTTATGTTCACTAAATTTAAATATGACCCGTATATATGTAGGGTGGTACTTCTGCAAAATGTAGGCTTCTATGTTTGCGGCAATCACATTTGCATCAAGTGGGATTTCAAGTAAATTATAGCCAAAGAAACTGTTTTTGACTTCCAGTGTGGCTGAGAGCAGAGTGAAGAGTAACAGCCCAGTCCGACTATCTGAAACGAGTGTGGGGCAGACAAGCCAAACAACTGAAGCCGAACAACGTAAGAAATTTTAAGGTTTTGTGGGTGTTCATATCCTCTTATTATCTGTCCTAATGCAGGACTTGGAAATCAGATCCTGAAAACGTCTGTATATTGTTGCTGATGTATCTAAGGTTCTGTTCTAACCCCACAACAAATCTAACGGAAATATTGTTTTAATAAATTTAATAAGTATTTAAGTATAAATTTATATGCCGCCCAATCCCGAAGGACTCCGGGCGGCTTACAGATATACATTTTTTTTAAAAAGTAAAGAATTAAAAATAGAGAAAAAACAGATTTAAACAGATTAAAAGATCACTTCATGCACTCAATCTAGGTGGGGCTGGACCTCATTCATGAGGTCAACAGCCCGGGGCCTGCCGGAATAGCCAGATTTTGGTAGCCTTTTGGAAGGCCGTGAGAGTGGGAAGGATCCGGATCTCTGGGGGTAGATCATTCCATAGGGTCGGAGCGGCTACAGAGAAGGCCCTCCCCCGGGGAGCCGCCAGACGGCATTGTCTGGTCGACGGCACCCGGAGAAGGCCCACCCTGTGTGATCTTATTGGCTGTTGGGAGGTATGCGGCAGAAGACGGTCTCGCAGATATCCGGGTCCTAGGCCATGTAGGGCTTTAAAAGTAATAACCAGCACCTTGAAATGCATTTGGAGACCTATAGGAAGCCAGTGCAGCTCGCGGAGGATAGGTGTAACATGGATGTATCTTGGTACACCCAATATCGCTCGCGCGGCTGCATTCTGGACCAATTGTAGTCTCTGAACGCTTTTCAATTCTGGGAGTTGAAGTCCACAGGACTGAAAGTCGCCAAGGTTGAGAAACACTGTAATAGATGGTCTGTTTGTCACTTGGTGAAATTTTATCCTGAGCTTTTAAAAAAACAGTGCTCTTGCCTAATACTTCAGTGGAATTTCTCCAAGCTGCTATGAAATAATATGGAGCAACTTGATAATTAGGTTGGAATCACTTGGCTTGATGACAGAGTAGATGGTGGAGGAGCCCCCGCCAAACGTTCCTTGTGTTTATGTCGTTAGCAAAGAAGCAGTATGGAGTTCTGGCCTTCTTCCGCGGCACAGGAGGGAAAAGCCCAGATCTCTCTTCTCAAAAAAAGGAGACCTTGCGTGGGGCCGACAGTGCCTATTACCAGGTGGGGCAGACCGGAAAAGAGGGGGCAGAAAACCAAGGAGCAGAAAACCAAGGTACGAAATGTAGAAACTTCCATTCTTGCTTTCCTCTCCCCTACCTAGTATTCCTGGATTAATGAAATGTTTCCATCTTCTGAAAAATTTCATTTAATTTATTGAATTTATAGGCCGCCCAATCCCGGAGGACTCCGGGCGGCTTACAGAAATGAAAAATATTAAAAAAGGATTAAAACAATAAGGATACAACAAGATTAAGAAGAAAACACAACATGCACCCTATCAAAAGGGGGCTGGACCTCAATCAAGAGGTCAACAGCCCCAGGCCTGCCGGAAAAGCCAGGTTTTAATAGCTTTACGGAAGGCCATGAGAGTGGGTAGGGTCCGGATCTCTGGGGGTAGCTCATTCCATAGGACCGGAGCGGCAACAGAGAAGGCCCTACTCTGAGGCGTCACCAGCCGGCATTGTCCAGCTGAAGGCTGCTATTGATATGATAATGGGTTCCACCACAAAACTGCGCCCGACTAAACCGCGCCTGACTAAACCGCGTCGCTGACATCATCAACAGGGCGACAACAGCGCAGAGACAGAAGCACACTGTCAACCCTAAACCTAAAATTAACCCCTAAACCTAACCCTTAACCTAACCCTAATCCTAACCCTAAACCTAACCCTAAACCTAACCCTAACCCTTAACCTAACCCTAACCCTAAACCTAACCCTAAACCTAACCCTTACCTTAAGTTGAATCGGCTTGCTTTCAAAGCGCTATTTAAAGCGCCCTTCTTTCTCCGCGCTGGCTGTTGTCGCCCTGTTGATGACGTCAGCGACGCGGTTTAATCGGGCGCGGCTTAGTCGAGCGCGGTTTTGACGGGTCACGATGATAATGATATTACTAGTAGCAAAACCTAATGGGGCTGGTGGTGGTGGGAGGAGGATACATGTTTGGGATAAACATGACTACATTGACATCCAAAATAAAAAGCTTCAGATCTTTTTCAAGGCAAGTGACAATCTTTTACATTTTGGATAGCCTTTCTGATTTTTTTTCCTGTCTGAATTTACTGGTTTGCATCGTTTCTCACTGGAAAAAAGGAGAGAAAAGAGAAATTGCTCTCTTAGCAAGCTGGCAGAAGATATCTAGTGAAGCTGTGTCAGACCCAAATGAGAAAGAAAGGGGAACCGAAGTCATTTTTAAAAAGCTCATCAATTCTAGTTCCTTTAAAAACTATTTCCCATGATTTACAAATGGTAAGAATGACTGAATTTACGTGGGCAAAAAGAGCATCATTTGAATCAGAAATGTCAGGATTTGACTTATATTTTCATTCTTTAAAAAACAAAAAGGCGGAGTTGAAAAATTAGGCAGATTAAATCACATAAAATGAGAATAATTTTAAATTCTAGGGATTTTTTTCTTGTTAGTTTCATTTAATGGCAGAAAGCCTACAAAATTGATTATAATTTGCTGGGGCGCTGTGTTTTATTTATTAATTACCGTGTTTAACAAATGTGTTTTGGGATTGTGGGAAGATAAAAGAGTTTATGAATGGCAGGTTGTAACGCTGATCCTGTTTCCTTCATGGTGTTAATATTAGCCTGCCTAGGAGCTCCTGAAAAATGTAATAGTTCAGTAATAGTTCTGTATCTCTCAGACTAGATAAAATACTCTGTTTAAGAGTAAGGAAACCTGGGATAATTCTTTTCTGAGAATGTAAAGTATTTTTCTCCAAATTGCTGCCTTTAGGCGTGTTAAACTAAGTTTCCGGAATTACAGACCAAGTCAAGACATCAGGTTCAGAAAAAATGGCCCTAGTTTACTTCTCTTGCTCATATTTTTTTCCAGATGAAATAGAGGGAGGTGATGCACAGAAGAAGCAACTTGGAAACCCACATGTTGAACTTCGTAAGTAGATAACAGAACAACACACACTACAAAGTCCTTTGTAAATTATATAGTAACTCTAGGTTCTGTGATCTTGTGATATCGAGGTGAATTCAGCAGATCCTTGAAATTGAGATGGAGCATATTATTATTTTTTGTGCAGAGGGGGGTCATTTTTTGGGGGTAAGATGTCTTTAGTGCATTATGTCCCTGCTATTTGTTCTTATTTCCACAAGGAGGCAGAATACTGAGGTGTTTTATGGACTAACTTTGCTCAGGTTTTTTGCTGTTGTATACAATACTCCAGTATTCAGATTCTCCTTTCCTGGCAGCTCTCTCCATTCTCATGAAATGTAGCCCATGCGTGATTTAAAATGCACGTAACACATTAAGTTAGACAATTTGGAACAGAATTTAGATTTAGATTTAGATTTAAAGTTTATTTATATGCCGCCCTTTTCCCTGGGGGGACTCAGGGTGGCTTACAACTTAAAAAGGTGGGGGGGAGACAAACTTTTAACATATAAGACAAATACATAATTAAAACACAACATTCATACTATTCGGGCGGGTTGTAGTCTTAACCCCAGGCCTGACGGGATAGCCAGGTTCTGAGGGCTGTGCGGAAGGTCTGGAGGGTGGTGAGGGTACGAATTTCCACGGGGAGATCGTTCCACAGGGTCGGAGCTGCCACCGAGAAGGCTCTCCTCCACGTAGTTGCCAGTCGACATTGACCGGCAGATGGGACTCGGAGGAGGCCTAACCGGTGAGATCTAATAGGTCGTGTGGAGGTAATTGGCAGGAGGCGGTCTCTCAAGTATCCAGATCCACTACCATGGAGGGCTTTATGGGTGGCAAGTAGCACCTTGAAGCGCACCCGGAGATCGACAGGTAGCCAGTGCAGCTCACGGAGGATAGGTGTTACGTGGGTGAAACGAGGTGCACCCACAATCGCTCGCGCGGCCGCATTCTGGACTAGCTGAAGTCGCCGAATACTCTTCAAGGGCAGCCCCATGTAGAGCACATTGCAGTATTCCAGCCTAGAGGTCACAAGGGCACTTAGGACCAGAAGTCTGTAGGTGCTAGTATACTAACAAGATAACAATTAACAAGTTACACCGTCATCAAAAATCAGAATAGTATTTGACGACCTATCCTATGCCTACTTCCGTGAGCCACTAAAAAGCAATCTCATAAAATTCATTTGACCGCGATTTTAGAAGATATTATAGATAGTCCTTGGCTTAGGACCAGGATACCTGCGAGGCCGCCTACTGCCGCATACCTCCCAACGGCCGGTGAGATCGCACAGGGTGGGCCTCCTTCAGGTGCCGTCAGCCAGGCAGTGTCGGCTGGCGGCTCCCCGGAAGAGGGCCTTCTCTGTGGCTGCTCCGACCCTTTGGAATGAACTACCCCCAGAGATCCGGACCCTACCCACTCTCATGGCCTTCAGAAAAGCCGTTAAAACCTGGCTATTCTGGCAGGCCTGGGGCTGTTGGCCTCATTACTGAGGTCCAGCCCCGATCAGAGTGGGTGCATGGTGATGCTTTTTAAATTGTTTTCTTTTATTTATTTTTCTACTAATTACTTTCTTTTGTTCTGTAAGCCGCCCGGAGTCCTCCGGGATTGGGCGGCCTATAAATCCATGAAATGAAATGAAATAACAATTTATTCATTCAGCAAACATTTTGAAATGATGGTAGGGCTGAACCAATGGTACTTATGACTGGTCCCAGAAATTATGGCCATTGCAGTACTCCTGTGACGTTTGGATGCTTGTCAGTCCACTTATGACCACAGGGACATTTCAGCTCCCTGTTAGCTACTCCATACAATGGCACTCCTCAGCGGCAGAGGCATTGAGGCTAAAATATAGGCCTGGGACCTTCAAAAGTCTCAGTCAATTGCTACTCCACCCCCTCCACACACACTCTTCAGACTAGTGGTGGGTTTCAAAAATTGTTCAAACCTACTCTGTGGGTGTGGCCTCCTTTGTGGGAGTGGCTTGCCACCCATGTGACCGGATGGGAGTGGCTTGCCGCCCATGTGACCGGATGGGAGTGGCTTGCCGCCCATGTGACTGGATATGAAATTATGAATTAGTACTTAGGTCGGTCCAAGTAGCCATTCAGAAACTCTGGCATTGAAGCATGCAAGTCTTAAAGCTGTCAAGTTACAAGATCCTTGCACCCCTAACCCTTTAGAAAAAAAAAAAAACTAGGGGTCTTCAAACCTGACAGCTTTAAGACTTGTGGACTTCAACTCCCAGAATTCCTCTTCCAGTCACGTTGGCTCAGGAACTCTGGCATTGAAGCATGCAAGTCTTAAAGCTGTCAAGTTACAAGATCCTTGCACCCCCTAACCCTTTAGCAGTGGTGGGTTTCAAAAAGTTTGGAAACCTCTTCTGTAGGTGTGGCCTGCTTTCCGGGTCCACTGGTGGAACCTCTTCTAACCGGTTCAGTAGATTTGACGAACCGGTTCTACCGAATAGGTGCGAACTGGTAGGAACCCACCTCTGCTTCAGACCCTGCTCTACCGTATATGGTATATGGTGATACTAAACCATATACCACAGCCAGTCATCACAGCACAAAGCTCCCACATTCTGCAGGTCGAACCAGATCCAGCTGAAATAGTTCCTCACCTTTCTTCCTAGCCTTAATGAGGTGTTTCCCCGGCTAGTGGATTGCCAGGCCTTCTTCCCAAGCCATTTGTGGTGTACTTCAAATAGCACACACCATTCTCCAATTAGTGAGTTTTCTTCCTGTAATGCTTCAGAAGGTTTCTGAGGCCTTCTGAAATTTCATAAGAAGATTGCGCACAATTTGAAAAACAGCATTGCGCTATTTGAGAACCACTTGGAGAAAAGCTAACAAGGAAACAACAAAAAGTCCTTCTCAGCCAACTCAGATAAGCATATATTAACACCAGGCAAACAATCAGGCAGAAAATAATACTCTAATCAAGGAACTACCAGGAGAAGCTATACCCCCACTAACACAGGCAGGGCAAGCTATTGTATATAAGCAGGGAGCAAACTCCACTCTCACTTGCACTGATGATATTACCTAGTTGGATAATGAAACATCTTCAAGCAAATAGCCAAGCTCAGAGAACACCAAGGACTCCGCAGTTCAGCCCTGAGTTACACAGATTCTCTTGCATGTACTGTTAAAATAATTTGTGTAACACAATTTAAATTCTGCGGCTACATGAATATAGAAATCATTGTTCTTGCTTCAAAATCTTTTCTAAACAATGCAGTGGAGTAAGAAGAAAAGGAATGAGCACAAACAGTTCAGTTCTGCAAATATTGAGATTCCGTTTCATACTTTTTGATTGCAATTAATATAAATGACTATATATTGTACGACAAATACAATACTTTCCCCCTTCTATACGTGGCGTTTTTTTCATGAATAAAAGGGACCTCGGGTCTATAGCTCAGTCATCAAAAACATCTTTTGCTTGAAGAAAGTTCCAATTTCCATAATTTCCTGGAAAAATTTCTTCTGAAATCCTGGCGGGCCATAACTAATCCGTTTTAGAGGATATCGGGTACATGCATCAGTAGATTGAGACAGTGTAAGGCAATCTCCTAAAGTGCCTGTGTTATTTACATTTTGCAATCTTGTTTTAAAAATTTGTCTTTAAAATTAAAAACTGTCTTTAAAAATTTAGGCCTTGCTGCTCTGTAGTGCTAAAATAAATAACTTTGTGGGTGTTACTTTGTAGTCTTACTGGCAGTGTGTCCTGAGTCTTAGTAGTAACTCCAAGCCTGTATTCATTGTATTAACACATTTTTCGAGCAACTACCGTGTTCCCCTGAAAATAAGACAGGGTCTTATTTTCTCCCCCCCCCCCGAAATAAGCGCTTGGCCTTATTTTGGGGGAGATTTTATTACTTTTGAGGTACAGGAGGCGGCGAGCGTGGTCAACTCATGGCGGCTGCTGCTGTGTTGAAATATTTTCAGGGATGTCTTATTATACAGGGAGGTCTTATTTTCAAAGAAACAGGGTAAAGATAGTTCACTAGGTGCATCTTATATTCCAGTGGTGTCAAACTCCATTGGAACCTCTGGAACGATCTTCCCGTGGAGATCCGGACCCTCACCACCCTTCAGGCTTTCCGCAAAGCCACGAAGACCTGGCTGTTCCGGCAGGCCTCGGGCTGATGAGTTCCCAGCCCCACTCGAATTGTTGCGGCTGTTGCTGTGTTTTAACTTGCTTGTTGTTGTTTTTTTCTTGTTTGTATTCTCCTTCACCTCTGCTTGTTAGCCGCCCTGAATCTCTCGGGAATAGGGCGGCATACAAATGGAATAAACATTTCAAACTCAAGGCCCACGGACCAAATCTGGCCTGCGGGGTGCTTCGATTTGGCCTGTGGCACTAGTCTGAAAATAGCAAAGGACCGCCCTGCAGTGCCTGTACTAGCAAAAATGGAGTGTGGGAGGGGCACCCCCCCCCACAACCGCTTTTGGCCTCCAGAGTACCACAGGAGGTCTTCCAGGCTCAAAATGGGGCCTCTGGAGTGCTCCAGAAGGCTGTTCTTCACTCAGAACAGTGTTTCTCAACCTTGGCAACTTGAAGATGTCCGGACTTCAACTCCCAGAATTCCCCAGCCAGCAAATGCTGGCTGGGGAATTCTGGGAGTTGAAGTCCGGACATCTTCAAGTTGCCAAGGTTGAGAAACACTGACACAGAAGGTTATAAAAGGGAAGAAAAGTAAAATATGTTACCTTTCAGGGTTGCAGGATTCTGCTACTATAGCCTATCTCAGGGGTAGTCAACCTTTTTATACCTACCGCCCACTTTCGTATCTGTTAGTAGTAAAATTTTCTAACCGCCCAACGGTTCCACAGTGATGGTGATTTATAAAGTAGGGAAGTAACTTTACTTTATAAAATTTATAAAGCGGAGTTACAGCAAACCCCCCACCGCCCACCATGAAAGCTGGAACGCCCACTAGTGAGCGGTAGGGACCAGGTTGACTTCCACTAGCCTATCTCAATAATTTATAGTTCTAGTCTTCCTGTGGAGTCAGTTTCTTGATCTGGTCCCTCTCTCTCTCTCTCTCTCTCTCTCTCTCTCTCTCTCTCATAAGGTGATCAAGTAGATTAAGTAAGTATTAAAAAAACAAAATCGCAGAAATGTACGCCTCCCTATTTTTATAAGTTTATGAAACCATGTTGGCGGAGGTGCGGTCCCGTGTCACACCCAACATTTCCACACCAATCATGGCCACGCCCACCCCCTCACTTGGCCCTCCGAGGTTTGACACCACGGGTACATACTATACGTTCTTCCATTCCTTGATAATATTTTATACATTTCCCCCCAGTATATTGAATCATTTAATTTCCCCCAACTATTCACGACTTTGTGTTTCCTTTGACTGTAGGTCATCTGTATTATACCTAAAATGGTACTAATGTTTAGCTTGATCTGGCTTGCCTGCGCTCTACATGAGGCTGCCCCTGAAGAATGTACGAAGACTTCAGCTAGTCCAGAATGCAGCCGCGCGAGCGATTGTGGGTGTACCTAGGTACACCCACGTTACACCTATCCTCCGCGAGCTGCACTGGCTACCTATTGGTCTCTGGATACGCTTCAAGGCGCTAGTCGTAACTTTTAAAGCCCTACATGGTTTAGGACCTGGCTATCTGAGAGACCGCCTCCTGCCAATTACCTCCCAAAGACCTATAAGATCGCACAGACTAGGCCTCCTCCGGATTCCATCTGCCGGCCAATGTCGGTTGGCGACTCACCTGGGGGAGGGCCTTCTCTGTAGCTGCTCCGGCCCTCTGGAACGATCTCCCCGTTGAGATCCGGACCCTTACTACCCTCCCGGCCTTCCGCAAAGCGACTAAGACCTGGCTGTTCCGGCAGGCCTGGGGCTGTTGATTTATCCAGCCCCATCCTAAGTTATATGAATGTTGTGGAATTTTTAATTGTTATTTTTTTATTTTTATATTTCCCCTTCCCTTCTTATTTGTAAGCCGCCCTGAGTCTTCCGAGAGTGGGTGGCATACAAGCTAATTAAACAAACAAACAAACAAATAAATAAATAGCTGTTTTTCAAAACTCTTTTTACAAGACACTGTAGATTCCAGGGCCACCAAACTCTTTGTATAACTGTTAGATAATCTTTAAAAACAAGAGAGTAACTGGATTGAGATTTTTGGGTACATGTTTAGGTTGCCTGGAGTTTGGAATTTGATGATTTTAAAAAAGGGAAAAGGTAGCTGTGTGTTTGTTTCTCTCTCTCTCTGTGTATATGTTCACTCACATACTGCAGATTACTATTGCACAATTGAAATCAAAATGTTCTGAGGAAGAACATAGACCCTCTGGTATGGGTTAGGAAAATAATGTAATCTATGTAATCTAGAAAATGGAGCTTCCTTTGATTAATTTTTTAAAAAATATTTATTTTGTGTGTTTTTGCAGAATTCTCCGATGCGAATGCCAAGTTTTACTGCAGGATTTACTATGCAGGGGAGTTCCATAAAATGCGTGAAGTGATTCTTGGAAGTAGTGAAGAAGATTTTATCCATTCTCTCTCTCACTCACTGCCTTGGCAGGCAAGAGGAGGGAAATCAGGAGCTGCTTTTTATGTGACTGAAGGTAGCTAACTTCTTAGTACCTCATAGACACTGGCACTTCCGAGGTGGCGCAGTGGTTAGGGTGCAGTACTGCAAGCCACTTCAGCTGACTGCTATCTGCAGTTCAGCGGTTCTTATCTCACTGGCTCAAGGTTGACTCAGCCTTCCATCCTTCCGAGGTGGGTGAAATGAGCATGACCCGTCAAAACCGCGGTCCACAAAAGCGCGCTCGACGAAAGCGCGCATGTGACGTCATCACAGCGCGACGAAAAAAATTAAAAATTGAAATAAAAATAAAATTAAAGCAAGCCGATTCACATAAAGGTAAGGGTTAGGGTTAGGGTTAGGGTTAGGGTTAGGGTTAGGGTTAGGTTAAGGGTTAGGGTTAGGTTTAGAGCATTAGGGTTACGTTTAGCGTTAGGTTAAGGGTTAGCGTTAGGTTTAGCGTTAGGTTAAGGGTTAGGTTTAGGGTTAGATTTAGGGTTAGGTGAAGGGTTAGGTTTAGGGTTAGGTTTAGGGTTAGGTTTGGGGGGGTTAGGGTAAGGTTTTCGCTTTATTTTTACATTTATTGATCACAGCGCGATGTTTTCGTCGCGCTATGGTGACGTCACGTACGCGCTTTCGTCGAGCGCGCTTTTGTCTACTGCGGTTTTGTGGTGGAACCGAAATGAGGACCCAGACTGTGGGGGCGATATGCTGACTCTGTAAACCGCTTAGAGAGGGCTGAAAGCCTTATGAAGCGGTAGATAAGTCTAACTGCTATTGCTATTGCTACTTCCTTGTTATGGCATACGAACAACTCTGTGATCTACGACTCTAGCTATCTTGGTAGCTAAAGAAACAACTAGAATCAGATCAACCCCTCTCTGGTTTCTCCGTTTTCACTGATGACGTTTGGAGGAATTGCATAGTTTTATGTCTTCGTACGTATACAATATATCAACATATTTTCTTCTTTAGATGACCGATTCATCTTGAAACAAATGCCTCGCCTGGAAGTCCAGTCCTTTCTCGACTTCGCCCCACATTACTTCACATACATTACGAATGCGGTTCAGCAAAAGGTAAGATTTGTGGAATATTTTATCCCCTGCCTTGAAAACCAAGAACGAAGTAACAGGATTAAACAGAAATATGGGACAGAAAGAAACATAGCTTATTCACTTATATATTGACTTACCTTTGAATGACGTCAACTGAGAATGCCTTTTAAGGAAGACATTGGTGAATTTGTTTAGTTCTTTGTATATATTTTTTAACTTGTGTCTGTGTTCTGTCTTACTAAATCTAGATAAACATTGGTGTTGGGGAGTAGAACCTTGAGCAACTGATGAATACATTAACACTTTTTTTCCCCCCCAGAAACCCACAGCTTTGGCCAAGATTCTTGGGGTTTATCGAATAGGCTATAAAAACTCTCAGAACAACGCAGAAAAGAAGCTTGATCTGCTAGTCATGGAAAACCTCTTCTACGGCAGAAAAATGGCCCAGGTGAATAAGTGTTGCGTTACAGAAATGGGGAAGTGTTGTCTTTCTTCTCGGTTGCTGTGTCTTTTCCCACTGAAAGATTTAATAAGACTATTCCTTTAAATGGCAATTTGCTGTATTTGAGAATATTGCAATATTGCAGAATGTTGAGAGACTATTGATTTAGATTTAGATTTAGATTGCTTTTATTTATAGGCCGCCCTTTTCCCTGAGGGGACTCAGGGCGGCTTACAACCTATATGGAGGGGATACACGTAATGACATATACAGACAATACACAATTAAAAATAGAAGCAACATTCATTCATCATTCGGGTGGGGACGGATCCCAATCTTTAACCCCAGGCCTGGCGGGATAGCCAGATCTTAAGGGCTGTGTGGAAGGTCTGGAAGGTGGTGAGGGTACGAATCTCCACGGGGAGGTCGTTCCAAAGGGTCGGAGCTACTACTGAAAAGGCTCTCCTCCGCGTAGTTGCCAGTCGGCACTGGCTGGCAGATGGAATTCGGAGGAGGCCTAATCTGTGTGATCTAATCGGTCGCGAGGAGGTAATTGGCAGGAGGCGGTCTCTCAAGTACCCAGATCCACTACCATGAAGGGCTTTATGGGTGGTAAGTAGCACCTTGAAGCGCACCCGGAGATCAACAGGTAGCCAGCGCAGCTCGCGGAGGATAGGTGTTATGTGGGCGAATATTGAGAGAATGGTTTCCTCTGGATCTCCACTGGGGAGTTCCGTTCCACTTTAATTGCTTTAGTGGGAAGTTCTGACATGCAATGCAAAAAGCAGCGGATAAATAACTTTAATAAATCCTTTAATACGCTACATTAAGGTAGGCTTAATGTAGTGTATTAAAGGATTTATTAAAGTTATTTATCCGCTGCTTTTTGCATTGAATCCTGAAGTGGTTTTAAAAAAGGGCAGCGTCACTTAGAATATATTAGAATATAATCCATTCTGGAGGTTATCAGTGTATGAATCATTCTGGACAAAGGCAGAGTTGGGGTACCCTTCTAATCTTCCCATAGGTGCCAGGAATCTTAATTTTTACCAAGAAATGTCCTGATCATTTTATCAGTGAAGACATATAGATATAACCAGTATAATTGCACTGATAATCTAAAAAAAGACTTAAATAAGTTCTAAAATAAAGGATGTTGTGGTATCAGAAGTAGCCATGTTTAGTTTAGGCAGTTGTTGTACAGTGAGTACAAATATTAAATATGGCGTGAATGGGAATTACATTTATTTCTTAAAATACTTATTAAATTTGCACACTGCTGCTCCCACGAGGTTATTATGCTATTTGCAAATTTGCCAAGCTTATAAGTTACAAAGTCTGTAATATGTATAGCACATATTTTTTTAAAATTATATAAATTAGCTCTGCCTTTTGAATTTAGAATTCTGAAACAAAAAGCTTCCATCTGGTAAATTAGTGTATTGTTTCTTTTTACTATTAGGTTTTTGACCTGAAAGGTTCTCTGCGAAATAGAAATGTGAAAACAGACACAGGAAAAGAAAGTTGTGATGTGGTTCTGCTGGATGAAAATTTGTTGAAGTTGGTGCGCGATAATCCCTTGTATATCCGTTCTCACTCCAAGGCTGTGTTGAAGGCTTCCATCCACAGCGATTCTTACTTCCTCTCCAGCCACCTGATCATTGATTATTCTCTTCTCGTGGGGAGGGATGATACCACTAATGAACTTGTGGTTGGAATTATCGGTATGTTACCTTTGTCTGCAAATTACCAAGGTGTGATTGTCCATAAATGGTTAATTTACATAAAATAGATTATTTTGGGTTGGCTAATATTCGTCTTAGATCACTTGTGGCATATGAGCCGAGGTGGCGCAGTGGTTAGAGTGCTGTACTGCAGGCCACTTCAGCTGACTGTTATCTGCAGCTCAGCAGTTCAAATCTCACCGGCTCAGGGTTGACTCAGCCTTCCATCCTTCCGAGGTGGGTAAAATGAGGACCCGGATTGTTGTTGGGGGCGATATGGTGACTCTGTAAACCGCTTAGAGAGGGCTGAAAGCCCTATGAAGCGGTATATAAGACTGCTATTGCTACTGCTATATAACCTGACTACCTCTATTGCATGAAAAAGTGTTGCAAGGAAAGTGATGGAATGAGAAATGATTTTCTAGATGTTATGTTGTAAACCAGTCTTCATAATACTCCAATCAGCAGAGATGGCTAAAATATCAGCACATCTTAAGGATCATTCAGATGAGAAATATAAACTGGAATGGAGAAGATGGATTGACTATATTCAAAATAAATACGGGACTAAAAAATTCCAGATAGCTTATGATTGAAGAAGCAAGGAAGGAGCCGAGGTGACGCAGTGGTTAGGGTGCAGTACTGCAGGCCACTTCAGCTGACTGTTATCTGCAGTTCAGCGGTTCTAATCTCACCAGGCTCAAGGTTGACTCAGCCTTCCATCCTTCCGAGGTGGGTGAAATGAGGACCCAGACTGTGGGGGAGATATGCTGACTCTGTAAACCGCTTAGAGAGGGCTGAAAGCCCTATGAAGCGGTATATAAGTCTAACTGCTATTGCTATTGCTATTAATTTGTTTATAGTTAGCTTAACAAAAGAGGAGTTAAAGCACAAATGAAAGATGAAGCCAAGTCACCTTTAGTTTATTTTAGAATATGATTGTTAAAGATTTATTCCCTGTATTTGCTCTGGGAAGTCAGGGGGGAGATTGGGAGGGAGATGGACTTGGGTGGAGAGGGTGGGGGAGGGACGTAAATATTTGTAAAACCTTTTCTAAAATTTTCCAAAAAAAATTACTCCAATCAAATACAGATAATCCTTGACTCCCAACTGAAACTGAGCCTGCACATTATGGCCAGAAGTCATGACGGTTGTTAAGTGAAATTCCCAAATGACCACCTCATGTCTCCGCCATCCTGCTTCCCCTAGTACAGTCATTAAACATACAAGCGGATCATTAAGCAGAGAATGATACGCATCAGAAGCCCTGAAAGAGATCCTGGGAAGCCTAGCGTAGGCCCTGCCCTACGCCTCTCAAGGCCATCCCCAACTCCTGAGGCATCCTTTGCTCTTTATTCCACCCCTTGAGGTCCCCACAGGCATTGACCCTGCTTCCCACCCCACCGGACCTCATACACCCCTCCTCACTCCATGTCACCCATTCTGGACTTACCTTTCTGGAGCTCCGGAGATTGGGTTAGTGAAGCTAAGAAAGTTCTGTTGCTGGGCCATGTGGCACAATCCCAGAAGTGGTTGCCATTTCCCCAGTGGCCATAATTCAATGCAGGTGTCCCAGAAATGGTCACTTCTGGGATCATGGCACATAGCTCAACAACACAGCGACCTGTCTTCCTTGCCTAACCCAAACTCTGGAGGTTCAGAGATCTTTGAAAGGTAAGTGAGGAGGAGAGTAGGGGGCCTTGTGGGTTGTGAAGGAGGCCCAAGGCATATGGGGTCCCTGGGAGAGTGTCGCTGTGGGTTGTTGTAAGATCAAATGACCTTGGGGATGTTGCAGTGGCCATAAGTTCAGGACTGGGATGTCAGTAGCTTTGGGAGGGAGGACGTTGCTAGGTAATTGTAGGTCGAGGACTACCTGTAGTTAGATTATAGCAGTGTACTCAAGATCTGGCTGAATAATATAAATTTCATACACTTTGATGAAGTTTGTTTCATTCAATTCAAAACACATTTCTTCAGTTAACATTTGTTAAATCCTTTAAATTCTGGTTCTGTATATCAAATTCCTTGGAGCCCATTCTCAAAAGAAGAAGAAGAAGAAGAAGAAGAAGAAGAAGAAGAAGAGGAAGAAGAAGAAGAAGAAGAAGAAGAAGAAGAAGAAAGGAAGAGGAGGCGGAGGACGAAGAAGAGGAAGAGGAAGAAGAAGAAGAAGAAGAGGGCAGGAAGAGGAGGAGGACGAAGAAGAATGAAGAAGAAGAAGAAGAGGAGGGGAGGAGGACGAAGAAGAAGAAGAAGGAGAAGAAGAGGGGAGGAAGAGGAGGAGGAGGACGAAGAAGAACGAAGAAGAAGAAGAAGAAGAGGAGGAGGAGGACGAAGAAGAAGAAGAAGAAGAAGAAGAAGAAGAGGAGGAGGAGGAGGGAGGAAGAAGTGGAAGTGGAGGAAGAAGAAGAGGAGGAGGAGGAGGAGGAAGAAGAAGAAGAAGAAGAAGAAGAAGAAGAGGAGGTGGAGGAAGAAGAAGAAGAAGAAGAAGAAGAAGAAGAAGAAGAAAATAATAATAATTAAATATCTGAATTCTCAATACATAACCCTGAGGAATTGTGGTGACTTTGTTGTAAAATAGAAATCTTAATCTTTCGGGGTTGAGTTCATCTTTGTTGCCCATTGTAAAACATGTTTCATTTTAATAAAGGTCAGAAGAGTCCATTGGAGGCAACTTTTCTGAGGATCCCTTGAGTGTAATGAATTGTAACTCTATAAAATTTATAGTTTAAGTATAATTTATACTTTAAAAGGCATTTTGCCAAACTACTAGAATTGGTTGCAATCTCATAGTACCTAGGAAAGGTAATAAAGATATCCTATTTTACCAAAGTGGTCTTTGTGTAGATACCTAATGCTATATACTTTTTTTTCCCCATCAGATTACATTCGCACGTTTACTTGGGATAAAAAACTTGAAATGGTGGTGAAGTCCACAGGGATCTTAGGAGGACAAGGTAGCTGCAAAAAGTTTTTCTAATCAATATTGATTGCATTTCCCTCCTTTCCCAGCTGCCAAATGCTGGATATTTTTGAAGTATCCTTTATTATTTTTAAGGATCTTTTGAATACTGACTTAATGGTTTACAGTGTTAAGGTACTGAGATTATTAAATATGTGTTTTATTTAGTTGTGGAATTAAGGTCTAAATAGATACAAAGGTAAAGGTGGTTGCTTACAAAGCATCATTTATAACTTTTATTGTTTAAACACCTATAACCAAATATTTCAGTTGAGTTTCAGTATTTAGTTCAGGGGTAGTCAACCTTTTTATACCTACCGCCCACTTTTGCATTTCTGTTAGTAGTAAAATTTTCTAAGCGCCCACCGGTTCCACAGTAACGGTGATTTGTAAAGTAGGGAAGTAACTTGACTTTATAAAATTTATAAAGCAGAGTTACAGCAAACCCCCCACCGCCCACCATGAAAGCTGGAACGCCCACTAGTGGGCGGTAGGGACCAGGTTGACTACCACTGATTTAGTTCTATCACGGACTGTTCAATTACCCAATATAATTTTTCAATTTCCACAATGGAAGATATAACTTCATTAATCTTTGTTCCTACTTTTATGGCTTTAATGATATTAAGCTGGTGGTGTAATATTGAAATATAACTTTGGCTATTAATATGTTCCTATTGGCTCAGTTTCAGTTATAGAGCCGAAGTGGCGCAGTGGTTAGGGTGCAGTACTGCAGGCCACTTCAGCTGACTGCTATCTGCAGTTCGGCGGTTCTAATCTCACCGGCTCAAGGTTGACTCAGCCTTCCATCCTTCCGAGGTGGGCGAAATGAGGACCCAGACTGTGGGGGCGATATGCTGACTCTGTAAACCGCTTAGAGAGGGCTGAAAGCCCCAGGAAGCGGTATATAAGTCTAACTGCTATTGCTATTGCTATAAATATAAAACAATATTTAAGAAATCAACATATAAAATTAAACAATTGGAATCAATGACCAATGATAGGTCGTTGGTGGCGCAGTGGTTAGGGTGCAGTACTGCAGGCCACTTCAGCTGACTGTTATCTGCACTTCAGCGGTTCTAATCTCACCGGCTCAAAAGTTGACTCAGCCTTCCATCCTTCCGAGGTGGGCGAAATGAGGACCCAGATTGTGGGGGGCGATATGCTGACTCTGTAAACCGCTTAGAGAGGGCTGAAAGCCCTATGAAGCGGTATATAAGCCTAATTGCTATTGCTAACTGCTATTTCAGTTTCTAATGTCTTTTTCTTCATTTGCATTATTAGGTAAAATGCCAACTGTGGTATCTCCAGAATTGTACCGTACTAGATTTTGTGAAGCAATGGATAAGTACTTTTTGATGGTGCCAGATCATTGGACGGGCCTGGGCCTCAATTGCTAAGATAAGAAGTGGTGCAGTGGAATGATTTCTTCTGATTCAAAAAGGATGTAACAGAGGACTGTCTTTCTACGTCGCCATCCTCAGCTCGCCTCTGACAACAGCAACTCCAAAGGGTCTTCTGTTGCAGCCTTCGCAGCAAGGCTTTCGTGCCATGTGAATTTGCCCTTGAGATATCAGCACTGCAGTGGAGGAAGCGTTCGGTGCTCTGAATCAGGAATGTTACTTTCACAGAACCTGAAGTAGAACAAGTCTGGGACCAAGGGGGAGAGCTTGCCAGAAATTACACGGCCTTGTATTGATGCACTGAATAACCAGTGGCTTTTGTTGAACAATCGAAAGAGTGGTCCTAATAATAGGGGGCGGGGGGGGGGGGGGGGGGGCGGCGGCATGCTGGCCCCACTGATTGCAGATCTGAAAGTTGTCTTTAATCATGAGGAACCAAGATAGTCTGTTAATAGTGCTGCCCCTGTGGTAGGAGTTTATTTTGTAAGTGTTATTGTATATTGTGTAATTTGTTATGCACTGGATTTATTTTGCAACTTTCCTTTGAGCAGTATTTTGATTATTTTAATCATTTCATAACATCCCATCTGGTCATTTGAAGCCCTTTTTTTAACGTTGTAAAATTCTTGTGTGGTTCTGATATTTTATTGGAGGGCTACTTCCCTTTCTGAATTCTAATTTAGGCTTACAAATTTCAGAAAAGTCCTAATATTTATGTGTCCCAAAGGTAAATTTTTTCAAATGGAGCCTCCGTGGTTGCGTGTCAAACAGTCTCAAACCACTAGGTGTTACTTTAAAATATGCCTTTAACTCTATTCCAGGCTCTCTGTTTTGTCACAGCAAAATATTGGGATGTTTTTGATCAGATTTTATTTTAATTCACTAACTAATAAGCTACCTGATAAAAACATCATCCTGGTTTCATTTTAGCATCATTTGAGAAATGTTCTATTGATGTTGCTGTGCTGCCACATACTCAGGTTGTATTAAATATAAATTAGGCTGTTAAAACAGTTTTTGGCACCACAAACTATTTGTAGTTGCGCTCTTAAAAAGAAAGGATGTGGGGTAGGTAGTAAATTAGACTTCATGGTAAAGATTTGGGTACTTTTACAAATTGAGAGTAAGCACTTTTTTTAGTATTTTTTGTAAATACAAAATGTTTACTATATTTAAAGAAAAAGATGTGTCATTAAGCAGATAAGATTTGTAGCCTTACTGATTGTCTTCCTTTTAATTTGAGCCCCAGTAGTTGGTTGAGTTGAGGTAGGTTTTCCCTTTTCATTTTGCTTCTGATTGCAGCCAGGAGCCTTAAACCTACCCTATTTAACATAGCCTAGGGCAGTGTTTCTCAACCTTGGCAACTTGAAGATGTCCGGACTTCAACTTCCAGAATTCCCCAGCCAGCATTCGCTGGCTGGGGAATTCTGGGAGTTGAAGTCCAGACATCTTCAAGTTGCTAAGGTTGAGAAACACTGGCCTAGGGAATGTTACAGCATTCCGGGAAATCATTAAATTCTGGCTTAGAGACAGTTGATGATCCATGTGTGGACTTAAGTTGTAGGCTGTATTTTTCATGGGGAAGTTCAAATCTTAAATCTCCTTTCGTGGCTAGTCTTGTTGAAATTTATGTCTGAAATAGTAAAGATTTTTATATGAAACCAGATAATAATTTGAATAAATTAATGTTTATAACCAAGTTTTTATTCTGTTTATATTCATTTTATTTATTTATTTATTTAGAACGATTGAGCAAAGATCATTAGCTTTGATATCGATGAAAAAACACATTCTTTAATTATTCATTACTTAAACAGCAGTGTTAGTATTTTAGCTGGTACAAAGGGTTCCACCACAAAACCGTGGTAGACAAAAGCACGCTCGACGAAAGCGTGTACGTGACGTCATCACAGCGCGATGAAAACATTGCGCTGTGAGCGGTAAATTTAAAATTAAAGTGAAAACCTTACCCTAACCCCCCCAAACCTAACCCTAACCCTAAACCTAAACCTAACCCTTAACCTAACCCTAAACCTAACCCTAAACCTAACCCTTAACCTAACGCTAAACCTAACGCTAACCCTTAACCTAACGCTAAACGTAACCCTAACGCTTAACGTAACCCTTAACCTAACCCTAACCCTAAACCTAACCCTTACCTTTATGTGAATCGGCTTGCTTTAATTTTATTTTTATTTCAATTTTTAATTTTTTTCATCGCGCTGTGATGACGTCACATACGCGCTTTCGTCGAGCGCGCTTTTGTCGACCGCGGTTTTGACGGGTCACGGATACAAAGTAATTCGAAACAAATGTTTTGCCTGACTTTTAAAAAACAAAATATAGCATGAAGTGACTTTCTTTTGCTAATTATCCAGAGGCTGGAATATTTGTGTGCAGTTGTGAGTAATGAATGTGCATATTAATACACAAGTAGCAACTGAAAATGTCATATTCCAGCTCTAATGCATCTTCCTTGCCACAATTGAAACATAGAGAAGTACACCATACACATGCATTTTGCCCTGTTACACAATACACCCAGCTGATGTGATTTTCCAACAAGTTAATGGTGATTAGAGTTCTGCATCATAAAAAAATATTCAAGAGCACCTTAGCTAGAAAGCAAAGCAGTTTCTTTTTTTAAATGAATTCTTCTGAAGATTGCAACATTTCAAATTCTGTTAATAACAACAACTTCTTTACATGTCGAAAACAATAATAAATACCATTCAACATTTTATATCAGAAATTAGTATGGTAGGCCCCCCAAATCTTGATACGTTATTTAGTTTATGACTAAATGTTAACATAGTATTCTGGAAGCAAATATTTTAAACAGTATTATTACAGTTGTGCTCACTCCAATGAGGTCCTTTTAATTTTGATATATGTATAGATTTCTTTTGTCTTTTGTGCCTAATTAAGTCTACAATTGTGGGAAAGATAGAACTTTATTAACTATTCTGTTAAGCAATAGTAAAAAGGGGTTATGTGCATATCACGCAACTTAATAGGTGGTCCATGTTGCTGCAATCTAAACAATGGACATTGTTTAATACACTCTGAAAAATGGTCTGTTACAATTGGGAAAAATAATTGAATCAAAATGTTAAAAATTATCATGTAAACCATGAAATATTTTCAGATTATTTATTTAATGTATATAATGTGCATATTTCTATCTCAGTTGAGATGTGTTTTTTATGACTCTGATATGTTAAGCTATTTAAATACATTTTCTCCATTTACAAAATTATGTATATAGAGCGTAAATAAAATAATCAAAATATTATCCGTTGTGCCCACCTGATTTATTTCATCCTTGCCACAAAATACTAATCTTGGCATTGTAACGTGAGAAGATTGGTTTGAATCATTTATGTACTAAAGTTATGGGTAGAGCAGGGGTGGGTTTCAACCGGTTCGCGGCGGTCCCCGCGAACCGGTTGGTCGGCGAACCCGGAAGTAAGTAACTTCTGGGAACGGCGAAGGGCCCACCCGCCCGCGGTCCTTACCCGGTTTTGACGAGTTCTGCGCTTCCACGCATGCGCAGGACGCATACAGCGCCTGCGCGATCCTCCAGGAGCAGCTGGAGCATCGCACAGACGCTAGTACGCATGTGTGCGCTGTGCGCGTGCACGAGGACGCCGCCGGCCCCGTTCCAACCGAACCGGTTGGAACGGGGCGAGAAACCCACCCCTGGGGTAGAGATATTACATAAATTTGATTGCTATATTTTGCTATGCAGGGGTGCAAACAGACAACTACTGGCTTCACCATTTCCAAATGTTTTAACAAAATTTCAACTCAAATGTATAATACATATTTGGAAATCGGTAATTAACACAATAGGTAAGAAAACTTTGAATGAATTTTAGGAAAAAAAATAGTGTAGAATGGGGTGGATCAGACTTGAAACGGAGTATTTTGTTGATTCTTTCACAATTCTAGGGAGCTTGACAAACGCCTCTGTTGCCCACAAAATGACTGGGAACTGGAGCGCTGTGTTGTCGTTGCCTTCTTTCTAATTGGAGCATCTGGTGTGTGTCACACAAGCAGATCTTCTGAAGCGTAAAATCAGGAGTTTGCATCTGATGCGAGCTGCGGTTCATGAAAACTTGCACCTTTCAATGTGTTAATTGGAAAAGGTGCTACCAGACTCCTGACTTGTCACCAAAGACTTAACGTGGTTCTCTTGTAATGCCTTCAGAGGCACACACACACAATCTACAGCTCCCAAAAATTCCCACTTGTTGCTTTTCTGGGAAATTAGGAAAGTTGCTGCAATGTCGCTGCTGGTTTGTCAATTTCTTTGTGCTTCTTTGTTAATGTCTTTGTGTAGAGTCAAAGAAAACGCAGAAGAACTTCTCCCTAAATCAGTGTTTCTCAACCTTGGCAACTTGAAGATGCCCGGATTTCAACTCCCAGAATTCCCCAGCCAGCATTCGCTGGCTGGGGAATTCTGGGAGTTGAAGTCCGGACATCTTCAAGTTGCCAAGGTTGAGAAACACTGGCCTAAAATCATCTATTTTATAGTTTGTCTTCTGCCTCATCCGTCTAGAAAATCAGGTGGCTTTTGTTAAGGTTTGAGGTAGTTGTGAAGAGTTTAATTTTCCAGGAAACAGGCTGTAGGGCTGGGTGCCAACTGAAGCTTCCATTGCTTCCAATTTCCCTCTCTGTGGGTGCAATCCCAATTTTGCAAGCAAAAGGGTTTTCCTTTTTTTTTAAAGATTCCTAGGCTAGGGGGCCTGACTCTGTTGAAAGAAATGTCCTTCTGGGTTCGGCTCCAAGTGGGGAAAAAGACACTGGAGACATGGAGGCTGCTTGGAAAGATGGTTTATTGTTGGACAGGGCCACATGGCTTGAGCCCTGAACAGAAAAGGTGATCACATGCTTCAATGTTGGTGGAGAAGAAGAGAAGGGCTGAGGGAGGGGCTTGCTTTTTATAACCTGTTCAGTCCCACCTCTCTGTTTCCTGTTCCTGTGTAAGAAATGTATTTATTTATTAAACAGTTTTCCTCTGGAATCCCTTCCCTGTTTTGGCTGGTCAGTGAAAAACTTCATTTTCTCACATTTTTTCTGTATTGGAATTTTCTAAAGTTTGCGATTTTTCTATCACTTGCAGCTACCAAACAGCTAATGAGTGGTGGTGGTGGGGGGAGCATTCTCCAGTTTGACTCCTCCCAATTTTAAAGGAGAGGGGGGAGGAAGAGAGAAAAAGAGAAGGAGAGAGGGTAGGAAGGAGAAGAAAGAGGGGAGAAGTAGGGGAGAAGTAAGGGAAGGAAGAAGGGGAAGGAGAGGCGGAAGGAAGGAAGTAGAGAAGGAAGGGAGGGATAAAAGAAAAGAAAGAGAAAATAAGGTGAGATGTGGAGGAGAGGTAGGGGAAGAAGAAAGAGGTAAGGAGAGGTAGGTGGGAGGGAGAGAAAGAGAAGGAGAGGAGGGAGGAAGAGAGAAAAAGAGAAGGAGAGAGGGTAGGAAGGAGAAGATAGAGGGTAGGAGTAGGGGAGAAGTAAGGGAAGGAAGAAGGGAAAGCAGAGGAGGAAGAAAGGAAGTGGAGAAGGAAGGGAGGGAGAAAAGAAAAGAAAAGAAAGAGAAAAGGAGGAGAGGTAGGGGAAGAAGAAAGAGGTAAGGAGAGGTGGGTGGGAGGGAGAGAAAGAGAAGGAGAGGAGAGAGGAAGAGAGAAAAAGAGAAGGAGAGAGGGTAGGAAGGAGAAGACAGAGGGTAGGAGTAGGGGAGAAGTAAGGGAAGGAAGAAGGAGAAGGAGAGGAGGAAGGAAGGAAGTAGAGAAGGAAGGGAGGGAGAAAAGAAAAGAAAGAGAAAATAAGGTGGTATCATAGCAGGTGTGAAGGATGGTAAACAATACATTCCAAATTATACCTTATACCCTTTTAAATGGAATAATAATAATATAAGAATGGCAAAGAAAAAGAATAACTATGTGAATATATACCTATAACTGCATGTAAGGGAATAGATGACAGTAAAAATATAAAGCACAATATTGGTAAATAATACTTGATCATCAGTAGCTGAGTATAAATAAATAAAGAAATGGATATAAAAATGGATAACGAGTAACGAGATTACGAACGCAAGATAGAAATGTATAGAAGGGAAAACACTTAACTGCAAAGAAACCGATTCGGAAATGCGGTATGATATACGATGGCACTTCTTGTTCCTATGTTGTTTTTAAGTTATGTGGTTATTTTTTGTTAATGTGTTTATGTGTTCTGTTGATGTGCTTATGTGTATAAAATAAAAAAAAATTAAAAAGAGAAAAGACCCAAGGCAGCCCAGCCCAGCCCCATGGAATCGGGGCTGGGGGTTCTGCCAGAGCTAATTGTTCATGCTGCTTTCTCCTCCACAAAGCCCAGTCTGGCAGGAGGAAAAAAGGGTGTGTTCAGGGTGATCGAGGAAAAAGTTGATGGCGAGAAAGATGTCTTTGCGGGCCAAACTAACGAAAAATAAATTCCTTAGTGAAGTGGGAGAACTAAGAAGAGACTTGAACTGGGAGATTCACAGGCATGAGGAATAACAAAGATTGCTATTTTTCCTTTGGTAATTGAGAAACTATTTCTGACTTGGACATTTCTCGATAGGGTGGCCTTAGATAACATGCCTGCTACATTCAGAATGTTACCTATTGTGAAAAGGTACTAACGTTTATTTAGCAGATACCCCCCCCCCTCTTGCTGTGGTTGAGCTCTGTATGTACAACAAAAGTACATACAGACCCTTTGGAACGATCTCCCCATGGAGATTCGTACCCTCACCACCGTCCAGACCTTCCGCACAGCCCTTAAGACCTGGCTATCCCGTCAGGCCTGGGGATAAAGACCACAACCTGTCCCCACCCGGATGATGAATGAATGTTGTGTACTATTTTACTCTCATGTATTGTTTTATGTTTATTGTTTTGTACCTCCCCCCCCCTCCTTATTTTATGTAAGCCGCCCTGAGTCCCCTCAGGGAAAAGGGCGGCCTATAAATGTTAATAAAATCAAAATCAAATCAAATCAAATCAAAAAAATCTGAGCTGAATGCAGGTCCTAAAATCCAAACCTAAAACTGTAGGAATCTCTAGAAAGATGTGCTGGATTGTTTCCTTTGGAAAACTGCAGATATTTAAGATGGGTAGGTAGCAGGAGTTTTCATGACTGCTTGATTTTGCCAGCACAAGGTCAAAGAGAATTTTCTTGGCTTAAAGGGGGGGTGGGTGGGATTTGTAGTGCTAACTGAACTTTTCAACAAGCACTTGGAGATGGGTGAGAGGAAGACCAGACAAGTCATTTGGAGTGGGTCTCCCTGCTAAACCTTGCTGCAGGAAATCTGATTCCCTTCAACCTCTTTTCTTCCGTTAGTATTGTAATAATGCTGCTTGTGTTGAATGGGCCTAATGGCTTAGCTGAGTTATTTAACACAAGAAAAGCGACACACAAGTAGGCTTTTTCTTTTGCTACTTGATTTAAATGATTACTGTGAACTGATATGAACTCATCTTTGATCATTCTGCATGAGTTCATGACAATTAAAGAACTGGGTGCATGGAAAAACAGAGAGGAAATCACCAGGAGAGATGCACGCTGAGCAAAACAATCTAATAATTAATTCATTGCGTTCCAGGAAGTGTCACTGCATGTATCACTTTAAAATTCATTTTTTTTTCTAGCTTTAAAGTTAATCTGAGAGCTTACCCTCAGTTTCAATTTCAAGTAGAGATTAAAGTTATAAATAAATACATACAACAAATTCCATTCTGAGATCTCACCATTCCAGTGGTGGGTTTCAAAAATTGTTCGAACCTACTCTGTGGGTGTGGCCTCCTTTGTGGGATTGGCTTGCCACCCAAGTGACCGGATGGGAGTGGCTTGCCGCCCATGTGACCGGATATGAAGATGCTGACGACACTTGTCAGAACCACCTTAAATTACCTCCCACACACCACTGGCATGCATAAGAATATGATGTAAACTTGTTTTTTAAAAGGCATCTTTAGTTTGCGTTAAAACAACTTCAACAGACGGAATGTTCTGATTGCCCCATAAACGCAGTAGTCATCCTTACCTTTCACAGAGGCACTGAGTTTTATAAATATGAGCATGATAGTGTAGAATAATCCTATCCAAGGACCAGTGGTGGGTTTCAAAAGAGCTTGGAACCTCTTCTGTAGGTGTGGCCTGCTTTCCGGGTCCACTGGTGGAACCTCTTCTAACCGGTTTGGTAGATTTGACGAACCGGTTCTACCGAATAGGTGCAAACTGGTAGAAACCCACCTCTGCACCATTCCAGACGGAGAATTTTAAGGGAAACTTGACTCTGATGTTGCTATTAGATCCAGACTGTTATATTTTACATTTTCTCATTTTTTAATAGCTAGAATATCATGGTAAAGGCTACTGGAAACACACACACACACACAAACACACACACACACACACACGACCGAGGCAGCAGTAGACATAGGAGCAAGATCAAGGAGAGGAAATGCCATGGCAAGACAAGAACTCGCTATCAGTCCCTGGAAAGGGTTTTATAAAGACTAAAACAGCAACCTCAGGAAACAAGAAATATGAGAAGCTGGAGAAGTACCAAGGCCGGAGAGATGTACGGGAGAGGATGTGGAAACTAAAGGCCAAAGTGGTTCTAGTAGCAGTAGTAGGCACACTTGAGGGTGCAACTCAACAGATACTATCTCTTTAAAAAGACCATGGGAGTTCTCTGTTCATTTCTGGCTTATAAATGTTTGTTTTAACAGCTTTTTAAAAAAATTATATGTGAATTTTCATCCCTTTTTTAAGAATCTGAAAGATGCCCTTCAAATTTGAAGCAACGTGTAAAGAAAAGCTAAGCTGTGTGTACAACCATTAAAAGCTTTTTTCTTCTTATTTCTATCCCTCTACCCAAAGAATTCTATTCATCGCTCACTTGATTTCCACACTGTTTTTTCTTTATTAGGAAGAATTGGATAATACTGTTACAATGGAGGATCAGATTTATCTCCTTCTGGAGGCCAAAGTTCAATGTGAACAAAATCTCACAGCTCAGGTACAAGAAGAAGAAGAAAGAGGTAAGGGTATTTTAGTCATTTAATTCTCTTCATATTCTGGCCAGGATTTTAAAAATTATTTTAAAATGTAGGCATGGATGGAATGCAAGGAAACATACCCTTAAAGGCTTCTGTGCTGAAAACATGGATGTTTTCATTACCCTCTTGTCTAAAAGGGGGCCTTTTACCAGGTTCGCCTGGTACATCAGTTGCGCCCCTTCCTGGATCAGGATGCTCTGTGCACAGTCACTCATGCCCTCGTCCTTTCTCGCCTGGACTACTGTAACGCTCTCTACATGGGGCTGCCCTTGAAGAGCACCCGGAAGCTTCAACTGGTCCAGAATGCGGCTGCGCGGGTTATCATGGGGGCACCCAGGTGCTCCCATTTTACACCCCTTTTAGGCGGCCTGCACTGGTTGCTGGTTGTCTTCCGGGTGCGATTCAAGGTACTAATTATGACCTTTAAAGCGCTCCATGGCTTAGGCCCAGGGTACCTGCGAGACCACCTACTGCCACCAGTAGCCTCCCATCGTCCAGTGCGATCCCACAGAGTTGGCCTCCTCAGGGTGCCATCGGCCGGACAGTGTTGGCTAGAGACCCCCAGGAGGAGAGCCTTCTCTGTGGGAGCCCCTTCCCTCTGGAGTGAGCTGCCCCCGGAGCTTCGTATAATCCCTGACCTCCGGTCCTTCCGACGCACCCTAAAAAGTTGGCTTTTCCAGCAAGCCAGCCTGGCCTGAACAAAACAAAATAAATTATTGATTACTGTTAATTTTAATTTGAATTCTTTTAAAAAAAATGTGTCATTGTCAATTTTAATTGGGTTTGGGATATCCTGTTTAATTTCTTCTTAACTTTTGTATTATATGTTTCTTTTAATGTTGTACGCCGCCCTGAGTCCTTGGGAGAAGGGCGGCATATAAATCTAATAAACCTAAACCTACAATTCAGGTACAAAGATTGTTTAAAGTTTGCTGATAGCAGGAAATCTCTTTGCCCCAACCATAATATTCTTCTGGCTGCCTACAGCACTGATGTCAAGTTTTAGTCTGGAATGAGCCACTGAACCCTGCACAGTTCAAGAATGATTCAGAAGAGACTTGGGACCTGGTGTAAACACCTTTCTGCTGCTCATGAATTTTTCAGGTTATTCTATACAAGACTGGAAAAAGTAAGGCTACTTTAAGGACTCAGCTTACAATCAGAAAACCTGATTATAAGTGAATCAAAGAAGGGACCACAGCAGAATCATAGCTTCAAACAGAAATTAGAAGGAATGACGGGCTACTTCGATGCAAAAATGCATCGCCAAAAGAAAAAGAGGGAAGAATAGATCTAAATGGATATCTTCCTCTTTCAACTTTGCCCTAAACCAGGGGTGTCAAACTTGTGGCCTGCAGTCTGGATGCATTACGCACTGGCCACCCCACCCCCATTTAAGCAAAAGTGGGGGGGAAGTCACAATATGTCACATGATGACAACGTGAGCTCTAAATAGTTACCTCCCTGCTGGGGTAGGAGAATCCAAGTCTCAACAGAAACACAACGGGAAAAAAAATCGAAAAAGCTATGTTCACTATAATTGCTGATTTAATAAAGCACAAGGAAAGATAGATAAACAAGAAAGAGAAATCAATTTAGATAGATGCCAGGCAGTGAAAGATCTGATCCTGAATTTTTTTTAAAAATCACTGCGATAGCAATGAATAATGCAATTTAGAAACACGAGAGAGCAAAATTTTCGTTTAGTAAAAGAGCTCCCCACACATTTAATTTCCAGATATAGTTCCCTTCTCCACCCCCTTTCTTCTCTGAAGTAATGAAACTGAGGAGACAAAATATATTTTGGTGTTTATTTTTCTGGCTGTGTTTTATCTTCAGCTGTGTGTATCAGTCATGTTGATGCTCCCTCTTCCCCTTCAAACATTGTCTGAGAGATCTGAATGCAGCTGGTGTGTTGGCTGCACTAAAATTACGTTAACTAGGATGGCACTGGGTGGCTCAGATCCAAGACTGCCTAGAGACATATGAGTGGCATGCACAGAAACAGAAATGTGCACTTCATGGAATGGTCACATGAACTCAGGAATCTTAACATAGCAATAGCAATAGCAGTTAGACTTATATACCGCTTCATAGGGCTTTCAGCCCTCTCTAAGCGGTTTACAGAGTCAGCATATCGCCCCCACAGTCTGGGTCCTCATTTCACCCACCTCGGAAGGATGGAAGGCTGAGTCAACCTTGAGCCGGTGAGATTAGAACCGCTGAACTGCAGATAACAGTCAGCTGAAGTGGCCTGCAGTACTGCACCCCTAACCACTGCGCCACCTCAGCTCTTGTCATCTAATATTTTAGCTAGAGCAGTGTCCTGCAGTTGTTTTCGCCCAAAACCAGTGCTTGCTTCCAGTTTTCGGCAAAAAATGCCCCACATTGAACAAGGGGTTTGCTTAACATCTGCAGTTTGCTTAATGACCACAGGTTCACTTAATGACCACGGTGATTTATTTAACAACTTCTACAAAAATTGGTCATAAAATCAAGTTGGTCACACAATGATCCACTTTAAGACTGTCACAACTTACAAACCATAAATGGAAGACTACTGTAAACTGAAGACTACTGGCCGTTATTTCTTAGTCTCCGAATATCTTTGGCCAATTACTTGCTCTCGGCCCAAATCAACAATTTCAGCAAGCCGATTGGATTCTCCGCATCCTCTCATCGTGTATAGATAAGCCTCGTTGTGAGAACTAAACAAGCACACTATAAAATACATGGACCTTGTAACTAAGCGAGAAGAATGCTAAAGAATAACAGCAACAACACCCAGATTAACCAGAGCTGTATTTGTCGGAATGCTGCATTTCGTACGGTGTGGGAGTAGCGGAAGAACGAATAAAGTAGTTGCTTCTTAAAAAGACAAGTAGTTGCTTCTTGCCCTTGCTGAATTCCTTGTCAGATTTAGGGAAAATGTGTGGAAACTACAAAGATGTTAGAATTTCCTTGAAAGTGTATGTTTATTTCCTTCTAAAGAAAGAGTCCTTTTTTTGGAGACTTTGGTCTAAACAAGGTTCTAATCTATTTTCAGAGATGGTATTCTCTGAACACTGACCATTCAATTTGGCACTGAGTCCCAGAGATTTAAGAGAGGGTTTTTTCCCCTAAAATCTGAGCTTAACTGAATGTGCTCTACATGGGGCAGCCCTTGAAGAGCATTCGGAGACTTCAACTCGTCCAGAATGCAGCCGCGCGAGCGATTGTGGGTGTACCTCGATACACCCACGTTACACCTATCCTCCGCGAGCTGCACTGGCTTCCGATCGGTCTCCAGATACGCTTCAAGGTGCTAGTTATCACTTATAAAGCCCTTCATGGTATTGGACCTGGGTACTTGAGAGACCGCCTGCTGCCAATTACCTCCCAAAGACCCATTAGATCACACAGGGTTGGCCTCCTCCGGGTTCCGTCTACTAGCCAATGCCATCTGGCTACTACCCGGGGGAGGGCCTTCTCTGTGGCAGCTCCGGCCCTTTGGAACGAACTCCCCGCAGAGATTCGGACCCTCACCTCTCTCCAGGCCTTCCGAAAAGCCGTTAAAACCTGGCTGTGTCGGCAGGCCTGGGGTTGATGAGCTCCCTTCCCCTCTCGACTTGTGTGGTTGTTGGCTATTTTAAATGCTTGTCTTGTACTTGTGTGTTCTCTTTCCCGCTTGAGTTGTTCGCCGCCCTGAGTCCCGCAGGGAATAGGGCAGCATATAAATAAAAAAAATCTCAATCTCAATCTCTCTCTGCCTCCCTTGAGTAGAGGAGTTGGTATTACATTACACAGAGTTCAAGCAGGAAGGATTTACTTGGTTGTTTTTATACATAGAGCCGAGGTGGCGCAGTGGTTAGGGTGCAGCACTGCAGGCCACTTCAGCTGACTGTTATCTGCAGTTCAGCAGTTCTAATCTCACTGGCTCAAGGTTGACTCAGCCTTCCATCCTTCTGAGGTGGGTGAAATGAGGACCCAGATTGTTGTTGGGGGCGATATGCTGACTCTGTAAACCGCTTAGAGAGGGCTGAAAGCCCCATGAAGCGGTATATAAGTCTAACTGCTCTTGCTATTGCTATTATATTGAATTTGGTGGGATTATTACTCCTAGTTAAGGTAGTCCAGGATTGTGGCTCTAGGACCTAAAAAAATCAGTTCATTCATAAGCAGTAGAGCTGACTTTGAAGTAGAGGGAAATCTTTAGCCCTCCTATTTCACAGAATGGTTGCACTGATGAAGTGATTCTCGGCAAAGTATAGAAATAAGAAATGTGGAAAATAAGCAAGATGGCGTGTTACTTTCCTTGTAGTTTTCAGTTGCAATGGCCTGCTACTACAACAGATAATATGGCTATTCTATAATAAACATACACAAGTGAGTATCACAATTATTCACCAAAATGAGCTAAAGTGCCTGTATTTTGTTCTCGTCTGTTCATAGTTTCAGTTTCTGAAGAGGAAAATATATTCTCTTATTCATCAGTAACATTTCCCAGCTAATTTGGGGAAAATATTCTAAAAAAAATAATAATGTGCTTTTTAGATGAAATTCTTCAAGCGGTTCCCTGGCGTCTCTAGACAACTACTTTCTTTCCTTTTTCAGCAGGAGAGGAGTGCTTTCCCGAATGGGATGGTGTCATCTGCTGGCCCAGGGGGTCAGCAGGAAAAACCTTAGCTGTGCCTTGTCCTTCTTATATCTATGATTTTAATCACCAAGGTATGCTCCTTTTCCTTTTGAATTATTGACCTTACATGGTATCAGGGAGAGAAGAACGGCATCAAACTAATGGAAATATCAATTCTTTCTTACAGGTATGGCCTTCCGACATTGCGATTCAAATGGAACATGGGCTTATGTGCTCAGTTTAAACCGAACATGGTCTAATTATTCTGAGTGCCTCCATTTCCTGCAAACAGAAATCAGTCTGCGAAAGGTATGGGCTCTTAATCCATATAAGGAGGGGAGAAACAAAAAGGGCTGTTGCAGAATAGCAATAGCAGTTAGACTTATATACCTCTTCATAGGGCTTTCAGCCCTCTCTAAGAGGTTTACAGAGTCAGCATATCGCCCTCACAGTCTGGGTCCTCATTTCACCCACCTCGGAAGGATGGAAGGCTGAGTCAACCCTGAGCCTTGGATGGATAGATAATAGATAAGATAGATATAGAAGATAGATAGATGATAGATAGATAGATAGATAGATAGATAGATAGATAGATAGATAGATAGATAGATAAATAGCAATAGCAATAGCAGTTAGACTTATATATCGCTTCATAGGGCTTTCAGCCCTCTCTAAGCGGTTTACAGAGTCAGCATATCGCCCCCACAATCCGGGTCCTCATTTTACCCACCTCGGAAGGATGGAAGGCTGAGTCAACCCTGAGCCGGTGAGATTAGAACCGCTGAACTGCAGATAGCAGTCAGCTGAAGTGCCTGCAGTACTGCACCCTAACCACTGCGCCACCTCGGCTCTCTGCAGTTAGACTTATATACTGCTTCATAGGGCTTTCAGCCCTCTCTAAGAGGTTTTCAGAGTCAGCATATCACCCCCACAGTCTGGGTCCTCATTTCACCCACCTCGGAAGGATGGAAGGCTGAGTCAACCCTGAGCCTTGGATGGATAGATAATAGATAAGATAGATATAGAAGATAGATAGATGATAGATAGATGATAGATAGATAGATAGATAGATAGATAGATAGATAGATAGATAGCAATAGCAATAGCAATAGCAGTTAGACTTATATACCGCTTCATAGGGCTTTCAGCCCTCTCTAAGCGGTTTACAGAGTCAGCATATTGCCCCCACAGTCTGGCTCCTCATTTCATCCACCTCGGAAGGATGGAAGGCTGAGTCAACCCTGAGCCTTGGATGGATAGATAATAGATAAGATAGATATAGAAGATAGATAGATGATAGATAGATAGATAGATAGATAGATAGATAGATAGATAGATAGATAGATAGATAGCAATAGCAATAGCAATAGCAGTTAGACTTATATACCGCTTCATAGGCTTTCAGCCCTCTCTAAGCGGTTTACAGAGTCAGCATATTGCCCCCCACAGTCTGGCTCCTCATTTCATCCACCTCGGAAGGATGGAAGGCTGAGTCAACCCTGAGCCGGTGAGATTTGAACCGCCGAACTGCAGAACTGCAGTCAGCTGAAGTAGCCTGCAGTGCTGCATTTAACCACTGCGCCACCTATATATTGAGCACCTATATATCTCTTATGACACACGATGCTATCCATAAATACGGGACACAAGGAATTTAACTGGTTAGATCTTCTTCTCCATGTCCCTTGGTCATGTTCTCTTTTGTTACAGAAGAGATCTGATGCTCAGAAAAACCAAATAGAAATTAGTTGTCTAACATGCTATTTCCTGAGAAACTTTGCCTTTATGTGGTTCTTTAGAATATGACATCTTTCAATGCGCCATTAGTAGACTAGCTCTGAACATGACAACTGTAGCTGCTGAGTGCGTCCCAGGTTCAGTTCAGTTCCGTAAAAAATACGTGCAAGAAATTATTGATTTTTAAGATGAAACAAATTGAAGATAAAGTCACAGCTAACAATTCTCTACCCGAGTAAAACTGATATTGAGACGTTCTGTTGTTGTTTCTTCAGAGGAAATTCTTTGAAGGTCTCTCTGTCATGTACACAGTGGGATACTCCATTTCCTTCTCCTCTTTGACTGTGGCTATTTTCATCATTAGCTTCTTCAGGTGAGATATTTACTGATCACTTTTGGCAAGCGGAGGTAGGCCAAAGGCTACGTTGTGTGCATTCACAACACACAAACACAAAGACACGTATCTCACCCTAATCCTCATACCACTATCTGGCTGGGTTTAGTCGTCATGTTGAACCAAAACGTGGCTTGCTTTACCTTGATACCAGACTTTGTACTTCTAAGTCATGATTTCTGAACATAATATTTGATGGTGATGGTTTAGAGTTTAGACCAGTAGTCTCCAACCTTGGCAACTTTAAGACCTGTGGATTTCAACTCCCAGAGTTCCTCAGCCAGCAAAGCTGGCTGAGGAACTCTGGGAGTTGAAGTCCACAAGTCTTAAAGTTGCCAAGGTTGGAGACCACTGGTTTAGAGACCATGTTTAAGGCAATCTATGGCTTCATATGATGCAAATCTGGTCTCTTTCTTCCTTTCATTTTATCAAAATATCGCATTTTGGAGAGAAAGAAACCAAAGCTTAAGCCATGTCTTGGAGCAAGCAGAGGTGGTACTGAGTGGGGACCTAATTAGATAACAGAGGGAGATGGGTGTGGTGGTAGAAATGGAAGGAGCAAAGAGGTATTTATTTTATTTTTATTTATAATATCTTTGTATTTATAAAGAAATTATATAGTAGTGTTTCATCCAGATCAGAGTACTAAGAAAATCTAGTGTTAGCTGTACAATTGAGTAGAGCAGAAAGGAATATTAAAAAGTAGAACGTGTGAGCTGGGCATCATCTCAAGCTTATCATGGTCTAAAGCCCAACGGGGAGATAGATAAGTCAGGGGAAGGGCCATAAACAGTGGGGATGAGATGCCTTGAGTGGGATGCACAGGGAGGCTTTCTGAGCTGATTTTGGCTTGCAGGCCACTGATTCATAATTATCTCTTTAAATGAAGTAATTCATTAAATCACCCCCCCCCCCCAATTCATCTGCAATTCATAGTCTTTCCGCTGACAGTGATAAATGAAACAGGATACTAAAATTGAGTTTCATGGCTTAGAATTAAAACCCGTAGCCAACAAAATATCTTCGATGGAAATGCATTTCTCTCTCTTACACACACGCACATATGTGCATGGTAAGTTACAATTTGGAACAGTAAAAAAAAGAACCAGTAAGAAGAAATGAATCAGTGTTTATAGCGAAAGCAATAGCACTTAGACTTAGAGTATATACCGCTTCACAGTGCTTTACAGCCCTCTCTAAGCGGTTTACAGAGTCAGCATATTGCCCCCAACAACAATCTGGGTCCTCATTTTACCCACCTTGGAAGGACGGAAGTCTGAGTGAGCTGGTGAGATTTGAACTGCCGAACTGCAACTTGCAGTTAGCTGAAGTAGCCTGCAGTCTAACCACTGCACCGCCTTGGCTCCTATGAAGATGAGAGCCGAGGTGGCGCAATGGGTAGAGTGCAGTACTGCAGGCCACTTCAGCTGACTGCTATCTGCAGTTCGGCGGTTCAAATCTCACCGGCTCAAGGTTGACTCAGCCTCCATCCTTCCGAGGTGGGTAAAATGAGGACACGGATTGTTGTTGGGGGCAATATGCTGACTCTGTAAACCACTTAGAGAGGCCTGAAAGCCCTATGAAGCGGTAGATAAGTCTTTTAAAAATATATTTTATTCATTTTCACATTCCATTTGCAATCACTTATATACAGGGTATTTACTATTAAAAAAGAAAAAAAAGAAAAAGGGAATAAAACGAACAAATAAAAAGGAAACACAACTCATCATTCACAACCCCACCTAACCCTTCCATCCTCCATACACCCCATCTACCCCCTCCAACTTTCCTTTCTCCCTCTAACACTCCCCTCCTACTTCCCTTTCCCCTCAAACCTTCCTTCTCCCCTTACTCCCCAGACACCCTCCTTACATTCCCCTTACTCCTTCCTTACTCCTCCCTCTTCTTTCCCTCTACCTCCCTCCTTGGTGTATGCCTTTATTCGAGTGTTGTTTGATCTGATAAAAAGTAAAATGAACCAAGGAAAAAAAATAAAAGAAAAAAAAGAACCAACCGTATATAAATACATTCTGTTCTTATTAAGACTATGTTAACACCCCCCCACCCCCCCCACAAATCCCCATCCCCAATCCTCCCGACTTCCCAGGGCCCACACCTGGCACTACCTTCTGTCTAAAATATCTTGTATACATATGGATTAAAAAATAAAGTAATATGTCAAAAGAAAGAAAAACAGAAAAAAAAAGAAGAGAGAAAAGAAAAGAGAAAAGAAAAAAGAAGAAAAGAAAAAAAAAGGAAACCACTCTTTGTGTTGATCTCAGCCCCCATCTTTATCTATGCTTAAATAGTATAAATCATTCTATCTATATTTTATTCTCGTCTCTTACTTCTTTGCTATTTACCCCAACCTTCTGTAGACTCTCCCGTTCCTCTTCCTAAACCTCATGATCCTTCCGATAAGATTTAAGCAACGTGGTTCATGCCACATATTCAAATATGACTTTACAGAAGAGTAATCAAACTTTCCCTTCTAGTAAAATTTAAACAGCGTAAATGATCTTTCTTAACCTCCTTTTCAAACAGTAATTCAAAATAATCTAGCCAAGCTTCCCTTCTTAGTAAAATTAAGCAGCGTAGATCAAATATTACTTTACACAGAATCAATTTCTATCTTAAGATAATTCCAACCGACTTTCTCTTCTAATAGGATTTAAATAACGTAGTTCATTCCACATGCATTTTACCCTCATCCCTTACTTGTCTGATATTTACCACTATCAAATTTATACTAGCATTTGTTTAAAATCTAACTCAAAGCAATTTCAACCAACTTTCCCTTCTAATAAAAGTTAAATAGCATGGATCATTCCACATATTCAAATAATACTTTCAGCAAGAGTCAGTTAACCTTCTGTTTTAAAATAGTCCCTTCTAACAAAGTTTTAAACACCATAAATCAGTCCGCATTCTTTTTACCCTTATCTTAAGATAATCCCAACCGGCTTTCTGTTCTAATAAGCCTTAAACAACGTAAATCATTCCACATATATTTTACCCTCATCCCTTGCTGTCTGATGTTTACCACTATCAAATTTATGCTAACGTTAATTTAAAATCTAGCTAAAAGTAGTTTCACCCAGCTTTCCCTTCTAATAAGAATTAGTCCGCTTTTTCTACCGGAGAGAGGTCTCAAACCCCCATTCAGTCCTCAACTTTGGCGAGTATTTTGAAATGTCTAAATTCTCGATCTCCGTTTTTCTGCTTCTCCGAGGGAGGAAGGGCTACCCCCTCCATCTTGCAGCCACATGGCCTGCCGTTTGCCTTCTCCTTCCACTTGTCTCTCCTCTCTTCCAAGCGAGTCAGGAAGTCCCGCCTTCAGAATCCTGCAATAGAAATCTTGAGCCTCCGAAACAGAGTTAAGACGAAATCTTGAATCTCAAATGTAACCGTGATGCCGGCAGGGGCCTCCCATCTGTATCGAATCTGTTGACTCCTAAGCTCCTTAGTTAAAAAGGTGTAGTCCCTTCTTGCTTTCAGCATCTGGAAAGGAATATCTTTGAAGACAATCAGGTCCTGGTCATCAACTCGGAGACTGTTATTATGAAACTTTTGCACAATCGCATTTCTAGATTCTTTTGTAGAAAAATGTATAATTATGTCCCTCGGGAGCTGTCGCTGTTCCGCTATCAATGAGTTCTGGCGATAGATTTTCCGAATCTGCCAATCAAAGTTAAGTCCCAGGCTTCCCACCGCATAGCTGAAGGCTTCAGCAAAGGTCTGTTTCAAATTCTCTTGCTCCTTTTCACGGAATCCTCTGACTCTTATTGCAAATGCATTCCTATTAAAATTTATCATCATGAGCTGTTCTTCATTGTCTCTAATTTTTGTTGTAAAATTTGAATATTGGTAGTCAATTAAAATTAGCCTTCTCCAAACTTTCCAATTTGTTCTCTATTTCAGCAGAGTAATCTGACAGGCAGACACGGCTGCAAACGTATTCGCCTTCATTTGATTAACTTTAGACTTTAAATCATCATATAGTTCCAATACAAATTCCTTAATTTCTTGTTTAAAGGCATTAAACATTTAAAGAAATATTCCTGTGTTAGAAATTCTCCAGTAGAGGGCATAGGAGACAAAGGCTGTGGTTCCAGTAAAATTCTTTAAATTCTTTAGACACATTTGTAGCAAGACGCTTCTTTGACCTGGGTGCCATAATAAATAAACAAGTAAGCAGCGCTTTGCTCCCCTCTATTTCCAAAGAAGAAGAGTTTATTTTGTTAAGGAGCGGTCTGCAGGAAGGTAAAACCAGCTAAGTACATCCACTATCAATCATCCACGGAGAGAAATCGCCATTTTGAAGTCCATTTAGACAAAGAAGTCTCTAAGACAAATGGTGCTGGTATTTAAGATAGTAATAAAAGCATAAATCTCACAGGGGTGGGACCCGCCCGTATCAATTCTAGCTTGAAAAAACTTTGTTTGTCCTGGGGGGGGCTAGCCTGTCTGGGGCTGCCAAAAAAAAAAAGGCAGCTGAGAAGAACTGGCTGGAGATAAAAGCTCTGCTCCGGCTGGATCTAATCTCTGTCCACAGCCAAAAAAAAAAGAAAAAGGCTGTGGCTTACGAATAGACCCTAGCCTACAGAGCTACTCCCTGCCCCTTTCTTAGCCAAAAAGGGGTGCTATCTATGATCTTATTTAGATATACAGACCAGATCTCTGAGGAGCTCGGTGGAGCCCTCCTCGGCAACAGGCCACGCCCCCCAGGAAGTCCGAAGCGGTAGATAAGTCTAACTGCTATTGCTAAGATGAAATCCTAGGATTTTGAAAAAAAAGAAGTAAAAAAAAAGGATTAAACTTATTCTCCGCTCCTTCTGTGGCTGAAATCCCAGCCTCCCAAACCCTGCTTAGCACCAAACTTCTGCAATTATAAACAATCTGGATTCACCCAATACATTAAATGTTTATTGTCTCAATGGTAGGTTGTTGAATAAATGGGATCACATATCATTCTGAACTCCAAGCCACTATTTACAAACATCGCTGAGTTGAGCCAAAGCAAAATAGGTATAAACTGGAGCATTATGGATTATTCAGCAGAGTGGAGTTTGGGTTTTTTTTTTTTTGGAGATGCTATGCTCTCTGAAAAGGCATCACGACAGAGCTCAAGCTCAAGCCTTCCTCCTTAAATTACATGTGCAAACACATCATTTTACAGCCGAATCGTTTCTGGAAAGCAATGTGAAATAGATAATCCACGAAATAATTCATGGAGAAAATGTTTTTGTGGTAACAGGTATTTTGATTAGAAGGTAGAAAACGTTTTGTCTCAAAGGGCAAAAATAGTTTCTGCTTTTAAAAGCAGGTTCATTGAATTGTATTATGCACATATCCTTATTAGTTGTCCTTGTTCAAAATTGTCATTTTGTCTTTTTTTTGTTAAGATTAATACAGCAACTTCACACGCACAAGAGTTTTGATGCTTATTGAGTTGGCTCTTTAAAAAAAAAATCCAAATTCAAGAGGAAATTAAATAATGTCTCATAGCTATTTATTAAGATATCAAAAAGGAACTACTGTGTTCAGAAAGAGTGCACCTTTAAGCAATAGATACCAGAGACCAAAAATAAGGGAGAATTTTAGTTTCACTTTTCACATGGAAAGCGACACTAAACAATATGATCCTTCTATGACCCCTTAAAAAGTTTTTTTCCCCCAACTAGGAGGCTCCACTGCACCCGGAATTGTATACATCTGCATTTGTTTGTCTCTTTCATGCTCAGAGCTACCAGCATTTTTATTAAGATAAAGTTGTTCATCCTCATTTTGGAGACAAAGATTTTGACTCACTACTCAAAAGTGACCTACAAAATATTAATCAGACTCCAGTAATGGACAGATCTCAGTATGTAAGTATTGCTCCTCTTGTTTTTCAACTCTAGAATTTCCCCAGCCATAAAACTATTAATTTCAGGCTCAATGTCTGTTCCTTGACCATTTCAGTCCCAAACTCATTTCTGGTCCTTTAAGTGATGCATTTCAGCAGACCCAAAACCAGTAGCCATTGGTTTCCATCCATGTGCTGAATATTTCTGTGTAAATACTGCCTTTGTTTAAAGTAATTTGGAATAATAAACTTTAATGGCAATATCTGAGAATATGTATTAATTTAGATTGCTTCCCATTGAAAAAAAACAACAGGGATGGGCGTATAATTAACCAGGATGGGTGAAAGTAGAAGATATCTTTTCTTGATTACATATTACATAGATTAGAAATGCCATTTGGCCTATAGTATTTTTAACTCCGGTTTACCTGCTGGAGCATCTGAGGGAATGGTAAGAGTCTTGGGCCCACCTTTGGAACAATAGCAAAAACCCTTTCTTTGCATGTAGCTAATCTGTCCATTTTACACAAATCTTATACTGGTATTTCTGTTGGCAACACTTTTTGGCAAGAGAGTAGAAGAAGACCAATTTCATGAAATGGATATATACAATACAGGATAGTTGTTTGAATTTACACTGTTCAGAAACAAGACTAGTTAGTTAGTTAGACTTATATACCGCTTCATAGGGCTTTCAGCCCTCTCTAAGCGGTTTACAGAGTCAGCATATTGCCCCCAACAACAATCCGGGTCCTCATTTTACCCACCTCGGAAGAATGGAAGGCTGAGTCAACCTTCAGCCAGTGAGATTAGAACCGCTGAACTGCAGATAATAATAGCAATAGCAATAGCAATAGCAGTTAGACTTACATACCGCTTCATAGGGCTTTCAGCCCTCTCTAAGCGGTTTACAGAGTCAGCATATTGCCCCCAACAACAATCCGGGTCCTCATTTTACCCCCCTCGGAAGGATGGAAGGCTGAGTCAACCTTGAGCCGGTGAGATTTGAACCGCCGAACTGCAGAACTGCAGTCAGCTGAAGTAGCCTGCAGTGCTGCATTTACCACTGCGCCATCTCGGCTCTTATGAGGTCTATGAGGTCAGCTTTGCTTGATTGGGCTATCATGTTATAAAACATTAAGGAGTTCAGTGCTTGTGTTGGACTATATAGAAAGCTACTTCACATTGGCCACATTTGGTTCACCGACAAATGCATGCTTGACAAAAGCGCGCTGACAAAACTGCGGCGAGAAAAGAGTGAAGTCTAAATCGGGCCCACAGAAGCACGCCGATAATGCGCGGCGACGAAAGCGCACTATCAACAAACCACGCGAAAACAAGGTAATAACCCTAACCCTAACCCTAACCCTTAGGATTATTACCTTGTTTTCACGTGGTTTGTTGATAGCGCACTTTCGTCGGTGCGCATTTATCGGTGCGCTTCTGTGGGCGTCATTTAGACTTTGCTCTTTTCTCGCTGTAGTTTTGTCGGCGCGCTTTTGTCGAGTGCGCATTTGACGGGTCACGCCACACTTCTCCCCAGATCATTATTGATGAACCGAGCTTTGTCTGCTTGTTTGTGAACTTCAACTTCTCAATAGATATTTGTTTTTGAAGGAAACATCTCTGAATCAGATAGATAGATAGATAGATAGATAGATAGATAGATAGATAGGGAGAGGAGGGAGGGAGGGAGGGAGGAGGGAGGGAGGGTAGGGACAGATAGACAGACAGACAGACAAATATTTGCCTTCCAAATATTTTGAGCTGTATTTCTCACTTTTTTGGCTATCTGGGATAAATGGAAGTTGGTACAACACAATTTAATTGCTCATTATACTGCAGTACCCCAGTGAACTATCTCAGACAGCAACATTGATATAAAAAAAAGTTAATATAAGACAGGCAGCATTTAAATATTTGGCAGTAACTGAATGGGGTTGTTTTTCCTATTGAATTCCTTTACTGTCACAAATTTTAAGTATGTCTCAGAAAACAATAAAAAATGTTGAAAAGTATGATGAGCAGCTCTACTCTTAGTTTAAGTTCTATCTATTTAATGTTTTTTTTGACAATGATGTTAGTATACTGTTACATTTAATTTCTTTCCCCAATACAGCTGCTGGATATTTTTTGTTTTTGATCAATAGGTGTGGTGCAAGATTACTGTGGTTATGTTATTTACTTCTTGGCAACAAATTACTATTGATCTTGGTCGAAGGTCTCTATCTACACAGCTTAATATTTGTGGCCTTCTTTTCGGAAACGAAGTACCTATGGGGTTTTATCTTAATAGGCTGGGGTAAGATACATTGTTTTTCATTCAAGAATTGGTTTTCTTCTTAAAACTGAGACAATACTATACCCACTCTCATTTATTGGAAAGGTATATCATTATATTGACCTTAATTATTAATGTATCCAGAAAACAAAGGTTGGAATCAATCATTAATGTATTCTAGATTAATGTTGTACTCTACCGTGTTTCCCCGAAAATACAACCTGTCCTGAAACGCAGGCCTTGCCACATTTTTTGTGTGGCCATAAATATGAGCCCCCCCCTGAAAATAAGCCCCCTGGACAACCCCCTTCCAGCCAGGCAGAGCACCGCTCACTGACTTAGCGGTATCCCGAAGGTGCTAAGCTGTGGGAGTAGGTGGTGGGAAGGCGCTCATGTTGCTTGCCGCCTTCAGGATACCGCTAGGTGGGGAGTGGTGTTCTGCCTGGCCAGAGGGGGGAGTTACTGGGCAGCTGCTCCCTTGCGAGCGGGCTCCTGAAGAGCTGGGCATAGCCTCAGGGGCGAAGCAGCCATGAGGTGACCATGCTCATGAGCAGCCACCTGGCAACCCTCCTCTCTAGCTGGACAGAGTGCCATTCACTGACCTAGGGCTATCCCTAAGATGCCAGCCATGTGGTGCTCTGCCCGCCCCCACAGCTCCCACGGCTTGGCGCCTGTTCCGCCCCCAGCTCAAATGCCTCCCAGCCTCACCATGCCCTGGCCCAGTTCTCTCTGCAGAGCCAGGGCACTGCCGCTGCACTCTGAGCATAACTTCTTTTCTGGCTCTATGGTTGTGGGCCCTATGGCAGTGGCCCACAACCAGAGAGCCACTCTAGAGCGCTGCTGCTGGAAGAATCAGAAGTCGAGTTCTGGAGTTTGGAAGCCAGAGAAGTTATGCTTGAAGTGCGGCGGCAGTGGTGCCTTGGCCCTGCAGGAGAGCTGGGCCAGGGCATGGTGAGGCGGGAGGCATGCGAGCTGGGGGGCAGAACAGGCGCTCGCGCAATCACCCTCTCTAGCCAGTAGAACTCCATGCACTGACCTAGGGGTATCCCAATGTGCCAAGCTGAAGGAGCTGGGGAGCGGGCAGAGCACCACGTGGCTTGACACCTTAGGGATACCCCCTAGGTCAGTGAATGGCACTCTGCCCAGCTGCAGAGGGCTTTGCCGGGCGGCTGCTCATGAGCTTGGTCACCCCTGAGGCTGTGCCCGGCTCTTCGGGAGCCCGCTCACAAGGGAGCAGCCTCCCGGCAACCCCAACACAATAAGCCCTCCCCTGATAATAAGGCCAAGCCATATTTGTGGGTCAAAAGAAAATAAGACCCTGTCTTATTTTCAGGAAAACACGGTATTTAGGTAATTTAATTTTGTACAGTCACTCAAATCAATCTGTCAAGTCAGAAGCCTAAATTAGTTTTACTTAGGTTCCATTGAAATTTAAAAAACTCTCAGCAATATCCCATTAATCTAAATGTGTATAAGCTCCTATAGGATTGCATTTTAGACTTTAATATTTGCTTCATCTCATTTTGAATATAAGCTTTTACTGGATGTGGGGTTTCGATGGCCTCTGAGTTTGGTAGTTTTCGTGCAGATATTACATTACCTGGTTAGGTAATATCTTTTGTGTGCACCAATGATGCCACCCTAGCCAGAAAAGAGAATGTTTTCAAGGAAATAATCAAGCTCAGGGAGCACCAAGAACCAAAGAATACAATTCTGAGCTTCTTAGATTGTTTTCTACTGGATATTCTTTTGTCACAGAGGGTGCTTGTCTCACAACTATTTCATAAAAGAACATCACTATCACTTACGTAATGTACCTATTGATTTTATTAAAAGAATGAATCCAAGTAAGCAATGACTTCCATCTCAAGATTCTATAAAGTTATTTTTGCCATTATGGTCTGGCCGAGTGATGAGAATTCATTTTAACCGTGATGGGCTAATCTCTTTTGTTTTCGCTCGCATTTGGTAAGCTAATACAAAAATCACTGCAACTATTACAGAATAAAGTTTTATCAATTATGCCTGCTATTAAGATTTTGCTAGCCCTTTCACCTTTTTTTCTAACAAAAAAAAGAGAAATAATATATCTTCCCATCCTTCCTACAGCTGGCCTATACAGGTTAATAACTATTTTTGGGTGTGTCTGGGTTCCATACGTCAAACCACACTGTTAAGAAAACGCCTATGTTTTATTTAGTTTCTCAAGAGAAATCTTAACAGTAAGCAATCCATTTTCATATTTATAGGTTTCCCAGCTCTCTTTGTAGCGGCCTGGGTAGCAGTCAGAGCAGCCACGGCAGATACAAGGTAAGTGGACATAAAGCAGAGGTTTCCTTAATTTTTATTTCAGTGGAAGGACAATAGCTATGTTACTGGTCTAACTACCACCTACAGTCTCTTAGATAACATCCACGAATGTGTGATCACAATCATGAATTTTTTAAAAAAGATATATGAGTTATTACAGGTCTGAATAGAGGAACTTACCGTGTTTCCCCCCAAATAAGACATGTCCTGCTAATAGCCCAGGACTGGTTTTTGTCGGGGTTTTGAGGTGGGGTGTAATATACTCCCTCCCCCAAAAAATAAGCCCTATGGAAAGAGTGCCGTGGCGATTACAGGAGGAAGCCTGTCAGCTTCTGCCTTGCTGCTGTTTCAGCTGTCATGACGGGGAGGGAGGTTGGTATGTGGGAGGGGTAATTTCGAGTGTGCTGGAGGAATCTTCTAGTATGTACCAGATGTTGGATTGCGCATGCGTGAGTGCTTCCCGCCTGGACTAACGGCTCGACATTCCATCTTCGTGATGCCTTTGGAGTTTATCTCACACCTGACAATTGAAGGATTTGATTGGCCTGAGGCTATGATCCCAAGGGGTGGGGAATGGACTATTCTTATATCAATTGCTTTTCCCGCGCCTAATAAGCAGACTTTGCTTCGCAACTGCTACGCTTACCATTTGTAATTAGTAAAAGTACTTTTGATTTCCAACACATGGAATCTCTAGCCTTTCTTTCCTAATTATTAATGGAGTGATGCTGAAGAAGCCTTCCCTTCCCGGTCATCTCAGCGCTTCTCGCTCCTTAATCGGATCAGGTGAGCGATCTGCTGCCATTAAAAAACAGCTAATTGAGGGTGCTGTTCAGGCTGTGGCCGCCAGCAAGTCAGCTGTTTTTTCCTCGATTACGGCCACAAAGGCAGCAGGAGGCCAAGTGATGCACCCCCACGCGCCTTGCACCGGGCTTCCAAAGGGTACTGTAGCAGCAGTTATCCACAATTGTTTTAATCATTATTTCGTCCCGACCCACGTGGCCCAATGAGCCACGTGGATCTGGACAAGATAAGGTTTATGTATCAATACCTGACTAAAATGCCTGAGTTAATATGAATTATGATTGATGGCTATGGAAGAGATGCACGAAAGTATTTTTGTAACCAACGGATACACTTTCTACAGTATGTAAAAAGGAGGATTCTTTGTGTTGTGTTTGTTTGAAAATTAAAAATAAAAATAAAAAAATATTTTAAAAAAAGGTTCTTACCGGCATACCAGGTGCAGAACGAGCGCATAAGCTGCCTCCTGGTCGGGTTATTTGATACTGGAGAGGTCTGAAAAAAACGGGCTGGAGAGAAATTCAAGGGAGAGTCCTGACCTGACAGTGGATTGAACCCACATCTGAAGTGGAAAGATCCCAATGATCAGCAAAATATGCCAAGCGTCCCCTGATGGGAGGGGAGCATGGCCCGGAATTAGACCCGACAGTAGGAGTGGCCACCACTGCCCCCACGAAATGGCTGTTTCTGTTGCTGATCCCTTTGCTGCTGGTCTGGTTGGAACCTCTGTTTAGGTGTGAAACCCCTTGATACTGTCTGAACCTGGCCCCACAAAATCAGACCCCCGAAAGGAAGACCCATAGTCCTGACCCCGAAAGGATGACCCATATTCTTCGGGGCGAAAGGAAGACTGGCGATGGGTACAGAGTTGCCGGAAGTTGCCCTTTTGTGGAGCTGTGGGGAGAACCTTCTGTTGTCCTTGCCCTCCACCAGGAAGGGGTCAAGAGCAGTGCCAAATAAAGACTGTCCAGTGAAGGGCGCTGAAGCCAAACGCCATTTGTGGTGTACATCCGCCTGCCACTGATGTAGCCAAAGCAGTCTATGGGACGCCACAGATGACACTATAGCCCTAGAGGCAAAGCTGGCCACTGACAAGGTGGCATCCGATGAGAATTGTATGGCTGCTACTAGCTTGTTAATGTCCTGATGATCCCTGTCATCCACAGTAGGCACCCGCTGCTGTAGATTCTGTAACCAAAGCAGACAAGAGCAGTTAAAAAAGAGGTAGTCGTGGCTGCTCTCACTGCCCAGGCTACCGCCTGATGACCCCTTTGTAGCATGAGGTCCGCCTTCTTGTCCTCTGGCTTCCGTGCGTCTTTAGGTGCCCCTGGCATATTCGCAGATGTATATAAAGCAGTCACTGGGGCATCAATGGAAGGCAGTAGAAGCACCTGAGACATTGCCTTATCTACGTTGAAAAAAGTCTTATCATTAGAATTCGGCATGGGCCCTGAAGTGGGGGATGTCCACTGTCTTTTGACAAGATCGAGAAAGATTTTTGGAGTGGGCACTGTCTCTGCCTCAATGGCCTGCTCAGCAAATATAGTCTCTGCTGACATCCCTTGAGTTTGAGCAGACATGTCTGGGGGTTTGTCACCAAATTTGCCTTCGCCTTAAATAAGATAGATTTAAATAGAGACGGCTGAAAAAGGCCAGAAAATGTAGGCTCGGCCGGGGACATGCCTTCATCCTCACAGAGGTTTTTCCTCTCTAATTTCGCCTTCCTCAGAATCTGAGTCCTGTTCCTCCTGTGACTGAGCAGGACAGAAAGACGGATCCTCTTCCTGTATATCAACTACCTCTGGTGCTCTAGGAGTTACCACATTTTGAGACTGATTCTGAGGTTGCTGAAAGGCAACAGCCAAACATTGCTGAAAGGCCCTGGTCATCATGTCCTGGAAATTGGGGACACGCATGGTGAACATCTGCTCAGGGTGCAAGCCGGTGGAAGTGGATGGAATCACCTGCTCTGGCTGGCCAGATGTGGGGTGCTGAATGGAGGAGACTGCCAGTCCTGGGTAGAATCCCAAAGTTCTGAGCTCGAATTTGGAACTGCTCTTGGAGGGTTTTTTGCTCCTGGGTGAATTGGAGACATGCTTAGTCTTGCGGCTGGCTTTTCGCCCCCCCACCTTTGGAGGTGCCTTTGTCAAGGTGCCAGAAGCAGGTGCGGGGGTCTCCTGACGCTCATTAAGGCTGATGGCCACAGTGGTGAGGACCTGCCTCCTCTCAGTGTCCACGCTGTCATTTGCGGCCGCCATTTTGACTTGCGGCTTGAATTAGGCTCAGGGTATGAACAACTAACTTGATACTAGATGCTTTTTCAACCACCTAGGAAGTCTCTACATGTGGAGTTGAGCCTCGAATAGAATATTGAAAGAAGAGCATTTTAGAGTAGAACAAAGAAAGCTTTATTTCTTCTTTGTACTATATTACTGTTAAAAAGAAAGAAAATTGTTCAAGAAATAAATCTACTGTTAATAACTTTAGCTAAATTAGTCAGAATTTTAGCAGCTAAGTGCTGCTCTACATGAATAATCATCTTTTTTTCCTGTGGATCATCTAATGGACCATCTTTTTTCATATCACTAAAATCATGCATTAGAGTGATTCAGCCTGAAAGTGACAACAGCACGATTCATTATGTTTAATTTTTTCCTATCCAGCGTTGGTATAGCTGATGAATCAACCATAGCTGATACACAATACTTTGAGCCTCCAAAGGTACCTGGACTTGAAATGTCAACATTGGAGTAGGGAAAATAAATTTGTACAATATTCATTCAGGAACAGAAAGCAAATGCAAACTTGCAAGTTGAAGGATAATTGGAACAGAAATTATGATCATTGTGAAAAAGTTCTAGAATTCTTCCGGATCAGGGAACAGAATATTGACTCAATGATTTGACTGCAAAACAGACACCCACATTTTGGCTGTACCCATAGAAAAAAATGTCTGGATTATGGCCAATAATAATTCTGCTTCACTCTGCATTGGTCATACTCCATTTCTTGGCATTGCACTGGAAAAAGATCAGTCAAACTGGAAAAGATTTTGAGCTGGACGATGAGGACAATCTGAAGACTAGAAATAGCCTACGGTAGCCTTCCATCGTCCAGTGCGATCCCACAGAGTTGGCCTCCTCAGGGTGCCGTCGGCCAGACAGTGTCGGCTAGTGACCCCCGGGGGGAGAGCCTTCTCTGTGGGAGCCCCTTCCCTCTGGAATGAGCTGCCCCCGGAGCTTCGTATAATCCCCGACCTCCGGTCCTTCCAATGCGCCCTAAAAAGTTGACTTTTCCAGCAAGCCAGCCTGGCCTGAACAAAACAAATTATTGATCACTGTTAATTTTAATTGATTTTTTTTTTTAAAAAATGTCATTGTCAATTTTAATTGGGTTTGGGATATTCTATTTAATTTTTAAAAAACTTTTGTATTATGTGTTTCTTTTAATGTTGTACGCCGCCCTGAGTCCTTGGGAGAAGGGCGGATATAAATCTAATAAACCTAAACCTAAACCTAGAAATAAATCCTAAAGAGAGATTGAAAGAATGATGAAGACTTAGTCTTGGAAAGATAAATCTGAGAAGTATATGATATTTGTCTTTCTTGAAGAAGGTTGCAAAGTTTATTCTTCTGGAGTATGCAATATGGTGTATTTGTATAAGTATATTTATATTACATTCCTGTGAATCTAGGTGGCTCTGAAGTCAATAAAAGATTTAAATTAAGAATCAGATCCCTTCTAATGGTCTAACTAAATGTAGAAGAAAATTATAATAGTAAGGGAACTTGAAGAGAGCCGAGGTGGCGCAGTGGTTAGGGTGCAGTACTGCAGGCCACTTCAGCTGACTGTTATCTGCAGTTCGGCGGTTCTAATCTCACCGGCTCAAGGTTGACTCAGCCTTCCATCCTTCCGAGGTGGGTGAAATGAGGACCCAGACTGTGGGGGCGATATGCTGACTCTGTAAACCGCTTAGAGAGGGCTGAAAGCCCTATGAAGCGGTATATAAGTCTAAGTGCTATTGCTATTGAACAGTAGAACCAGTTGTCCAGAGAGTTAAGGGATTACCCTTCAGTGCAACTGTTTAGGCAGAGGATAGGCAGTCACGCAGTTATGTCTCACCGGACCTCTGCACTGAGCTAAAAGTTGAATTCACTGCCCTCAATTCTCTGTATGAACTCTGTTGAAATAATGCCCAACTGTAACACCTGCTCTTTGAGGGGAGATGTAACCTAGCCACCCAAAACAATTTTTGAAAAAAGAAACACACACACAAAAAAACATCTACTCAGACCACTACAGTCTTATCAAGCTTGAATTTCACTTTAATCCATCCTATTGCAGTGTTTAATCCAGTGGTGGGTTTCAAAAATTGTTTGAACCTACTCTGTGGGTGTGGCCTCCTTTGTGGGAGTGGCTTGCCGCCCATGTGACCGGTTGGGAGTGGCTTGCTGCCCATGTGACCGGATATGAAGATGCCGACGACACTTGTCAGAACCACCTTAAATTACCTCCCACACAGCACTGGCATGCATAAGAATAGGATGTCAACTTGTTTTTTAAAAGGCATCTTCGGTTTGCGTTGAAACAATTTCAACACACGCAATGTTCTGATTGCACCACAAACGCAGTAGTCATCCTTACCTTCCACAGAGGCACCGAGTTTTATAAATATGAGCTGATAGTGTAGAATAATCATCCAAGGCCCAGTGGTGGGTTTCAAAAAAGTTTGGAGCCTCTTCTGTAGGTGTGGCCTGCTTTCCGGGTCCACTGGTGGAACCTCTTCTAACTGGTTCGGTAGATCTGACGAACCAGTTCTACCGAATAGGTGCGGACTGGTAGGAACCCACCTCTGATTTAATCCATCCTATTACACAGTGTTTACACTAGTTCATCATCCTCATCTAACTCACGTGCCTGATAGGTGTACAGTTGGATCTTGCAGAAGACTGATAACCCTTCAGCCAGTCTAAAACCTTTGGCTGATCTCATCCAAAGGCTTCATATAGGTTTTTAAGAATGTGGGACATAGGATAGAATGTCACAGGAATCCACAAAAAAGGTTCTGTAGAAACGGTCATTAATTCTGCCTTTTGAAACTTCCTCCTAAAGATCAGAGTGAAATAATTGTGTCCTGCCTTCACTCATAGCTCACTAATGATGCTATCGATGCCCTGCAGCCAGAGCCATCAAAGGTGATGATAGGCCTTGGAGAACCTTCAAAACTGCAATTTCCTTACTTAATAGAGATCTTCGATCAGAGAAAACCAGGCTATTTTGGTACCAAGCCTAGATAAAAAAATTACGAATCGATGTAATTTGCTTCGTTAAAAAAGTACTGGAAAAAAGAAAGAACTTGAGATGGATAATAGTTACAGTCTAGACCAGTGTTTCTCAACCTTGTCAACTTGAAGATGTCTGGGGAATTCTGGGAGTTGAAGTCCAGACATCTTCAAGTTGACAAGGTTGAGAAACACTGGTCTAGAATTTCTTAAGGTATGGTGGCTAAGGTGCTGGCCTAGAAACCAGGAGGCTGTGAATTCTAGTCCTACCTTAAGCATGAAAGCCAGCCAGTCCTTGCTCAGCACATCCTTTCTCACTTCACAGGGTTGCTGCGGGGAAAATAGGAGAAGGAAGGAGTATTATGTATGTTCACTGCGTTGAGTTACTTACCGTATTTTCCGCGCCTTAAGATGCACCTGACCATATTAGCAATAGCAATAGCAGTTAGACTTAAAACCGCTTCATAGGGCTTTTAGCCCTCTCTAAGCCGAGGTGGCGCAGTGGTTAAATGCAGCACTGCAGGCTACTTCAGCTGACTGCAGTTCTGCAGTTCGGCTCTTCAAATCTCACCGGCTCAGGGTTGACTCAGCCTTCCATCCTTCCGAGGTGGGTAAAATGAGGACTTGGATTGTTGTTGGGGGCAATATGCTGACTCTGTAAACCGCTTAGAGAGGGCTGAAAGTCCTATGAAGCGGTATATAAGTCTAACTGCTATTGCTATTGCTAAGCGGTTTACAGATCAGCATATCACCCCCACAGTCTGGGTCCTCATTTCACCCACCTCGGAGGGAGATGGAAGGCTGAGTCAACCTTGAGCCGGTGAGATTAGAACCGCTGAACTGCAGATAACAGTCAGCTGAAGTGGCCTGCAGTATTGCACCCTAACCACTGCGCCACCTCGGCTCTTTCATAAGTCTCACCTAGGTTTAGAGGAGGAAAACAAGAAAAAAATACCAGGTGGAGCCTGAGAGGACCACAGATAGGTGTCCTTTCATGTGCCAGCTCTGCCTATTGACTGCGGAAAAGAGACAGACGAGGCAGGCATTGACAAAGACAGAAAAGGCAGGGGGTTCAGTACTATAAAAGGACCCAGCCGCTGCGACCCGGCTGCTATTCACCAAAGGACTGGCGCCACTTTTGGGTGGCGGTGAGGGAAAGTGTCTTATGGAGCGAAAAATATGGAATAAAAGTAATAAGGATAGGATTTTTTTAATTTTTTTTAATAAAACTGCCAGTTTTAAAGCATCTGGACCCATTCCACATTGCAAAACAGCATCTATAAGTCTATTCAGTCAGTCTGTCTGGTTTAGTGAAAGTTACTGGAATGGTTATGGATAAAACTATAGGTGGCTTAATCTTATTTAATCCAAATGTATTGTTTACGTTCCCTGCCGTCATCAACTGAAACTAATATGACATGTTCTTCAGAATCGTGACCCGTCAAAACCGCGCTCGACTAAGCCGCGCCCGATTAAAGTGCGTCGCTGACGTCATCAACAGGGCGACAACAGCAAGCGCAGAGAAAGAAGGGCGCTTTAAATAGCGCTTTGAAAGCAAGCCGATTCAACTTAAGGTAAGGGTTAGGTTTAGGGTTAGCTTTAGGGTTAGGTTAAGGGTTAGGTTAGGTTAAGGGTTAGGATTAGGTTAGGGTTAGGTTTAGGGTTAGGTTAAGGATTAGGTTTAGGGGGTTAGGTTTAGGTGTTAATTTTAGGTTTAGCATTTACAGCGTGCTTCTGTCTCCGCGCTGTTGTCGCCCTGTTGATGACGTCAGCTACGCGGTTTCGTCGAGCACAGTTTAGTCGAACGCGGTTTTGTGGTGGAACCCTTCAGAATAGCATCAAAACAATTTTAAAGACTCACTACAAAAAGTGCAAATAGGTCAGAATTAAGGACTATGGAGACCAAATCTATTCATTTACTGCACACAAATTATGAAATTGAAGGCAAGTGCATTGTCCATTTCCTCACCACCTCTGATGATTACCCAGGATTGCTTAGTTTCAGAAAAGGGATTGCATTTTTTTCCACTTGGGTACTTGAGAGACCGCCTACTGCCGATCACCTCCACACGACCCATCAGATCTCATCGTTTAGGCCTCCTCCGAGTTCCATCCGCTGGCCAATGCCGACTGGCCACCACACGGAGGAGAGCCTTCTCGGTGGTAGCCCCGACCCAATGGAACGATCTCCCCGTGGAGATTCGTACCCTCACCACCCTCCAGACCTTCCGCACAGCCCTTAAAATCTGGCTATCCCGTCAGGCCTGGGGCTAAAGATTGTAACCCGCCCGAATGGTATGAATGTTGCGTTTTAATCTTGTATTGTCTTATATGTAAAAGTTTGTCTTCCCCCCCCTTGGATTGTGAGCCGCCCTGAGTCCCCCCAGGGAAAAGGGCGGCATACAAATAAATAAATACCAAATACCAAATACCACTTAGGCTGATCACCATTATTTTCAGGATGAATAAGTACATATTGTTAACACTTCTTCCAGTGGAATAGTACTTTAGAAATGTTCCATATGTCTCACTTCTCACTTTACACCTTTAAGGCTTATCAAAATTATCAAAATGCTATCAGGAGAAAAAGTTGGAATGCACAGTTTTCTAAAAATAAAAAAAAAGGAATTAAAAAGGATTAACTCCTATCATGATACATTTCTTTCAGGAAGGAAAATGCCAGTTAAATAATTTATTGCTCTTTAAAAAAGCATGTGGGAGGATGATTTTTTGTCATGTATAGCTTTCCACTAGGACTGGAGTTTAGCATCTCTTTGTCCATCACCCACTACAGTGGTGGGATTCAGCCAGTTCGCACCTATTCGGGAGAACCGGTTGGTAACTTTCTAAGCAGTTTGGAGAACCGGTTGTTGGAAGAAATCTCATTTTGTTTTTCCCCACTTTACGGGGCTAATCCTGTAAGGAAGGCAGGAAGGAAACATTCTGGTGTTGTTTCTGGCCTAATCTTTATTCCTGCTTACAGAAACTGCCTCTCCGGTTAACCCTTATTACCATTGTAACAACTAAGGCGAAGTGCCCAACGACGCGAGTGACCTTGAGTTGGCCTGCCATCCAGTCACATGACCACCAAGCCCACCTACCCAGATGGTCATTAGGGCAGAGAACGGTTGTTAAATTATTTGAATCCCACCACGGTTCCACTACCATCCATATTTCCTCATCCTAAAGAGGAGAAAGCTCCTAGTAAAATGCCACCACCAGCTTTCTATGGTTTTTTTGGTCTCCTATCTGGCACTTTTAAAGGGAGAGGATTTTGCACCTGGGCAACAGCCAGGATTTTGTAGAAGTTTTTTCCTTTCAACATTGTAATGAGAGGAACGGCCACTGCTCTGATAGTGACACAATTGTGCTCAGTTAAAAAAGAGATTTAAAACAAACTATCTCTCCCTCAATGATTAAATGGATTTTAAATTATCCTATCTAAGCCTTGTCCTAATGGTGTCTTATTTGGGGAGGAGGGAGAAAGTAAACTTCTGAAATGCTAAAAGAATCGAAGTTGTGTTTTTGATCTTAAATATGGGCAATTATTAGCTTCATGCTATTTGTGGATGCTGGAGATATGCTGCATTTTCTTGCAACCCAATTATACGAAAAGGAGTTCGGTGGCGCAGTGGTTAGAATGCAGTAGTGCAAGCTACGGCTGTTGACTCCCGGCTGCCAGCAGTTTGAGTCTCACCAGCTCAAGGTTGACTCAGCCTTCCATCCTTCCAAGGTTGGTAAAATGAGGACTCTGATTGTTGGGGGCAATATGCCAACTCTCTAAACACTGAGAGGGCTGTAAGTCTAAGTGCTATTGTTGCTGTTCTTTATACTACACTGAGCAGAAAACAGTTGGTTTCGACATCCATCTATCTCATCCTAATTCTGAAGACAAGTTGAGTTTCAAAGAATCTGGGTTGCTAAAGGTGCATTTCCTTTATAAGAAATGTGCACCCCCTCCCAGGGCTGGATTTAGATGAAAAGAGTCCCTAGGTTATTCCACTTATGAGGCCCTTTCACCTCCCATTTTTAAGTTTGTAAATTACATGAGAGATAATAAAATACATCATTACTGTGATATATATCAATATATCAATATATATAGCTGGCCTCCCGACGGAGGGCGGCTCTGCTCTGCGGCAAAGGCAGCGAGGCCAGCCGCCTCCCCTGCTGCGCTCAGCTGCCCGGCTCGGCCGCCTCGCCCTCACCTGGCCGCTGGTGGGCTCCGCGTCGACAGGGCGGCTACTGGGAGCGGCCGCGCCTCTCGCCCGACCGCCAGTGCCGGGAACGTGGGCGGGCTCCCCAACTGCCGTGGCGCTGGAACAATCTTAACCAATACATTTTTCTGTTTGTTTATTAGTCATCTGTGTAGAATTTCTCCTTATTTTCGGTTCAGTGATTTAGTGTTCACTGTTTTTAGAATAGTGTAATTTTAATTTTGCTAACAATTTGAATGTAGGCCCCTCTTGATCTTGAGGCCCTAGGCTGAAGCCTAGTTAGCCTATAGGAAAATCCGGCCCTGACCCCCCCCCCCTAAAATTAGATTGATAGATTGTGATTTCAGAATATCCTGAATTTTACCCTAGGAGGCGTTACACTAAGACTCAGAGAACTGGAAGGAAGCCAGTTGCTGCACATTAATAATCTCTCTTACCTTAGTGTTAATGTTGCTGTAAAAAAATTAATGCTTCTAAGAGTATTGAAATGCCAGACAGCTATTTGCTACAGCTGTTCTCTTTCATTATGTGGTAGCAGAATAAGTTGTAAAATCCATATAGGCATCGAATGCTTTAATCAGCATAAAATAAAACAGCCCAAACTAACAAGCAAACTTCCAGGTTCGCCAGAACTCTCCCACCCACCCAACAGATGTTAAATTCCCTCTCACTTTCAGTAGCTTGTTAGGAAGGAGAAATGAAGTAGAGGACATGCTACGAAGCCTTAATGAGGTACATCTGCCTATACAAAATAGCTTGTGGTGTTTCTTGTGCATTGAAAGAGTCTTCTTAGAGACCAGCTTCTACGATGAAGTGGAAAGTGTAAGTGGCTCTGTAAAAGGAGAGTACATAAAAAAAGAAAAAAATGTGATAGTTCCTATACTGTTGAACATTGGGAATTTGAAGTAATTGAAGCAGATATCACTGTCTCAATTTTAATGGTGTTGGATGCCTTCCACACTCTTTTGTTGCCTGAGGCTGTAGGCAATTAAACCTCACAGAATCTCCAGGTCCAAATAATACAGGTCAGTGTAAGCAACAAGAGGAGCAACTTCACCTGGGATGTCCATATCTAAATAGGGCAGCTTTATTAATGGAACCAGGATGCTCACATTTTACCACCCAACTTCAAATAGTCACCTCATTTCTAAAAGACATTGATTTATTCAAAGTGTCTATTCTAATCTCAATCTTTTCCAGAACTGTCTTTTCAGTTATGTTCTTTTTTGTGAAAACAATAGCAATAGCAATAGCAGTTAGACTTATATGCTTTATAGGGCTTTCAGCCCTCTCTAAGCGGTTTACAGAGTCAGCATATTGCCCCCAACAATCCAGGTCCTTGTTTACCCACCTCGGAAGGATGGAAGGCTGAGTCAACCTTGAGCCGGTGAGATTAGAACCGCTGAACTGCAGCTAACAGTCAGCTGAAGTGGCTGCAGTATTACACTCTAACCACTGCGCCACCTCGGCTCCAAAGCAGTTAGACTTATATACTGCTTCATAGGGCTTTCAGCCCTCTCTAAGTGGTTTACAGAGTCAGCATATCACCCCCACAGTCTGGGTCCTCATTTCACCCACCTCGGAAGGATGGAAGGCTGAGTCAACCTTGAGCCGGTGAGATTAGAACCGCTGAACTGCAGATAACAGTCAGCTGAAGTGGCCTCCAGTACTGCACCCTAACCACTGCGCCACCTCAGCTCTCAACGTAATCTCAAGGTAAGGTTTTAAGATCCAAACTATCTGAAGATTATTTTTATTAGATTTTATCCCACCTTTATTTTATGAGTAATTCAAGGCAGTAAACATACTTAATACTCCTTCCTCCTCCTATTTTCTGCACAACAACCCTGTGAAGTCAGTTAGGCTGAGAGACAGCGACTGGCCCAAACGCACCCAATTGGCTTTCATGATTAAGTCAGAATTGGAACTCTAGTCCCCTGGTTTCTTGCCCAGAACCTTAACCACTAGACCAAAATGGTTCTCAGTGCGCTTAAATAGCCCCTCACAGCATCCAGAGGTTAAAAATAAAGTGTGGATGATACCAGTTTCAGCTACAACTTTTATTACTTGAAATAAAATAGCTGAGCTGAACTTGAGGGATTTCACGAAAATGTACTGATTTTCTATTCTCGAGCCGTCTGTACGATATGTTTAACCCTTTCTTTCCAACTGCCTTTTGCTGCTGCATGTAATGGCTCCTCTCCTAACTTGAGAAAGTAAAGACTCTTGAAACGGATTATTTCAAAAGGAACCTTTAATCAAGCAGGATGGAAACCATTAGAAGCAGAGCAGCATCTGAAAACCTTTAGGCCATGCAAATGGGATTAAGCTGATAATGACCCCTCCCCTTTCTCCAAATGCAGATTCCGACCAATACACAAGTGTTGAAGATGCTTCCTTAACTCTTCTGCCCTGGGAGTCAATAAACACATATTCCCATGGCTATCTCTAGTTAGATATTAAAGTAAGCTATCCCACATGGCTATCATAAACATCCCTCCAGAGATGTGACTTATGACCCACAAAAATGGCTTGGGCCTTATTATCAGGGGAGGGCTTATTGTTTTGGGGCAGCTGTTTTCTTGCGTGTTTCAAATGTCAGAGTTTCTGAGCCAACATGTTGGTTGCTAAGCACGAGCGTTGTTAAGTGAGTTTCAACACATTTACAAGTTGGCCATGCCCACCCAGTCACATGACTGCCAAGCCACTCCCAGAAAGTAGGCTACACCTACAGAAGAGGTTCTAAAAAATTTTGAAACCCACCATTGGCACACACATTCCTCCACACATATTTTTTTCAGACTTTCTCTGGACATTCCGATATTTGAACCTTCCATTTCCATCTCAATACTAGTTCAACTAAGAAAAAGAGTTTTATTATTTTATTACCGGTATTTCTGAAAATTGCATCATTTTCTTATTTTTCCAGACTCAAAACAAACATGGGACTTGACATATTTATTTATTCTTCTCCAGAAACCTGCCTTGGTTTATTAAGGATGAAAGAACCCAAAATCATCTTTAAAATCCTGAAACTTATTCTGTACATTCTCCAGAATGAATCTAATCTAACCAAAAGTAATTATACATTGAGAGTGTTAGGTAAGCTCCCCGTTAGGAGAGCGAGTGCGTTCAGAGAAGCGTTGTGAGAGTTGTGTTGGAGAATACACAAACCAGCATACAGAGACACTGAAGTTTAAATAGGCTTTTACTTTCGTGGAAATAGAGGTATCAGAGTCCATCAAACAGTCCAAGTCATACACGGATAAGACAGTCAGTCATCAATGTCTTTCAGTTAAGGGATAATCCAAATAATCATACAAACAGTTGCTAGCAGTTGCAAAACTTACAACAGCTCACAGCACTTTCTAACAGCCAGCTTCCAAAACACTCAGATCTGATCAGCCCAGCATCTAATTAAAGAGAGCTAACAGTCATTCTGGCTCCCTCTTATGGCCGATTGAGGAAAACAGCAACCAATCATATTTCAGTATGATTTAAAGAAACAGGTATAGCATTGTTACATGATTTATATATTGCCAACCAACCGTTGGATTGTTTTCCTAACAGAGACTGTTTATGTTTACTCTGTTTATTAAAAATAGAATCTTGATTTCACAGATGCTGGGAGCTTAATGCTGGAAATATAAAATGGATATACCAAACTCCAATTTTAGTGGCTATTGGGGTAAGAATACTCATATTATGTATCTAGTAAACATTGAACTCGGGGGGGTGGGGTGTCCGGCCGGCTTTACTGCCAGTTTGCTCGTGTGCAAGCTTCGCTCGTGCGTGTGCTGGATGTGCGCTGCGCGCGCATGCACAATTAAAATTAAAATTGTTCTGTGCATGCAAGAACTAAAAAAAAGATGGCGGCAGTGATGGCGGTAACTGGGGAACTGGCTCAGAGGCATGGCAGGCCTGGGTTGTTGCCGATTCCAGTGACCCAGGCCACCATACCACTACTGGTTCGATCGAACTGGACCAAACCGGTAGGAACCCACCTCTGATTGAACCTTGTTGTCCTATCCTATCCTATCCTATCCTATCCTATCCTATCCTATCCTATCCTATCCTATCCTATCCTATCCTATTCTATTGATATAGAAAATGACATCTCTTTCTTACCATCTAATGATTATTCATATTTTTTGCAGATTTCAATTTCAATTTTCAATTTATTGACATTTGTATGCCGCCCACTCCCTTGGGACTCTGGGCGGCTTCCAGGCAAGAGAACACGAACACGAACACACAACACACACACACACACACACACACATTTTTTTAAACTAAAGATACATGTATTAAAATTACAACAACATGCATACAGTTGGAGTGGGGCTGGATACTAATCAACAGCCCCAGGCCTGCCGGAACAGCCAGGTCTTAGCAGCTTTACGGAAGGCCGGAAGAGTAGTGAGGGTCCGGATCTCAACGGGAAGATCGTTCCATAGGGCCGGAGCAGCTACAGAGAAGGCCCTCCCCCGGGGAGCCGCCAACCGACATTGACCGGCCGATGGCACCCGGAGGAGGCCCAATCTGTGTGATCTTATTGGTCGTTGGGAGGTAAATGGCAGGAGGCGGTCCCTCAGGTAGATATTAGTTATGATAACCCTAGTATTTATCTATACACAATTGCAAAAGAATGTTACGTATAAAATGAGATTAGCATCTCTATCCTCTTCTGCTTTAGTGACTATGAGAGACCAACAAGGTTTTGACACTATCCCACATCATCCCATATCACCGATCATCCTTATTTGTTATTTTTTTGCATATTGTTTTTAACAACACAGATTGTGACGTAGAAGGTAGACACCAATCATTCCCCATCACTTCATCATTCAGCATATTCCAACCCATATTTCAATAGTTTGAATGTCGCTATGCTATTCTTTCAAGCTTGCTGAGTCCCATAATTATTTACCCATTAGAGAGGGGACTTGTAGTTCAGTGTTTAGATGCTTCTTATGCAAATCTTAGCCTCAGTTCTTGCTTTCCCAGATTGGGAAAATGCCTCCATCAGCAGGCAGACAATAATTCCGAGTGAGAACATCTGACTTCACTTAAAGGTAGTTTTCTATGTTCTTATTTTCAAAGAAAGACTGAAAGTTGAAGCCCTTTCTCTTTTTCCAGTCTTTCGAGGGAAAGGAGAGGAGAGTGGCTTGAAAGTATAGCTCTATTACAATCAGATCTGTTCTTCAGCTACAGTATTGCTACTTTATTTTTTAATCTAGGAGCATGCTCTCATTTGATAATTCCTCTTCCGTACCCCTGGACAGTTTTTCTCTGTGCAAGAAAGCATTTTGGCTGGCAAAGAACTGAACAATCACTTTTATTGATGCTTTTCTTTTGTTGTACTTTATGGAGCAGGAGATGACATTTTATGCCACAATCATGAGTGAGATGCTGTGACTGCTTTTGAAATGTGAGAACAAAACACCCCATTCTTGGCATACTTGCCAAGTTGTCGCACTGCTTTTTTATTCTTTTGAGCAGCTTGAATTATTTCAACGCTGAACTCTACCTCCTTTCAAAGCCGCCACTTTAAATTGCCTATTGAAAGATAAAATTACATTTCCCCTTTTAAAATACGTTGTTAAAGTCCTATTCTGTACTTTAATCAGCAAGGTACATTGCTTGTGGTGCATCTCTTGGGATGAATCCTGTTTCACCATCACCCTTCTAGGACAATTCGCTGTGTCTAACTCGCCACAACCGACTCACTCTGGCTGATTCACCCCGGAAAACTCATCTCGGGATAACGCAAGAGAGAGACAAGTGAATTGCAGCAGGCCTTGTGATGCTTTAGGTTTCAGCCTTCTCAAGTTAGAAGTCCTCAAGGCTGGTGTGAGCTGCAATTCTACTTCTCCCACTCTTTAGTCATCCCGTGCTGAATTGTGCTGCAGTGAGTTGGCCTGTGGTGAGTTGGTCACAGGGAGATATCCCATTCCGACCCCGATGTGCCAGTTTCTGGTCTGGCTCACTTAGACAGCAGGATAACTCAATACTGTTGGCATTACTTTCTTGCAATTAGTTGCAAATGGAAGTGTAAATATACTGGGTTTTTAAAAAAACCAAGCTGTAATACAATGATGCATCATTTATTTTTTTCATACGTCTGTTCTAGCTTTGCTACTTTCCAGTGCTCAGTGTGAAGTTCAGAAAAGAGGTATTTTGGCAACTACCGTGTTTCCCCGAAAATAAGACAGGGTCTTATTTTCTTATGACCCACAAAATATGGCTTGGGCCTTAAGCAGGGGAGGGCTTATTGTTTGGGGTTGCCGGGCGGCTGCTCCCTTTAAATTATTTTTTATTTTCATTTCATACACTCACATGTATACTGTACATAGCCAACGCCATACAGCATAAAACAATAATTGCATCAATTCCTCTTGTCAACAATGCCCCAGAAAATCAAAACCCAATGTAACTCTTCCGCTCTCCATACACCTCTTTCTTCCACCACCCTCCAACTTTCTATCTTCCCTCCATCATCCCCCTCTACCCTACTTCCCCTCCCCTCTACCACTCTTCTCTCCACATCCCTCCCCCCATCCTTCTCACCTCCCCCCTCTCTCCCCTCCTCTCTCCCATCTTTCTTCTTTCCTACTCCTCCCTCCTTGGTGTATTTCCGCTAAATGTCAATATACTTGGCCTATCCTATTTTTAAAGAAAAATTAAAAAAGAACAGTATGCATGTGAAGTCACATTACATTGATATCTAACACATCTTGTCTAACCTAATATATTCCCTCCCCCCACCCGACCCCTCCCCCCACATCCTTCCCCCTCCGACTTCCCAGAACCCGTACACGGTATAGATTTTAACAAACACAGTCTAAAATATATTGAGAAAAAAAGAATAAGAAATTAATAACATCTCTACATTGAGCTTAGCTCCTTCTTGCTAAACTAGCTTTAAACAACTTAAATCATTCCTGGTCTTAAGCATAGGATATCTGGAATTTCTTGGTCCCATATTTATTTTGTATATAGTCAATCCATTTTTTCCAGTCTCGTTTAAATCTCTCATTTGAGTGATCTTTAAGATATGCCGATATTTTAGCCATCTCGGCTAAATTTGTGACTTTCAATGTCCATTCTTGGATTGTAGGCAAGTCTTCCTTCTTCCAGTATTGCGCCACCAACAGTCTTGCTCAGGCAGCTGCTCTCTTGTGTGCGGGACCCCAAACAGCTGGGCACAGCCTCAGGGGCGAACGGCTGTGTTGCGCTGTCGCAGCAGTGCAACACAGCAGCCAGAAGCGACCATGCTCACGAGCAGCCACCCAGCAAACCCCATTTCCAGCTGGGCACGGCACCGTTCACTGACCTAGGTATTGCCAAGCCGCGTGAGCGCCTGTTTGCCGTCGCCCGGCTCCCGCTTGACGCCTTAGAAATGCTAGTGAATGGCGCTCTGGATGGCTGGAGAGGTGGGTTGCATGAGCAGCTGTTCCACTTCCCTGCGCGCCTCCCAGCTCAAGATGCCCTGGCTCAGCTCTCCCTGCAGAGCCAGAGCACCTCCGCTGCCACCGCCGATGCCATCCCAGCATGGCTTTTTCGGCGGCTTCCAAACTGAGTCTTCCGGCAATGGCTGGTTACCTGGGAGACCGCCTCCTGCCAATTACCTCCCAAAGACCGATTAGATCGCACAGAGTAGGCCTTCTCCGGATTCCATCCGCCAGCCAATGTCGGCTGGCGACACCCCGGGGGAGGTCCTTCTCTGTTGCAGCTCCGGCCCTCTGGAATGATCTCCCCGTTGATGTCCGGACCCTCACTACCTTCCGGCCTTCCGCAAAGCGACTAAGACCTGGCTGTTCCGGCAGGCCTGGGGCTGTTGAGTTGTCCAGCCCCACTTCAGGTTTGTGAGTGTTGTGTAATTTTAAACTGTTGTTTATTTTTATATATCCTCCTCCCTTTTATTGTAAGCCGCCCTGAGTCTCTTGAGAGTGGACGGCATACAAAATTTAATAAATAAATAATAATAAATAAATAAATAAATAAATCCCAGCATGGCTTTTTCGGCGGCTTCCAAATCGAGTCTTCTGGCAGTGCTGCTCTGGGCATACGCTCTATGGTTGTACGCTCTTGAAGAATGTTGGGCACAGCACCGCTCACAACCTAGCAGTATTCCAAAGGCACCAAGCAATGCAATCACCTTTGTCCTCCCGCCCCCCGGTTCCTGTGGCTTGGCACCTTCGGGATACCGCTAGGTTGGTGAGCAGCACTCTGCCTGGCCAGAGGGGGGGCATTGTCCAGGGGGCTTGTTTTTGGGGGGAGGGCTTATATTTTTGCCCACCTGAAAATGTGGCATGGTCTTATTATCAGGACATGTCATATTTTGCGGGAAACAAGGTATATTTATTTTTAATATAGAGATCAGAGACTTAATAAAGGAATCAGTCTAAAAAGCAGTTAAATAAATGTGGCTGTCACTTTCTCGGCCAGTTTTATTCAAAAATAAAAGTCATGTATTTTTCAAGTAGTTTCTCAGAAGCTGTGCAGTAGCATAGATCAAAATTAAAGAGTTTCCTAGATAGGTGAGATAAATTCAACAAATGTACTAATATTGGAAGTAACTCTGGACTTTTTATACTAGTTCAGCTCTGTTGCCTGTTCATCTTGACAGTATTATGTTCCAGATAAAAGTGTTGAAATTACTGCATTACTGCTTCAGATAGGAAGGCAGCGCAGAGAGTGGTGAGGATGGCAAAAAAAAAAATCATTAGTAGATCACTCCCTTCCATCCAGGACATGGCATATAAGAGTAGGGTACCTAGTATTATCTGGGATGCTATACATCCTCTTCACGATTTGTTTTTCCTGATCTGATTCCCTCTCCTCTGGGAGGAGGCTTCATGGTATCCGAAGCAGAACATTTAGATTCAGTCATAGTTTCGTTCCATTTAGTATCAACCTTGTGAACTGTCAAGTTTCCTCTTTCCGGTGTGTGTGTGTGTGTGTGTGTTTGTATATGTGTGTATGTATGGGTGTAGGTATATATATGTACATAGATTTTCACGGGTGTAGGTATACTGATATATATATATAGGTATATAGGTATAGGTATGTAGGTATATACATATTAAGCAGTGGTTAACACAACTGCTTAATATGTAATACTGCCCAGGTTCAAATCCCAGTAAGGGTATGGCTAGCTGATGAGAGCTAAATAGCTTGAAATATTTCTATATTAGTCTCCCTTTATTTATTTATTTATCAGCACAAATGCAACATATATATTATGACCTTCCTCCCATATTTGGGCATACCAGGGGTTGTGACTTTATATATATATATATGTGTGTGTGTGTGTGTGTGTGTGTGTGTGTTTTATTTGTGCTGATAAATAATAAAGGGAGACTAGTATAGACAGTCTGTGCTGTATTGCATCTTAGGCAAACGTCTTAGCCATTATGCTAGGCAACAGTAAAAATATTGGGTTTCTGTCATGATGGACTCTTGTGACGAGCTGATTGACAGAGATGGAAGCAGTTAGCTTCCTCCCATAATTGGGGCTTACCAGGGGTTGTGACAATATATATATAGTGTGTGTGTGTGTGTGTGTGTGTGTTTGTGGTGTGTGTGTTGTGGTGTGTGATGTATATGTTCTCTTGAGAGCAAGCAACAGAATTTCATTTTTAATGTGGGCCAGTGTGTTCACAGTAAAAAAAACATGATAATAACAGTTATCTAAATATGTCTTCAAAACATTCCAAAACATACCTCTAAAAGATGATGAAATAAAACAATTCTGTTTTACAGCTGAACTTTGTCCTGTTCCTGAATACTGTGAGGGTGCTGGCCACAAAAATTTGGGAAACCAATGCTGTTGGCTACGATGTCAGAAAGCAATACAGGTATGATGTATTCCCAGAAGCAGTCTCTACTAGAACTGATTTGATCAGATACGATGTTTTTTTTTTACTTGTAATGAAGAAGTCTTCTGTTTGGAAATACTCTGGTGATCTTTTGCCAGGAGAAAAGCCAGGTTGGACTCCTGAAGGACTGGTTGTATAAAAAAGGCCAAAGATAATTTCCCTACTTTCATAGATGGCTGGACTATATAATGAGCTCAAGGTATAGGAGGATTAATTTAGTTAGCATTAGGAAAAGCTTGTTTAAGATAATAGATCAGCCTCAGTTATGGATGTCCTCAGGCAGAAGACAGGCAAACATCTTCCCTGAATTTTCTACATCATCTAAAAGGCTGAATTAGATGATCTAGATCACAGTTTTTCAAGCTTCTTTGAAGCCTAGCTCTGGGAAAAATGCACACACAATATCTGTGTCTGTATGCATCACCATGTTTTCTATTGGATTTAAAAGGCCATGTAGTCAAATTGCTCGTGACTCGTCAAAACCGCGGTCCACTAAAGCGCGCCCGATTAAAGCGCGTACCTGACGTCATCAGCAGCGCGACAAATAAAATTAAAAATAAATTAAATTAAAATTAAAATAAAATTAAAGCAAGCCGATTCTCATAAAGGTAAGGGTTAGGTTTAGGGTTAGGGTTAGGGTTAGGTTAAGGGTTAGGATTAGGGTTAGGGTTACGTTAAGCGTTAGGGTTAGGTTTAGGGTTACGTTAAGGGTTAGCGTTAGGTTTAGCATTAGGTTAAGGGTTAGGTTTAGGGTTAGGTTTAGGGTTAGGTAAGGGTTAGGCTTAAGGTTAGGTTTAGGGTTAGGTTTGGGGGGGTTAGGGTAAGGTTTTTTGCTTTAATTTTAAATTTACTGCTCACAGCGTGCTGTTTTCGTCGCGCTGTGATGACGTCACGTACGCGCTTTCATCGAGCGCGCTTTAGTCTACCGTGGATTTGTGGTGGAACCATATAGATCAGCCTCAGTTATGGATGTTCTCAGACAGAAGACAGGCAAACATCTTCCCTGAATTTTCTACATCATCTAAAAAGCTGAATTAGATGATCTACATCACAGTTTTCAAGCTTCTTTGAAGCCTAGCTCTGGGAAAATATGCACACACAATATCTGTGTCTGTATGCATCACCATGTTTTCTATTGGATTTCAAAGGCCATTTAGTCAAATTGCTAGCAGGTTTTGAACACCAAGCTCTGTATGAATTTAAACTTAAAGAAAGTGTCGATGTTTGGGGATGTGGAATCATTTCTGACTACTGGTGTTGTCTGCAGAATTTGATTTAAATCTAGACATTTCAATGTTTGACAGACTTCTTTCTGATTTGGTCTTTTCTAAAAATTATTACAGGAACGAGTAACACAGTGAACCATATATTCTATAATCGATTTATCTTTCATTCATTGGCTGGCTCACCAATTGCCCCGCCCGCCTCTAAGAGTCCTATCTAAACCTTAAAGTCTTAAAGCTGTCAAGTTTGAACATCCCTGGGTGTTTTTTTCTAAAGGGTTAGGGGTGCAAGGGTCTTGTAACTTGACAGCTTGAAGACTTGCACACTTCAATGCCAGAGTTCCTGAGCCAACATGACTGGAGGAGGATTCTGAGAGTTGAAGTCCACAAGTCTTAAAGCTGTCAAGTTTGAACGCCCCTGGGTTCTTTTTCTAAAGGGTTAGGGATGCAAGGGTCTTGTAACTTGACAGCTTTAAGACTTCAATGCCAGAGTTTCTGAGCCAACATGACTGGAGGAGGAATTCTGAGAGTTGAAGTCCACAAGTCTTAAAGCTGTCAAGTTTGAACACCCCAGGGTTTTTTTTCCTAAAGGGTTAGGGGTGCAAGGCTCTTGTAACTTCAGGGGTATGTACTGTACAGGAAGAGATAGTCATGAGATTATAGCAATAGGAAGAATGGCAAGCATCATAACAAACAACTCCAGAAATATTCTTTCAGCATAAAATTGAAGAATAGCACATCTTTAGTCTCTGGTTTAACCAGATAAATAAATTTCTAGGCTCCGAGTGAGATCAGCAACTACTCCAGGTAGAGCAGGAGTCCCCAGTCCCTGGGCCGCAGCTCACTACCAGGCCTTGAGCCTTTAAGAGCTGGGCTGCGGAAGTGGGAGGGTGAGCACATGAGCATAGCAATAGCAATAGCAATAGGAGTTAGACTTATATACCGCTTCATAGGGCTTTCAGCCCTCTCTAAGCGGTTTACAGAGTCAGCATATCGCCCCCACAGTCTGGGTCCTCATTTCACCCACCTCGGAAGGATGGAAGGCTGAGTCAACCTTGAGCCGGTGAGATTAGAACTGCTGAACTGCAGATCACAGTCAGCTGAGGTGGCCTGAAGTACTGCACCCTAACCACTGCGCCACCTCAGCTCCTTAACTTGCACAAGCAGCATGTGAACATGCTCCATTTGTGCGTGTGGCAGGCACAGTGCCTGGTGCTCATGCAAATGAGTTGTGCATGTGCTTGCCCACCACACGCAGAACCATCCCCTCCCTCCACCACCCCCACCCCCACCCACTTGTCCACAAAATCAAAAAGGGGGAACTGAGGTAGAGCTTCCACAGAAGTGACTCTGCTTTGTCCAAACTTACACATTGCCGTTTGGCAAATACCCTTCAAAGCTAAGAAACTTGGAATGTGTAAGATTGCTGTTTATGTCATGTTCATCATATGCAGCATCTGATAGTCTCCTAATTATAATTTCTCTTAACTTTCTTCCAGAAAACTAGCAAAATCCACTTTAATTTTGACCTTCGTCTTTGGTGTGCATTACATTGTCTTTGTGTGCCTACCTCACACCTTCACTGGGTTGGGCTGGGAGATCCGGATGCACTGTGAACTCTTCTTCAACTCATTCCAGGTCTGGTGGCATGGTACTACTACTACCTATCACTTACGAACCACTCAAATGTTCAGTTACAAAACTGGCCACACTGCCATATTTCTTGCTGCAAGAGATAACCAATGAAAAGGAACGGCATGTTCCAAAATTCAGCAATAATTGAAAAGCAAATTATACTTCGGTATATTGTAAGCATGCAATTTAGTCTGCACACATTTCTTAAACTCTGAAAAGAGCCGAGGTGGCGCAGTGGTTAAATGCAGCACTGCAGGCTACTGCTAGATCAGCAGTTCAGCGGTTCAAATCTCACCGGCTCAGGGTTGACTCAGCCTTCCATCCTTCCGAGGTGGGTGAAATGAGGACCCGGATTGTTGGGGGCAATATGCTGACTCTCTGTAAACCGCTTAGAGAGGGCTGAAAGCCCTATGAAGTGGTATATAAGTCTAACTGCTATTGCTATTGCTATTGAAAAGCAATCCTAAAGTCCTCTGGATAAGACTAGGAAGAGAGATGATTCCAAGGGCTTCTTCCTCTTTTCTGCTCAAGATGCTGCATAAATAAGCACCAGATCCCCCATAGTTCTCCAGATGTAGCTAGCTTTTGATCTTTCAGTTTGACTGAGGTGGCAGGCTGAACTAAGGTAGGCCTTAAGCCTGAACCAAACTAGGGTTTCATGATATTACGCTTTTAACTGTTCACATATAGAAATTGCAAAGGTTTGCTTTTAGGACATGGTGCGGTTAGACCCGGGTTAGAGGCACATGAAACCTGCTGAAGCAAAGTCTCTATTTTAATGTATTTGCTGGCTTGACTGTCTGGAAGACACATTTAACTTCCTCAAAATACGAGCTACTCTGCTCCGTTAGCTGACTATGCATTATAACTTCCTGTAGACATAATATTGCTGTAACCCAAGGGCAAATCTTGAGGGGTTTTCCAAAACTAACGGATGGCTTTATCTGAACATAAACTATATAAGGGATTTCCTGCCTGGTCACTCAGGGTTCAGGCCTTTGTCTCTGAACTTGTGCAATAAACTATTCCTTCCCTGAAGAGCTGGCTTGTGTGTCCTGTTTTTTCTACAACATGACCACAGGAGTTGGTATGCAATTGTAGCAAAATTGATTGCCGTTCTCAAATCCCATGTCATAAGAAATCTGTTTGCTTCTAAAGCTCCACAATAGCCTTCTGTTGTTTTCTCAAAGGATTGGCACAAGAAAGCCCTGAAAAAATATTTATCGGTGGAGTTTATTTTAAAAAAAATCTTTTATATGCACTGTATGACGATCCAAGATTCTTTAGCAGTATTTGCACTTAAAATCTTTTGCATTAAAGATGTGAAGTGAGCACTGAGCCTACTTTATGAAACAATATAGTCCTTGGGGCAAAGCAAATGAAATACAGCCTCAGCACAGTGATCATGCCATAACATTTATTGCCTTCCAATCTCTGTTGCATGAATGAAAAATGCAACAATCCTGGAGGAATAGAACAGAATAGAATAACTTTATTGTCACCTTGTACACTAATCAGCATATGTTAAAATGAAATTTTGTTGCATACAGCTCTCAGAGAGTCACCACCTCCAATATACGTTACATGCATAAGGCAAAAAATACAAACATATGTATGTATTTAGTGTCACAACCCCTGGTATGCCCAAATATGGGAGAAAGCCTACTGCTTCCTATCTCTGTCTATCGGCTCGTCACAAGAGACCATCCAGACAGAAACCCAATATTTTTTTACTGTTGCCTTTGTTGTATTTGTGTTGTATTTATGCTGATAAATAAATAAAGGGAGACTAGTATAGATCTATTTCAAGCTATTTAGCTCTCATCAGCTAGCCATACCTTTACTGGGATTAGAACTGTGCTGTATTACATTAGGCAATTGTGTTAACCACTAAGCCACAAGGTTCTCCTCCTTTATCAGCTGAGCCAGGGAAATAGGTATGTATTTAGTGTCACAAATTTGGGCATACCAGGGGTTGTGACACTAAATACATACCGATTTCCCTGGCTCAGCTGATAAAGGAGGAGAACCTTGTGGCTTAGTGGTTAACACATCTGCCTAAAATGTAATACAGCACAGGTTCTAATCCCAGTAAGGGTATGGCTAGCTGATGAGAGCTAAATATCTTGAAATAGATCTATACTAGTCTCCCTTTATTTATTTATCAGCATAAATACAACACAAACTATGTATATACCCACATATATTATATGACATAGAAATTATGCTCCATCAAAATCTGCTAATTAAATTTATTTTGAAATGAAATGTATTTATAACATTTCAGAATCTCCTCTTCTGTTTCCTCTACACTTTTTCCATTGCATCACCTGATCATTGAAGATCACTGTAAAATTATTTCTAGACTGACAGAGTGGAATGGTATCTTTAAGAAGATACCTTTTACGGATAAAGCTATATTCTTGCTGTGGGTTTTAACAAATCTAAGAACTAATAGTAACACATTGCAAATCTTGTACACATTCTTTCTTAAAAGAATGAGATTATGTGCTTGCATTATACTACAAAATTTATTGAGTCTAGTTTCCCCAGGGCATTTATAAAGCCAAAACCAATCTTAAATCTTTCACAAACTCTTTCTATTAATGTTTGATCATTATACATTCAAAAATAAATAAAACCCAGCCAGGCAAGGTGATAGGAGTCTGTTACCCACACAACGAAAATGTTAAATTTACATTATAAAGCCATTACTAAATCAATCTTAAAACTATTTTTAACACTAACAGCAGAACTAACCGTAAAACTCTACTGCTACCTTAATACCTAACCCTTAACCCTAACCCTAACCTTAATAAGGTAGTAAACATGAACCCTAACACCAATATTATCCAACCCTTAATTTAGTACTATTTTAAACCTTGCCAAACTGTAACACTAATTAATAGATTTTGTTAGCATTTGGCTAATGCTCATTCCAATATTGCTCTAACTACACGCAACAATCTAGCACTAAATCTAAACCTTACCAAACTATTTAATCCTATTCCTATCCACCTAATCCTATCTCCTACTGAGCCAAACCTAATCCTAATTCGACCCTAAAATTGGCCATAAAAACAAAAATAAGCCTTAAACCTTATATAAACTAAGCACCTAACCTGAACTGTAACTTAACCTTGCTGTCAATACTAACTATAAACTTTAATATTCACCTTAGCTATAACTTTTTATAATCTGTACAATAATGCCTAATGGTAGTCGTAGTCCAGATTCTTGAATCCTTATAACAATAATAACCTTAACTCTAACTCTAATCCTGTCACCATAAACCTGGTCCATGCTATAGGTATAGATTTTTATTGTGAAATATATTCATTTGGTTTTTGGGTCAAGGTAACGATAATTACGTTCCTTTTTAAATTCTTATTCCAATTCCTCCTTCAGGGATTTTTTGTCTCTATCATCTATTGCTACTGTAATGGAGAGGTAAGTTTCTAGTGGATAATGGAGGTGCAGTTGGAATGTGTGTGTGTGTGTATGTATTTTCATACTTGTGCACAGGGATTGCCCCTCTGTCTCTCTCTCTCTCCCCCCCCCCAATGTTCACTCTCCCAACAGTCTTTTCTACGGAGAAAAATTGTTTGTATCTCCTAATTTCAAGGTGATGTTCATGGAAAACTACCTCTGTTTGTGGCTAGATAGCCTTTCTGTGGCTAGCAGAGTAGCTGGGATGTACAGTAGGTTAAATTTGCTATCAAAATGGGCATGCTGAGCCTTAGAAATATGCCTTGCTTAATGTTAAGATCAAGGAGCTAATGATTGGAAGAAAGGGAAAAGGAAATTACCTTAAAAAAACCTTTGGGACGTAATTCATAAATTCATTTTCCAGGCATAAAAAAGGAGGATGGCTTAGAACAAAACAGGTTATTTACAGAATAGAGTTGGAAGGGAAACCTTGGAGGTCTTCTAGTCCAATCTCCCTATACCTGTGATGGCGAACCTATGGCATGCGTGCCACAGGTGGCACACAGAGCCATTTCTGAGGGCACATGAGGCACCATGCGCACACTCGGCAGCTGATTTTCCGCCTTGATTTTCAGCCATTTTCTGCCCTCCGGAGGGTGAAAACCACCTAATATGCTAACCGGAAGTTCGGGAACGGATTTATGGTTTGCGCATTGGGCTGCTTTTTGCCCTCCCAGCCTCCGGAGGGAGGAAAAACGGGCAACCTGGAAGTCACTTCCAAAACTTCCAGTTTGCGTGTTGGGACGTTTTTTGCCCTCACCAGGCTCCTAGGAAAGCCTCTATAGCTTGGGGAACGCAAAAAAAAATGGACCTACGGGGCCCACCGGAAGTCAGAAAATGGGCTGTTTCCATCCTCTGGAGGGCCTGGGGGGGGGGCGTTTTTGCCCTCCCCAGTCTCCAAGGAAGCTGTGTGCACATGTGTGGGGCAGTGGGGGGCATCATGCATGCATGCGCAGGAGGCATGGTGGTGTGTGTGGGGCCATTAAATTATGGGGTGGGTATGTGAGTTCGCACAATAGCGCATGCACATATTTTTGGTACCCGAGGTGAAAAAGGTTTCCCATCACTGCCCTATACCATACCCCAGATAAAACCTCCAGTGATCAAGCATCCACAACTTCTGAAGGCAAAAGCTGTGCCACTGGTGGTTTTCACTGTGGCAGCCCCTTAAATACTGGAACACTGCCGTCATGTCACCTGTTTCTGACCCCCCCTCCTCCGTCCAGGAACGAAAAGCCAAATGTAAAAGAGGCAAACCAATTCTCCAAGTTGGTTTCTCTGAATCGTGAATGTTGACTTCTGCAAAAGGGCGTTGGCACAAGCAGTTTCTTTTATAATCAGGAGAGGATTTTAATAAGCAACAGCTGAGCGTAATTATCTCGTATAATTACGCAGTTTTTCTTGCCGCCGGAGTAGCCCTTCGATGGGCGTGCATCCCGAAACAACTCACAATTTCTGGATCACTCCCTCTGATCCAAGGCTCCGGTGCCACCTGGTGACCAACCAGTCTCTCCTCGCCCTGCTCGTAGTCGGCACCCTGTACAGAGTCCTTCACTCCTCCAGGGCTGACTCATAAGACCCCCGCTGTGGAGTCTGGCGGCAGCTCCAACGGCTCCTGCCGGGCCACAACAGTCACCCTTAGTCCTTCTTTTCAGTAGACTAACCATACCCAATTCTGCAAACTGTTCTTCCTATGTTTTAGTCTCCAGTCCTTTAATTGTCTTAGTTGTTTTTCTCTGCACTTTTTCCAAAGTCTTAATATCTTTTTTGTAATGTGGTGACCAAAACTGAATGCATTATTCCAGGTGGTCCTTACTAAGGTTTTTATAAAGCAGTACTATACTTTGGATTTGGATTTAACTTTATTTGTATGCCGCCCTTTTCCCTGAGGGGACTCAGGGCGGCTCACAATTCAGGGGGAGGGAGGACAAAACAAGTTATACACATGAAGACATACATAGTTAAAAAGCACAACAGTCATACTATTTGGGTGGGGTTGAAGTCTTTAGCCCCAGGCCTGTCGGGACAGCCAGGTTTTTAAGGGCTACGCGGAAGATCTGAAGGATGATAACCTAATACTTCATGTTATCTTAGTTTACGCAACCAGGATTGCATTCACTTTTTGGCTGTTTGACTCATGTTTAAGCGATTATCCATTAGTACTCCAAGGTCCCTCTCAGAGTTACTTTTTTTTTGAGCCAGGTTTCGATTAATCTGTACTTGTACCTTTGGATTTTCCTGCCTAAGTGTAAAATTTTGCTTTTGTCCACTTTAAATTTCATATTGTTGGATAGGGCCCATTGTCTAGTAAGGAAACAACGTCACGAAAGAAACTAGAAAAAGCCAAGGTTCAACATTTGATGGATACCTGCTTCTTTCTGATTCTCCACACTCTCTCCAAATTGGGATGGATTTCTTACCTGGTTGAAGGCAATCAGGGAACAAATACCATCTCCTCCAGAAGAGGGCAGCAAAAGAATAAAGGCAAAACAAAGCTAGTCTTTTCCAAAAGCTCACCTGGAGAAGAGAACCTTTCTGCTCCCAACTGATTGCCTGGAATGAGAGTTCTGGAACGAGCTCCCTGTTGAGATCCGGACCCTTACTACCCTCCCGGCCTTCCGCAAAGCCACCAAGTCCTGGCTGTTCCAGCAGGCTGGGGGGAGCTGAGAAGCATCTACCTCCACGGAATTGTGAATGTTGGTTTTGTTTTTAATATGTGTCTTTGTCTCGTTTCCCCCCTTTCCCTTGTCTTTTGTGAGCCGCCTGGAGTCCTCCGGGAGTGGGCGGCATACAAGACAAATAAATAAATAAATAAATAAATAAATAAATAAATAAATAAATAAATAAATAGTTCCCTGGGTAATTACTACAAATATCTCTTTTATTGGTTTCCTGGGTTTTGCTTGTCTCTGCCCAGTCTCTAGACAAACAGATTTAGATTTCATCTTTCACTTCAGATTCTTCGGATGTTTCCTCCTCCTTTGCTGCAGAATATATTATTTACCTGAAATAAATCTCTTCCTTCCTAGCTGTAGAACAGTAAGCAGAAGCAACTATATCATTTGTCTCTGTTGTAATGGGTTGTATATACGCATGTTCATGTCTGAAGAAGCAAATAATTACAGGTTCAGAATAGGTTTTCCATAATTGTATTATTTATTTATTTATTTATTTATTATTAAAATTTATATGCCGTCCAATCCCGAAGGACCTCCGGGCGGTTTACAAAAGAAGAAAGAAGAAAAAGAAAATAAGAAAATCACAACACATGCATTCATTCTAATCGTGGCTGGACCTCAACACTGAGGTCACAGCCCCAGGCCTGCCGGAACAGCCAGGTTTTAACAGCTTCCTGAAGGCCATGAGAGTGGGTAAGGTCCGGATCTTTGGGGGCAGCTGATTCCAAAGAGTCGGAGCAGCCACGGAGAAGGCTCTCCTCCGGGGGCCCGCCAGCCAACACTGTCTGGCTGACGGCATCTGAAGGAGGCCCAATCTGTGGGATCTTACCGGCCGTTGGGGAGGTATGTGGCAATAGGCGGTCTCGCAGTACGCTGCTCCTAAGCCTGTAGGGCTTTAAAGGTAATACCAACACCTTGAATTGCGTCTGGAGACCAATTGGTAGCCAGTGCAGCTCGCGGAGGTCAGGTGTAACTTGGGGTACCTCGGTACACCCAATATTGCTCGCGCGGCCGCATTCTGGACTAGCTGCAGTCTCCGAACGCTTTTCAAGGGTAGCCCCATGTAGAGCGCGTTGCAGTAATCCAGCCTTGAGGTGACAAGGGCGTGAGTGACTGTTTGAAGTGCCTCCTGATCCAAATAGGGCCGCAATTGGTGCACCAGGTGAACCTGGGCAAAGGCCCCCCTGGTCACAGCCGACAGATGGTGTTCCAGTGTCAGCTGCGAATCCATGAGGACCCCCAAATTGCGGGCCCTCTCCGAGGGGTGTAAATTTTCACCCCCCAGGGGGTTAAGGATGGACTGTCTAAGCTGTCCTTTGGGGGCAGCATCCAAAAGCCACTCAGTCTTATCGGGATTTAGCACAAGTTTGTTCCCCCCCACATCCAGAACCCCGACAGCTTCCAGGCATCGGCACATCACGTCCGCCGCTACACTGAGCTGGCACAGGGCAGGTAGATACAGTTTAAATCCAAATTTATTCAGGTTTAGAGTACATTTATTTAATCAATGGGATTTGTTGGTTACAAGTTACATAATGGGAGCTGTCTTTGATTAATGTCAACTGGAACTTTCTCTGCGTGAGAGAGAGATTATATGGGTTGCCCTGACTCCTAGCATTTTATTTGTGATATGTGCTCAAGGAAAGGTTGCCATGGAAGGTGATAGCATGTTTGTGTAAGTAGGTATTATTGGATCCTGTTTTACAAAAAAAAAACACCAAAACAATTTAAGTAATAAAAGTGATGATGTCCATCTTAACTGAGTGGTCAAGTAGAAGAAGAAGTGGGATGCAAAAGTATGCATAGAATCTTGCTTATGATTTCAGCTCTCCCTTTTAATATACCTGTTCAACTTGGTTAATTGTCTCTTTCAGATTTATTTTTGGTATAGAACAGGAAGTTGAGAGGTCTGACTAATACATTAACTACTAGTTCTTAGCATTTGCACAGAACACAAAAATTTATTCTTTTGAAGACTTGTAATTTTCACAGTCACTAGAACCAATATATACATGCAACTTTTACTCTGGAGCATTTCTTGTTTTGCTTAAAATCAATTCTAATCCTCATGACAATGGGAATAGAATTGAAAACTAATTCTGTCAGCAAAGCTGTGCTCCTAGTGACCCCCTTGTTTTCCCCATGATATGTGCTGTAGTACTGCTACTCCATATTCTTTTAGACATAGTCCCCTACTCACTATCTATTATTTATTTTTAATTATAATGTATTTATTATCTCCCATATTTCCTCTACAGAAATGGGTCAGTAAATACACTCTTCCAATTCATCTGCAACAATAAACTCTGTGGGATTATTGGCTAAGAAGTGATAGTAACTTCTCTAAAATCATCCAGATAATGTTTTGGTTGGGGGGGGGGGACCTGAAACTGGCCTCCCTTAGTCCCAATCCAATACCTTAAACAGTGTGCTAGTAAAACTGTTGTGGCCCAACAGAAGCCATTGGAGCTGCCACCAGACTCCGACAGCGAGGGGCCCTATGAGTCAGCTCTGGAGGATGTGGAGGATCCTGGACAGGGCGCAGAGAGACTGGTTGGCCACCAGGAGGCACCTGAGCCTTGCAGCAGTGGGAGGAGACAAGGGAGTGTGCTCCTGATTGTCATGCATTGGAGCAGTGGGAAGGAGACACGGTAGTTGGTCTTGGATGCCTGGCAATGGAGAGCTAATAGGCGTAAAGAACAGTTATGCAGTTACAGGAGATAATTGCACTCAGCTGGTGGTAATTAGGCTCCTCTCAAGACTATAAAAGGAATGATTGTGCACACGCCCTTTGCAGGAGTCAACCGTATTCACTAGAGCTGGAGAACTCTCGTTGCTAGCTTGGCAGGCTGGATTGCTGCCAAGGTTAGTCTGTGCTGGATTGCTGCCAACATCTTGTCTGTGCTGGATTGCTGCCAACGTCTTGTCTGGTGTGTAATAAATCCTTGAAAGTATCTTTGTCTCGGCGTGGTTTGATGTAGGATGAGGGGGGTCAGAACAGTAAACTATACATTTTTGTGGCAGAATGCACTATATTCAGTTGAAAATATAATATTAAAGGAAAAACTTAATTCTAAGCAAAAGTGAGATAAGCTTCTTCCTAGCATTTTTGATGTGGACATTTTCTATTTCCTTAGGTGCAGGCTGAACTCAAGAAGGACATGGGCTAAGTGGCACTTGGCCATGGACTGGAAGAGGACTGTTCCTTGTGGGAATTCTCACTGTGGCTCTGTCCTCACTAACGTGACTCAGAGCACCAGCAGCCACGCTCACATGTGTGCCAGCTCCCGCATGAGGCTGGTTTCCAGCAAGGCATGCAGGAATGGCCCAGGGCAGAACGATGCCCATATAAACTTGCCTGGGTATGTTAGAAGCAACTCTGAACATGACTGCATTCCCCAGTGGGCTCAGGAAGAGGCTGATGAAGAGGAAGAGAAGAGGCTGGATGGTATTTCTCTCAAAAACCTTCTAGACTTCAGAACAATCGTGCATGTTTTCTTGAGGAAGAAGCGAACCAAGTGGAAATAGAGGCATCGCTTTAAAAGTTCAGGGCACAGACAAAGGATTACAAATGTGAAAATGTCATCACAACTTTTATTTCGACTCACCTAATCCAGACCCATGTACAGATTTCTTAGCCAGAGACTTCTTTCTCCAACCAGTAATGTATCCAAAATCATGTTGAGTGGAGATTATGGTTCTTCAACATCTGAACTCTGGTCTCTTCATAATGACTTTTTGTTGCATGATATTTGTGTGTTAGCAAGAAGCAAAGGTTCTTACAATGATAACATTTAGATACCGTTATTTTGAGTCAACTGACATTTAAAAAGAATTTGGAAACAAAAAGAAACTATATTCATCAGCGATGTTGAGTAATAAGTCCTAAATCTTAATATAATTTGACTTGAAGACTTTTCCTCTCAAAGTAAGTATACAAATCCACACATATCTATATTATAGTCAGAACCTAGCATGGATGACATTTTGACTGTATAAAAGCCCTGAAATATTTTTTAAATTTTACATTTTTGTGTTATGAGGTACCTGGTATCACCAGGTTGAGTTGGGTGACCAGACAAATTTTATAAATAATATAAACACGACTAGAAAATTGGAATATAGACCCCAAGTGGCAATTAATATAGAAATAATAAATAATAAAACCAGAAAATTCCGCAAAGTATTTTTTGTTGGCAAAATTCATTTAGGATCTTATTATCCAGCTAAAAACTATGGTGGCATAAATGGTCCTTTTTTCTTTCAAAAAGTAATTCAAGTATACTTCTTTGACTACTGCAGTGTTCTCAACCTTGGCAACTTGAAGATGTCCGGACTTCAACTCCTAGAATTCCCCAGCCAGCATTCGCATTCGCTGGCTGGGGAATTCTGGGAGTTGAAGTCCGGACATCTTCAAGTTGCCAAGGTTGAGAAACACTGGACTAGTGCCTTTGATTTTTCAAATAGGCAGACATTTTAAACTCATTTCTCTAATAAGAAAAGAAGCAAAATCTGAAATTCAGTGCCATTATAATGTCAAACAAATTGAGGACTAACTATATGAATTATTTTGCCCTACATAAAGTTAGGTCTTGCTTTCAGTAAAACAAAAACTTTACAGGAATGGTCTCATAGATTTCAATTACCTTCATTCAAAATGTACAACGATTTGCCTGAAATGGTCTAGGATTTCCTGCTTGAGCAGAAGGTGGATTAGAAGACCTCCAAGGTCCCTTCCAACTCTGTATGTCTGTTATTAATCTTATCAAGATTGCTCAGAATGCACTTTAGCTCTAATCTGTGTCAGTCCACTGGGATGAGAGGTTTAGTCTTCCGAGCTTTCAGATTTATTTATCTTCAGGGAACTCTCTAGCAGAATGTGTCTTTTTGGGCTATTCTCTGTGTGGTATTGATATGGTGCCTGTTCTGTGTGTGGCTTTTTTAGATGTTGATTTGGGTATTGACGGCTAGCTATTAAGTCATTGGCTGTTGTTCCTTGTGCTACCAAGCCCTCACCTCCTAAGTACTTGATAAGCTGGTGGTAAATCAGCACTCCTGTGACTGACAAGAGGGCCGTTTTCCAGGCTTCATTTCCCTGGTTATTTTTTGTACCTGCCCATCCAACAATCTTAGTAGCTGCAAAATTGAATTGATTCCTTGTTCAGTGCAATGTGAGATTACCAATGAGTTAGCATGTGTCTGAAACTTCAGAAGACTAAACCGCCGGACCCAGTGACCGATCCAGATTGGATCCCGCAAGATGATCCTGGGACATGGATATTTGCCTTCATTCGTAAAACTTTAGCTCTATTCGCAGAAATCTCTTGTACAAGAATTATAGAATTGAAACAATCTTTGATGCCTTCTTAACCAACGTAAAGCCAATCTAAAGCCAAAGTAAATATTTGGCAGCACGTTTTACCACTGAGAATGTAAGATGCCGTTAAAACCTGGCTGTTCCGGCAAGCCTAGGGCTGTTGACCTTAGTGTTAAGGTCCAGCCCCGATTAGAACATATGTGTGTTGTGAATTTTAAACTATTGTTTTTACTTATTTTCTTTTTCTTTTTTTTCTTCTTTCATTGTAAGCCATCCGGAGTCCTCCGGGATTGGGCGGCCTATAAATTTAATAAATGAATGAACAAGGAGCTGGAAAGGGGAACAATAGGTGAATAACAGTTACTATATTTTTCGCAGTACAAGATGCACTCCCCCCACTCCCCAAATGGGTGGAAATGTCTGTCCTCTTATAGAGCGAATATTGCGGTGGGTGAGGGGAGTTCACTGCCACCACTGCTGCCACTATTCGTGGCTGCTGGGGAACGCCGGAGCTTTGCTGCCAAGCAGCTGATCGGTGGTTAGATCGACCTCTCGGAATACCACTGATCAGCTGTTTTAGGCAGTGGCAATCCCATCGCCTAGAACAGCTGATCGGCAGTATTTCAGGAGGCCAATCCAACTGCTTGGCAGCGAAGGGCTCCAGTGTTCCCTGGTAGTGGCGGCGGCGGCAGCTCAGCTCCGTTGACCAGTGGTGGGTGCAACGGAGCGGAACCTGATGAGCCACGTGCTGGGGCTGCGATAATGTGCTGAAGCTGACCCAGGGTATTTGCTGTTTCCTGCAAGAACACTAGCCAGATAAATACCGGATGGATGCTGGGAGGCAGAGGCAAACTTTTGTTTTCTTGTTTTCCTCCTCTAAAGCTAAAGCTTATAGTCTTCAGCGTCTTCTAGTCCGAAAAATACAGTACTTAATCCTTCTTCTGCTTGCTGCTTCTCTATACCTCTTGAATCGCCAGCCTTACTTTTTGAATGACCCCCAAAAGAAGTGCAGGGGAAAGTAACGAACTAATGCAAAAACTGATTTCCTGTTTGCAAGTTGTCTCTTTTATATCGCCTTCTCACTCGGCTGCCTTTCGTTCATATTTCTCTCATATTTTGGTGGGGTGAGGCAAACCATTCAACAATGATAACATAATATTCAAATCAGTGCTATTTGAAAAGTGTTTGATTTTTGCATGTTTAAATCGATTACTGGTTTTTCTGTGGTTGGATTATTTATTTATTTCAGAATTGTAGAACTGAATAGGCTGCTGATGAATGCATTAAAATGATTGAATATTGTCAAATGGTCTGTCATATACATAAATCATTGTGTTTGTAAAGTTTTCCTTCTTTTTTCTTGTCTAATTAAAGTACTGAGTGTTGCAGGGGTGGGTTTCAACCGGTTCGTGGCAGTCCCTGCGAACCAGTTGGTCGCCGAACCCGGAAGTAAGTAACCAATTGTTGGAAGAAATCTCCTTTTGTTTTTTCCCACTTTACAGGGCTAATCCTGTAAGGAAACAGGAAGGAAACATTCTGGTGCTGTTTCTAGCCTCATCTTTATTGACCTGCTTACAGAAACTGCCTCTCTGGTTAACCCCTATTACATTGTAATAGCTAAGGCAAAGCGCCCATCGACTTGAATAATGTTGAGTTAGCCAACGCCCACATGGTCACATGACCACTAAGCCCTGCCTACCCACCTGGTCATTAGGACAGAGAACCGGTCGATAATTATTTGAATCCCACCACTGCTCCTTACCCTCTTTCCCTGGACTGTCTGAGCACCTCTTCCCTCGACTTGTGAATGGCCCAAATTGGATCTCGTAGGGCCTTTGCCATTCCCTGCTATACCCCTATACCCCTTACCTGAGATTCCCTTGCTTCCTGCTTAACAACCCACATGTCTTGGGTTGTGAATGGGTGACCCCTGGGACTACCTGGATTGCCATCAGTAGATGATGTGCTCATGTGACTTCATGCTTTACAATCATGTCATTAGCAATGGCAGTCCTGGTCCCAATTGCAGTCACATTCCACCTGTATCACAGTTTCATCAATTTTTTAATTGATCTTTTTCATTTACAAATTTCGTTACAAATTATTTACAAATTTTATTATAAGTCTTTCTTCCGTTCTCCCTTCAAGTATAGTCAGATCCCTTAATTGATACAATGATTGGTGCAGTTGCAGATTCAGTCACTTCTGCTGTGATATTCTTCCCAAGCTGGTCAAACATCTTTTAAATCTCTGAACTAATCCTTTGTCTGTAATTTGCTTTATAAATGATCTTCCATTTTCTCTAATTTCTACTGATTTTCAGGTAGTGGCCATTTTTTTTATTGTAATCCCAAAAGAGAAGGGAAATATGAAAGAGCATTCTCATTCTCTCTGTCATATATGTACATGTGTATATGTGTAATCTTTTACAACTCCCTGTCTCCTTATCTATTTGTTTAATGAAATGTCAATTGCCCTTCTTAACAGGTTTTAACAATCCTCTTTGCTATGGAGGTATGTATTGTTTCTTTGATAAACTTCAACATATTTTAAAATAAACAATAACCCAAATTCAACTACGCACTTAAAACCTTTTGCTTCTGATTCTTTTATTCGTTATTTCTTTACTTTAATCCTGCTCACAGAATGAAGAAACGCTTACAGAGTAGTTTAGGTAATCTGCTGCTGAGAAGATCTCTATAATTATTAGAATTTTTCTGTTCCAAATGTGCACTCAATGACTCTGAACTTCCTTGGATACACTGCTGAAGTTTCCCTCCCAGTGATGCTAAATATCTTCCTATCTACTTCATGGGAAATTGTATGTAGAGCCGAGGTGGCGCAGTGGTTAAATGCAGCACTGCAGGCTACTTCAGCTGACTGCAGTTCTGCAGGTTCGGCTGTTCAAATCTCACCGGGTCAAGGTTGACTCAGCCTTCTATCCTTCTGAGGTGGATAAAATGAGGACCCGGATTGTTAGGGGGCAATATGCTGACTCTGTAAACCGCTTAGAGAGGGCTGAAAGCCCTATGAAGCGGTATATAAGTCTAACTGCTATTGCTATTGCTATTGCTAATATAGTTAGACTAGGAGGAGAAAGCCAAACCCAATTAACAATTGGCTATGGCCATCTCATCTGTTCTGGCAGTAGGCTCCCCAACCTGCTGTTCTCCATGGTTTGAAGGACTCTGAGTCAGGGCCCTTGATTCAGCTAAATGATGACTATTACTAATCTAGTATTCTAGATGCAGGGCCAAGGGCAATTCCAATAGTTCCAGTGCTGCAGGGGTGGGTTTCTCGCCCCGTTCCAACCGGTTCGGTTGGAACGAGGCCGGCGGCGTCCTCGCGCACGCACGCGGCGTCCTCGCGCACGCAAGCAGCGCGCGCATACTAGCATCTGCGCGATGCTCCAGCTGCTCCTGGAGGATCGCGCAGGCGCTGTATGCGTTCTGCGCATGCGTAGAAGCGCAGAATTCCGTAAAAACGGGTAAGGAGCGGGCTCGGGTGTGCGGGCGCGCGCGGGCGCGGGGGGGGGGCTTCGCTGTTCCCGGAAGTTACTTACTTCCGGGTTGGCGACCAACCGGATCGCAGGGACGGTGCGAACCGGTCGAAACCCACCCCTGCAGTGCTGATAGAACTAACCAACAAAACCTGAACTTTCTTTATTTTTTCATGCATTTCCATCAACCTTTTGCTATCAACTTGTCTTACTGCACTTCAAAAAAACCCAGTGGAGTCTATGTTGTCCTTCTGCTAGATGTTTGATGTGAACTGTTTAAAATTATATAGTTTTCAAATATCAATCTGCAACACACCCTACTCTTCTGTTTCTGAAGCCAAACTAGTCAGATGCAATATTTAGAATCTGTAGGTAGAAATGTTTGACTGTTTGCCATCGGCTGATACTATTAACACTTTTAAAAATATTTTCGACAGTTCATCCTGAAACTGAAGACATTGCCTGTTCTTGTTCTTGAAATATGGATGTTTTTATACATTCGTCGAGTGAACTCAAAATAGCTCTGAAAACTGCTTGACAGCTATGCTAGAACACACTGTTCCTGATCCAAGGAAACCTAATCGGTCCTTTAATCTGTAATATTACAGGTTTTTTTTGTTGATGATGATATTTGAACGTTCATAACAATTATCAATGTCCCTATTAACTAGCATTATGGCAAAAATCTTTATACACAATAAATGGGAATAAATCTAAATAACTTGTCAAAATATTTCTATGGAAATATGATTTAAAAAGTTGTTTTCACATTCTGTTAAATATGTTGGGATGATTATTTTGTGGATTTGAATACTTCACATTGTCTAATGCAACTTAATGGTGACATTACTAAATGGTTGAAAGTACCCGTGAATCTCTTGGGAAAAATAAATGTTATAAAAAGAAAATAACTTAAGAATTGCTATTATTAGGTTACTGTAAATTAAATTAATGATTAAGTTTGAATACAAATATCCAAACATAGTTATGAGAATGAAATGGGCAGCCATATACATTGTTCGGAGAAACTCCCAATTTTTCTCTTTAAAAGTTGCTACTTTCAAATGAATATTTAAAAAAGCATTGAGAAAATCTATTAATCTCCTACTCAAATGAAGATGACATTGATTATATACTGTTGTACTGGCTACATTGAAGAACTATTACTTGTCTCCACTGAAATCTTGACAAGAGATTGCTTCCTCAATACTAAAAGTGTCCAGATCTCATTGGACAATGTTGGTAAGAAATGAAAAAGTAATTCTTATTTTCATGAGAGATTGATTCTTGGGAATAATCTTTGTTGTAAAATGATGGGTTACCCTTAATTAACTAATCAGTTAATCAATTTTAAATGTATAATTTGTTTTAGAAGAATTACAAAAATATTTGTCAAAACTAGCCTATTTGACTTGTGATTTTGAATGTTTTAGAGAAATATTTTTTAGAAGTTACAAAAATATTTTTATTGACAATTACTTCAATGGATGGATATGAATGGAAGTTTTTAAAAGGTGGGTTCTTGTAATGGGATTGTAATAATAATAGAATAGAATAGAATAGAATAGAATAACAGAATTGGAGGTCTCTAGTCCAACCCACTGCCTAGGAAGGAAACCCTACACCACTTCAGACAAAATAGCTATCCAACATCTTCTTAAAGACTTCCAGTGTTGGGGCATTCACAACTTCTGGAGGCAACTTCTGTTCCACTGATTAATTGTTCTAACTGTCAGGAAATTTCTCCTCAGTTCTAAGTTGCTCCTCTCCTTGATTAGTTTCCACCCATTGCTTCTTGTTTTACCCTCAGGTGCTTTGGAGAATAGTTTGACTCCCTCTTCTTTGGGGCGACCCCTGAGATATTGGAACATTGCTATCATGTCTCCCTTAGTCCTCCTTTTCATTAAACTAGACATATCCAGTTCCTGCAACTGTTCTTCATATGTTTTAGCCTCCAGTCCCCTAAATCATCTTTGTTGCTCTTCTCTGCACTCTTTCTAGAGTCTCCACATCTTTTCTACATCGTGGCGACCAAACTGAATGCAGTATTCCAAGTGTGGCCTTACCAAGGCATTATAAAGTGGTATTAACACTTCACATGATCTTGATTCTATCCCTCTGTTTATGTAGAACTGTGCTGGCTTTTTTGGTAGCTGCTGCACACTGCAGGCTCATATTTAAATAGTTGTCCACTAGGACTCCAAGATCCCTCTCACAGTTACTACTATTGAGGAAGGTACCACCTATACTGTACGTGCATTTTGTTTTTCTTGCCTAAATGTAGAACCTTAACTCTTTTCACCATTGAATTTCATTTTATTAGATAGTGCCCAATGTTCAAGTTTGTCAAGATCCTTCTGTAACTTGACCCTGTCTTCTGGAGTGTTGGCTATTTCTGCCAGCTTGGTGTCATCTGCAAATTTGATGAGTTCCCCATTTATCCCCTCATCCAAATCATTGATGAAGATGTTGAAGAGTACTGGGACTAAAACAAAGCCTTGGGGTACTGAACTGCATACTTCCCTCCCTGGGTTTTTGATAGGTTGGACTGTTTTTTCCCTTTGTGTTAAGGGAAAGTAATACATTTGAAGTTATGTTAGTGCATATATTTGGTAATGCTCCTTCATCACGTCTCATGGGCCGAATACTCTTACCATGGTGACCGGGTTCTTGGGAGTTAAGATTTAAAATGCTGTTAAACCGTATTCCAAAATTTTGGAAATTGATTAAACATTTTTGGATTAACTGTGTTTGTATTCATATTAAAAAAGATTATCATGTGATCCTAGAAAGACAAAACACCAGAATCAACTATTTTATATGTTATTTGTACTCATTTTTTGTTTTTTAATTATATAATCCAGTAAAATAAAAAGCTCTCTTTTCATGATTTCCTATGTTTGTATGACCATCAATCCCAACCATATCTAAATTGATCCAACAACAGCATCAAATTATACCTTAAAGTCTGTGAGCACTGCTAAATAGAAAATGGAATGACTTTACATTCAGATATTTCCCAACCTCAAAAGTGGCAGGCAATTCAAAGAGATAGAATAACATTGCATTTCTTCAAATTACAAAAACAAAACCTCAAAACCTCTGCTTAATATTTTCTGGGTAATGCTTCATGCTTCATCAATTTTGAGCCAAATAATAAGAGCGCAACTGCTTTTTCCAATGCAGCCAAAGATTCCCTTCTGTGCACACAGTTACCTGGGAAACTATCTAGAACGACGGTGTGAAATAGTTCAACTCATCCAGAGGGCAATGGTTAGGGAAAATTGCAAATCTAAGTTGCTGAAATTTGAGTCAGATAATTTACTGGAGTACCGTTCCTTGTCTCAACATCAACTATAAACAGGTCAGCCATTTTCGCAAACAAACTTGGATTTATTGAAGATTTCAGAAGGAGCTTGAGTGGTAGCATTAGGAGTTATTCAAATTACAATTTTTAATATAGTTATTAACCAGGATCTTTAAATACTAACACAGTGCATACAGATTAAGCTTGCCTTTGCAGTCTGGCCCTTGCCGGCCTTAATTCTAGAATGTGGAGATTTATTTGCATCCTTTCCAGTTTAATCACTAGTCACTCACGCCCTTGTTACCTCAAGGCTTGACTACTGTAACGCGCTCTACATGGGGCTGCCCCTGAAAAGTTTCGGAGACTACAGCTAGTCCAGAATGCAGCCGCGCGAACGATATTGGGTGTACCAAGGTAAACACACATTACACCTATCCTCCGCGAGCTGCACTGGCTTCCTATTGGTCTTTGGGCGCAATTCAAGGTGCTGGTCATTACCTTTAAAGCCCTATATGGCCTAGGACCCGGATATCTGTGAGACCGTCTTCTGCCACATACTTCCCAACGACCGATAAGATCGCACAGGGTGGGCCTTCTCCGGGTGCCGTCAGCCAGACAATGTCGGCTGGCAACCACCTGGGGGAGGGCCTTCTCTGTAGCCTCTCCGACCCTATGGAATGAACTGCCCCCAGAGATCCGGACCCTACCCACTCTCATGGCCTTCCAAAAGGCTATTAAGACCTGGCTATTCCAGCAGGCCCCGGGCTGTTGAACTCATGATTGAGTTCCAGCTCCGATTAGACTGGGTGTATGTTGTGGTCTTTTTTAATCTATGTTTCTGGGTTTTAAACTTTTTTTTATTTTTAAATGCATTGTTGTAAGCCGCCCGGAGTCCTTCAGGATTGGGCGGCCTATAAATTTATTAAACATCAAATTTATTATTAAACATCAAACATAATCAGAAAGTTAAGAATTTATTCAAAAGCATCCAGAGATGCTTATAACACACCCTCCCCAACACCAAAGACCAAATTCTATCTTAAGCTGCTTTATTAGGCATTGTCAAAAAGCTGCTTCTTCCAATCTTTTTTTTTTGCATAGAAATTTTTTTTTTTTCCATTTTCATAGCATATAATCACATGTATACTCTTACATAGTCAATATCATGTTGTGTTATTAAGTAGGTACATCAATTCATCTTATCATCAACTACCAAAGGAAAAAAAAGCCAGTTATTGGCTCTTCTGCTCTCCATACACCATATTTATACCTTATCCGACACTTTCTTCCCCCCTCTCTCCTTCCGCTTTCTACCTCCTTTCTTCCCTCCATCATTTTCTACTCTACTTCCCCTTCCTTTCTCCTTCTCCTCTCTCCCCTTACCACTCCTCCTTATAGACCTCATCTTCCCCCTTCACCCTCTCTGCTATCCCTCTCTTCCTATCTTTCTTCTCTCCTCTGCTTCCCACTCTTCTACATCCTGTCTTCCCTCCATCCTTTTCTACTCTACTTCCCCTTCCTTTCTCCTTCTCCTCTCTCCCCTTACCACTCCTCCTTATACACCTCATCTCCCCCCCTCACCCTCTCTCCTATCCCTCTCTTCCTATCTTTCTTCTCCCTTCTGCTTCCCACTCTTCCTCTCATTCACTTGGTGCATTTCAGCTTCTGAGCAAACTCCCTTTTGTTTGATGGTATTTATAATTCCATTTCTGCTTCTTCCAATCTTGATGTGCAATGGTCATCCATCTCTGAAAATCCCCTCCATTTTGTCCCCGCTGTTGGTTAGCGTGCATTTTTGTTAGCTTGGCTTTTATTATTCCTCATTTCCAAGACCAGTGAAGCTGTAATAAAACTGAAAAAATACTCCCCTTAATTTACATTTCACAGTGAACTGTCAACAATGGACTGACAGCAGAACTGTTATTAATAATCATATCTGAAGAACGAGAGAAAAAAAACTCTTAAAAAACCTGCAGGAGGAAACAGATAAATTGGCCAAGCAACTATAAATATTGCTCTATTATTTAAAAGAGCACTAAAGCTACTGCTAATAAAATAGTGCAACAAAGTCAGATTCATCTTTCTGCAGGTCTTGATATTCTTCTGGAAATATACACAGTTTCCACAGCATCGGATACATTTATCTCTCTCCACCTACAGCTAAACCAGTTCTGGAAAAATGGCTTCCAGATAGATTGAATAATCTGGTCAAGGAAGATCTTGAAGCATCTAAACAATATCTTATAAAGAACCTCAAGGGGAAAGGACCTAAATTACCCCATCTAGGTATTCAGGAATGATTAAAGCAGGTATTAAAGGATCTACAGCAATGTTCCCTCTAATTTTTTTTCAGTGTGTGCGGAAACATTTTCATGCCTGAGCACCTGAATTTTTTTTAGCCATAATTGCCATCAGAGCATGTTGGGAGGGGTGTAAGAAGGAAAAGGGTCCTGTCCCTCTCCCTCAGACCCCCAGGAAGGGAGGGAAGAGGGGGAGGGAAAGGAAATAAAATGGGAAACAAGAAAAGGAAAAAGAAAAGAAATAGAAAGAAGGAAAGGAAAAAGGAAAGGAAATAGAAAAGAAGGAAAGGAAAAGGAAAAGAAATGGGAAAGAAGGAAAGGAAAAGGAAAGGAAAGGAGAAAGAAAGGAAATGGAAAGAAGGAAAGGAGAAAGGAAAGGGAAAGGAGAAAGAGAAAGGAAATGGAAAAGAAGGAAAGGAAAGGAAAAGAAGAAAGGAAAGAGAAAGGAAAGGAAAAAGGAAAGGAGAAAAAAGGAAATGGAAAAGAAGGAAAGGCAAAGAGAAAGGAAAGGAAAAGAAAGGAAGTTAGAAGAAGGACAGAAAGGAAAAGGAAAGAGTGGAGTTCGGCTGTTCAAATCTCACCGGCTCAAGGTTGACTCAGCCTTCCATCCTTCCGAGGTGGGTGAAATGAGGACCCAGACTGTGGGGGCGATATGCTGACTCTGTAAACCGCTTAGAGAGGGCTGAAAGCCCTATGAAGCGGTGTATAAGTCTAACTGCTATTGCTATTGCTATTGCAAGATAGACAGTTGGTGTCTTTGACCAATCAGTAGGAAACATTGAGTTGTAGTCCTGCCTTAGCATGACCGCTGGTTTGGTGAGTTTGTGCCAATCACCATGCACCCAAATTGTCATCACGTGATCATGGGGATGCTGCAGCATATTCCCATAACAAAGCCCCATTCGTCCATTCCTCCATAGTCCTAATGTTTACAAACCATTAAGTTGTCATCTCCACTGAAAAAAATTCAGCTCTTGTGCCTTGACGTAATGTACAGGAAAAATACTGTGGATTTTAGCACATGGTGCAAAACACACACTCTAATGTATATTTTATACATTATACGTACTTTATACGAAGAGCCGAGGTGGCGCAGTGGTTAGAGTACAGCACTGCAGGCCACTTCAGCTGACTGTTATCTGCAGTTCAGCGGTTCTAATCTCACCGGCTCAGGGTTGACTCAGCCTTCCATCCTTCCGAGGTGGGTAAAATGAGGACCCAGACTGTGGGGGCGATATGCTGACTCTGTAAACCACTTAGAGAGGGCTGAAAGCCCTATGAAGCGGTATATAAGTCTAACTGCTATTGCTATTGCTATATTTAACAAAAAATCTTTTGACATTCAGACCTCTATTCTAGTTCAGAAGTGGGAAACTGATGAAGTTAGCAAGGTTTTCTCCAATGGCTGAAATCTTCCCTTGGTTCGGGGAGGTTTTTCCTGTTCCAATTGTGCTTTTTTCACAGATAAACAAGTCAAAACATGATTGCATTCCTATAGCTGATATAATATCATCTATTCTATCACTTCCTAAACCATTTACTCGTTATGCAATATTGTGCAGATCAGACCATACACATATGTTTCTTGGCAACCGAAATAGACAATCCTAAGAAATCATCCCAGTATTCTTTTGGTCAGGGAAACAAGAGCTGGCACTGATCTCTCAAGCACTAAACATCTAGATTACCAGGGATACAGTGGTGGGATTCAAATAATTTACCAACCAGTTCTCTGCCCTAATGACCATCTGGGTAGGCGGGTCTCGGTGGTCATGTGATCACGTGGCCGTGGCCAAGTCAATGTCACTCAGGTCGATGGGCGCTTCGCCTTAGTTGTTACAATGGTAATAAGGGTTAATTGGAGAGGCAGTTTCCTGTAAGCAGGGCAATAAAGATGAGGCTAGAAACAACACCAGAATGTTTCCTTCCTGCCTTCCTTACAGGATTAGGCCCTGTGAAGTAGGAAAAAACAAAGGCGATTTCTTCTAACAACCGGTTCTCCGAACTGCTTAGAAAGTTACCAACCGGTTCTCCCGAATAGGTGCGAACTGGCTGAATCCCACCACTGCAGGGATAATACTGTCCTTGTGACCTTGTGACTTCCTTCAAGCACTTCTGGAGAGAATGTGTTGAGTTTAACATCTGCAAGTCTTAATATACTTGTTTTATTTTAAAGAATGCATATAGTGCAGAGGAACCAAGCTGAATATTCTGGCTTTCAGCTCTCCAGTGATTACTTCACCGGCTGTGTCCCATTGTAATCCTTTGAATACAGAAAAGTGCTGTATTGTGTTCGAAGAAAAACAAATTCTAATTATGTATTTCTCTGTTGGATTAAGGTAGAAGATGGGACATTCCTTCATATCAATCCAAGCTGGAATAAGGAAGGAGACCTGAGATTCACTTTTGTAACTACAATGTTGCTATGAGGTTCTTTAGGCCAGTGTTTTTCAACCACTGTGCCGCGGCACACTAGTGTGCCGTGACATAGTGTAAGGTGTGCCGTGGGAGGAATTACTTATATATAGTCAATATAGGCACAGAGTTAAATTTTTTTAACATTTTCTAATGGTGGTGTGCCTCGTGATTTTTTTCATGAAAAAGTGTGCCTTTGCACAAAAAAGGTTGAAAAACACTGCTTTAGGCATCTGACAAGAACAGAAATCTATTGGTTCATTTGATGAAAGAAATGTCCTTCTGGGTTCGGCTCCAAGTGGGGAAAAAGACACTGGAGATGACATGGAGGCTGCTTGGAAAGATGGTTTTAATGGTGGACAGGGCCACATGGCTTGAGCCCTGAACAGAAAAGGTGATCACATGCTTCAATGTTGGGGAGAAGAAGAGAAGGGCTGAGGGAGGGCTTGCTAGGCTTTTTATAACCTGTTCAGCCCCACCTCTCTGTTCCTGTTCCTGTGTAAGAAATGTATTCTGATTGGTTGTCAGACTCCCATAGGGCCATGCAGGGGTAACTCTCTAGGCTGCGTTTTGAATCCAGGTTTGGTTGAGTTCCAGATGCCATGTGGTCAGTTGGGGCCAATATATCATGCCTTAATCCCATCCCCCTGGGGCCGAAGTGGAGAAGTCTTTACTATTGTAAGGGACTAGCTTGGCCTTCTTCTTTTTTTTTTTTTTATAAATATATTTTATTCATTTTTCACATTCATTTGCAATCAGTTATATACAGGGTATTTACTAAGAAAAGAAAAAAAGAAAAAGGGAATAAAACGAACAAACAAAAAGGAACACAACTCATCATTCACAACCCCACCTAACCTTCACTCCTCCATACACCCCATCTACCCCCTCCAACTTCCTTTCTCCCTCTAACACTCCCCTCCTACGTTCCCTTTCCCCACAAACCTTTCTCCCCTTACTCCCCAGACACCCTCCTTACATTCCCCTTACTCCTTCCTTACTCTTCCCTCTTCTTCCTCTACCTCCCTCCTGGTGTATGCCTTTATTCGAGTGTGTTTGATCTGATAAAAGTAAAATGAACCAAGAGAAAAAAAAATAAAAGAAAGAAAAAACCACCGTATATAAATACATTCTTATTCTTATTAAGACTATTTTAACACACACCCCCCCCACCCCCCCCCACAAATCCCCATCCCTAATCCTCCCGACTTCCCAGGGCCCACACCTGGCACTACCTTCTGTCTAAAATATCTTGTATACATATGGATTAAAAATAAAAGTAATATGTCAAAAGAAAGAAAAACAGAAAAAAAAGAAGAGAGAAAAAAAAGAGAAAAGAAAAAAGAAGAGAAAAAGAAAAGGAAACCACTCTTTGTGTTGATCTCAGCCCCCCATCTTTATCTATGCTTAAATAGTATAATCATTCTATCTATATTTATTCTCGTCTCTTTACTTCTTTGCTATTTACCCCAACCTTCTGTAGACTCTCCCGTTCCTCTTCCTAAACCTCATGATCCCTTCCGATAAGATTTAAGCTACGTGGTTCATGCCACATATTCAAATATGACTTTACAGAAGAGTAATCAAACTTCCCTTCTAGTAAAATTTAAAACAGCGTAAGTGGTCTTTCTTAACCTCCTTTCAAACAGTAATTCAAAATAGTCTAGCCAAGCTTCCCCTTCTTAGTAAAATTAAGCAGCGTAGATCAAATATTACTTTACACAAGAAATCAATTTCTATCTTAAGATAATTCCCAACCGACTTTCTCTTCTGATAGGATTTAAATAACGTAGTTCATTCCACATGCATTTTACCATCATCCCTTACTTGTTGATATTTACCACTATCAAATTTATACTAGCATTTGTTTAAATCTAACTCAGAGCAATTTCAACCAACTTTCCCTTCTAATAAAAGTTAAATAGCATGGATCATTCCACATATTCAAACAATACTTTCAGCAAGAGTCAGTTAACCTTCTGTTTTTAAATAATCCCTTCTAACAAAGTTTAAACAACATAAATCATTCCGCATTCTTTTTACACTTATCTTAAGATATCCCAACCGGCTTTCTGTTCTAATAAGCCTTAAACAACGTAAATCATTCCACATATATTTTACCCTCATCCCTTGCTTGTCTGATGTTACACTATCAAATTTATGCTAATGTTAATTTAAAATCTAGCTCAAAGTAGTTTCACCCAGCTTTCCCTTCTAATAAGAATTAGTCCGCTTTTTCTACCGGAGAGAGGTCTCAAACCCCCATTCAGTCCTCAACTTTGGCAAGTATTTAAAATGTCTAAATTCTCGATCTCCGTTTTTCTGCTTCTCCGAGGGAGGAAGGGCTACCCCCTCCATCTTGCAACCACATGGCCTGCCGTTTGCCTTCTCCTTCCGCTTGTCTCTCCTCTCTTCCAAGCGAGTCAGGGAGTCCCGCCTTCAGAGTCCTGCAATAGAATCTTGAGCCTCCGAAACAGAGTTAAGATGAAATCTTTGATTCTCAAATGTAACCGTGATGCCGGCAGGGGCCTCCCATCTGTATCGAATCTGTGACTCCTAAGCTCCTTAGTTAAAAAGGTGTAATCCCTTCTTGCCTTTAACATCTGGAAAGGTATTTCTTTGAAGACAATCAAGTTCTGGCCATCAACTCGGAGACTGTTATTATAAGCTTTTGCACAATCGCATTTCTAGATTCTTTTGTAGAGAAATGTTCTTCTAATGGCCCATTGACAAAGTGGGGATGGGCAGGAAGCTACAGGCAGCTATTCTGCCTTTTAAAACATGTTTCTTTCTTTCTACATCTGGAGAAATATTCTGCCTTTTCAATATTTCCTAGGATATTTCATTTTTCTGGGAGAGGGCTGGGTGATAACTTCCTACACATTAATGGTACAATTTAAGCTTGTATTCAACTCAAGGCATAAGTGAACAGAACAGAATAACAGTGCTGGAAGGGACATTGTAGGTCATGTAGTCCAATCCACCCCCCTCCCATGCTCAAGCAGGAGGCCTTTTGCCATTTCTGATAGATGGTAGTCCAGTCTCTTCTTGAAAGCTTCCAGTGGTGAAGCTCCCAAAACTTCTGAAGGCAAGTTGTTCTATTGATGTTCAGCTGATATAAGTAAATCTTGTAAAAGCAGTACTATCACTCTCTGGTGGCCTCTTTCTATGGTTTTACTAAAAGACAGGGTTTCCAATAACATGAATCTACGTAAAGGGTAAACTCTATAATACTTCCCCATACTTTTGTGAATAGAATGCTAATTCCATTGATACAGAACAATTATTTGCTGCTGCTTCAAGCTGATAAGCAACTATTATAAATTAAAAGAACACCAGTCTTTTCAACCACAATCAACAGATAGAACATAATGAGACAGTTGCCAATTTAGATACATTTAAAAAACAGCTCAAACCACAGATGCAGAATCTGGGGGCGTACCTCAATATCTGTGAAAACACATGTCAGAATTACTTGCTAACCCTAACCCTGGCAAGACAATCCGATGGATGGTTAAATGATATCCTGTGTCAGCCTTTATAAGTGCGAGTCATACACAGGTAAGAGATCTTGGTATAACTTTCATGACAACACAGGAATGGTGCTGCTCAGGAAACCCAACATGCTTACTTCAAAAGATGAAGTTCCATATAGCAATAGCAATAGCAGTTAGACTTATATACCGCTTCATAGGGCTTTCAGCCCTCTCTAAGTGGTTTACAGAGTCAGCATATCTCCCCCAACAATCCGGGTCCTCATTTACCCACTTCGGAAGGATGGAAGGCTGAGTCAACCCTGAGCCGGTGAGATTTGAACAGCCGAACTGCGGAACTGCAGTCAGTTGAAGTAGCCTGCAGTGCTGCATTTAACCACTGCGCCACCTCGGCTCTTGGACAAATTCAAGATCCAGGAATCAAGTTGAGCCTAATGGCATACCACTCCAAAGGTCAGTCGAGGTATTAGAAGTTCAGGAAGTCAGGACCAGGGTTGGAAAGTTGTTGGTCACCAGAAGGTTGCTGATTCAGGCATGCCTATTTTCCTGAGTCAAGCCTCTTCTTCTGAGTGACCGTCCTTTCTGCATACACAAGGGCCAAGGATCTTTACCTGCTCAGGCTCTTAGTCAAGTGACTCAGCTTCCCGCTGGATTATTTATTTATCTTCCAACAGAAGCCCATCTGCAGATTTTCAAATTTATCTGGACATGTTAAATGTTCAAGGTGACTTTTTTGCACTGTCATTTGTCGTTAAATGAATAAATAATAATAATAATAAGATCATCAATTATTGTCAGATGAAATAAAAAGATTTCTATGCAGATTGGACAAGTTGAGAACCACATTGGTGGAAAGTTAGGGCCAGATAAATTGAAAAGGCCCAGGATACCTGCGAGACCACCTACTGCCACCGGTAGCCACCCACCGTCCAGTGCGATCCCACAGAGTTATAGCAGTTAGCAATAGCAGTTAGACTTATATACCACTTCATAGGGCTTTCAGCCCTCTCTAAGCGGTTTACAGAGTCAGCATATCGCCCCCAACAACAATCCGGGTCCTCATTTCACCCACCTCGGAAGGATGGAAGGCTGAGTCAACCTGAGCCGGTGAGATTTGAACAGCAGAACTGCAGATAACAGTCAGCTGAAGTGGCCTGCAGTACTGCACCCTAACCACTGCGCCACCTCGGCTCCTCAGGCTGCCGTCGGCCAGACAGTTTTGGCTAGTGATCCCCAGGGGGAGAGCCTTCTCTGTGGGAGCCCCTTCCCACTGGAATGAGCTGCTCCCGGAGCTTTGCATAATCCCCGACCTCCGGTCCTTCCGACACACCCTAAAAAGTTGGCTTTTCCAGCAAGCCGGCCTGGCCTGAACAAAATAAAATAAATAATTGATTATTGTTAATTTTAATTGAATTTTAAATGTTATTGTTAATCTTAATTGGGTTTGTTTTTTGGATACTCTATTTTTTTAAACTTTTGTAATATGTTTTTTTTTTTAATGTTGTATGCCGCCCTGAGTCCTTGGGAGAAGGGTGGCATATAAATCCAATAAACAAACAAACAACAAACAAACAAACAAACAAACAAAATATTGTAGAAGTACATTTCAGTCCAACAAAATTAAAACCAAAACAGAAAAGCCTAAATAAATGCAGAGAGCCAATATGGTGTAGTGGTTAAGGCATCAGGCTACAAACCAGATGATGGTGAGTTCTAGTCCCCACCTTGGGCGTAAAGGCAATCTTGCCCCAGCCATTCTCTCTCAACTCTAGAAAGGAGGCAATGGGAAACCAAAATCTTAGCAATAGCAATAGCAGTTAGACTTATATACCGCTTCATAGGGCTTTCAGCCCTCTCTAAGCAGTTTACAGAGTCAGCAACTTGCCCCCACAGTCTGGGTCCTCATTTTACCCACCTCGGAAGGATGGAAGGCTGAGTCAACCTTGAGCCGGTGAGATTTGAACCGCTGAAATGCAGATAACAGTCAGCTGAAGTGGCCTGCAGTACAGCACTCTAACCACTGCGCCACCTCGGCTCTTGCCAACAAGACTTCAGGGACTAGCCCAGGTAGTCACCAGGAGTCAATGCTGAGCTGAAAAACAAGTAAGTGCAATATTTCTCCAGGAGTCTTGAGCACCTGAGAAAATATAAAATAATCTGTCTTTTGACTTCTCTAGTTCCCATGTTTGTAATTCTAGCTTAGACCTGGCATCTGTGCATAAGCATTTAGGCGCAATATGTGCCACTTAAAGTCTAACCTTTTTTAGCAATAGCAATAGCAGTTAGACTTATATACCGCTTCATAGGGCTTTCAGCCCTCTCTAAGCGGTTTACAGAGTCAGCATATCGCCCCCACAGTCTGGGTCCTCATTTCACCCACCTCGGAAGGATGGAAGGCTGAGTCAACCTTGAGCCGGTGAGATTTGAACAGCCGAACTGCAGATAGCAGTCAGCTGAAGTGGCCTGCAGTACTGCACCCTAACCACTGCGCCACCTCGGCTCTTAGCTCTCTTTTTCCATTACTAGAAATGAAATCATTATGTCAGGGTTAACAAAACACTGAAGGTATGAATCCATAATTGAGTGCTCTTCAAACACAATAGGATTACAATACCCAGAACATCTATTGTCCTCTCTGCCAGGAAATTGTGACAGCTATACATTCAGCATTTCCTCCTGGAGTGACCGGATTGAGGGTGGCTTCATTAATTATCCACTAGTGATAGTCGTGCACATATAAAGGATGGACTTTATTCATCTGCATATTAAGGATATTGATACATATTAATCAAATCCTACAACTCTGCACTGACATTAAATCTGGCTCATCACAATGGAAGAGCCGCGTGCAATAAATCAGTCTCAACTCATGTATTTCAGTCAAAGTACATGGGTTATGCCAGCTTTCCCAGGAAACATTTTTACTGTGAAGTGCTTCCCTCTCTGCTGTGTTAAAACTGTTGCCAAGGGCAATGTTATTTTTAAGCTTTAAAATAGAAGATGAACAAATAAAAGAAACAATGATAATATGGGCAAAAACTTTGGCTACAGCACTTCCCCTCCTCTCCCTTCTCACTCCCCCCTCCCCCAAGTTCCCACCACTCCCAATTTGTCTGCTATTGTTAAGTCAAGGATTCCACTGTGCCTTCTCCATTTCCAAAGAAAATTGCGAGCAAGACAAGTTAGGAATTTTCGGGAGGAATTAAACTTGGCAGAATTTGTCTCTCAAGAGATGTCAGGTTAATTAAATCCCTTCCTCCCTACTACTCCAGGCATCTTTGAAAGCATTTTCAGCATTGCTTTAGGAAAGTGTTCTGACCCCCCTCGTTCCACACCAAACCACACTCCGAGCCAAAGATAGTTACGGCATTGAATTAACAGACAGACAGGTCCTTGGCAGCAAACCGGCACAGACAAGCTTGGGCAGCAATCCAGCACAGATTAGCCGTGGCAGCAATCCAGCCTGCCAAACTCACAATAATGTTCTCCAACATTAGTTCCTGTGTTGACTTCTGCAAGAGGGGCATGTGCACAAACAGTCCTTTTATAGTCTGGAGAGGATCCTAATGACCACCAGCTGAGTGCAATTACCTCCTGTGTTTGCACAACTGTTCCTGATGCCTATTAGCTCTTCGGTGCCAGGCATCCAGGAACAACTCACTACTGGCATCTGGATCACACTCCTTTGTCTCCTCCCCACTGGTCCAAGGCTCAGGTACCTCCTGGTGGCCAACCAGCCTCTCTGCGCCTGCTCGGAGTCGGAACCCTGTCCAGGGTCCTCCACATCCTCCAGAGCCGACTCATAGGGCCCCTCGCTGTCGGAGTCTGGTGGCAGCTCCAACGGCTCCTGCTGGGCCACAACAGGAAAGTAACTACGTCATATTGTTTGGGTGGCCAGTAAAGGATGCCCATCACAGAACTGCTTTTACTCCTTTTCCCATTTATTTAAACCCAGATGCAGTGAACAGTGCCGCTAATTGATTTTGATGCAGACATGAATGTTTTTAATTAACAGTGTAACTCTGCAGACCTGAATATTGTTAACCTACATTTTAACCTCTCCCTTTCTTTTGCTCTTGGTCTTTATGATCAGCTGTATCCTCCAAATACTATATTTCTACCAGAACTCAGCTGCAACTATAATGTAATATTTGCTTTCCTTTACTAGGCAAACAAGCTTGTTGTATTTATTTCCCATATTCTGAACATTAGTATGGAGACAAAGAGAACCATGACCTTAATAAAAAGTTTTATTATATTATTTATTTATTTGATTTTTATTCTACCTTTATTACTTTATAAGCAATTCAAAACGGCAAACATACACAACACTCTTCCTCTCCGATTTCCCCCAAGAATTCTATGAGATGAGTTGGGGAGAGAGAGCGGGGAGGGAGGGAGAGAGAGAGAGGGAGGGAAGGAGGGGGGAGAGAGAGAGACTGGCCAAGGTCACACAGCTGGCTATCATGGCTAAAATGGGACTGGAATCCACATTCTGCTGGTTTCTAGCCTGATGTCTTAACGGTAGACCAAACTGGCTCTATTGCTCTCTATTACAGTTCCTCTTTTGCGTAGCTTGTAGAACCCAAATATTGATCTGAATTTCTTCTTTTGGGGATTTGAACTTCAATCTGCCTCAGGATTCAGTTGAGGCCTTCCAATTAAAGATGTTACGTTTCAGCAAAACCCTTGTCCCAGACCTTGCAAGATGTCAGAAGTCCATCATCCAGGCAACATAGATAAGGAACTCAGAAATGCATTCACATCATTCTCATAGCCTTTCTCAGTCACCTGCAGGGTTTTTCTTTCCCTTTCTAGCCCTGTTCTGTGAAAACATTGCCTAAACCCCAAGTTCTTCAGATTTCTTCATAGAACTTTCAAGTCAAAGTTGGTATCATTCTAAAGCAGCCGAAAAGTGAGATTTGGACATTAAGTGTGAAACCTACTGGGTCAGGCTGGACAGCCTCTTAGAACCCCTTTACTTCTATATTAAAAGTCACATAGACAAGAGTTGGGACTTGCAATAGAATAATAGGGACAGTTGGAAGTTGCTTAAAGGAAGTGTCCCCCATTCACTAACCGCAGGATGTTCTCGCCAACGTCCCTATGTCACAACTTGTGTTAAAAGTCCAAACCACAAAGTTCAATTAAAGTTCGTTAATAACACGTAAGCCATACCTGAAACAAAGGAGAAGTAAGACCTTCATCTCCTTCTAGGGTTTTCTCCTCAAGGTCACCACTAAGAAATGTGTTAAGTATTTCCATGTTGCAATGCTTCTGAGAATGTATAAGAACGCGTGCTTCGATAATGAAGATTGTTCAGAACTTGCAATGTTAGCCATGGGCTCACTTTCTGAACCTGGCTGCCAAATAAACTTTTCCTGTCTCCTGAGAAGTCTAACGCCTGTCATTTTCTGCAACAATTCTTGACAAAATTATTTGTCCCTATGTGAAAGAAAAGAAGGGACCACGAGTCGTCTATTTGACAACAAAATGTTGCTAGGATCATTCCGGAGAGAAGTATTGGATGTCTCACTGAATGCTCCAAGTACTCTAAGGAACTGAAGGAAGAATATAGCATGGAAAAACACAGTTTCCAACCAATTCTCTAATAAGAAAATCTTCAAAAGATTCCTGTAGAAAGAATAAGAATAATTACATTATTTTGCCTACGATAATTTTTGAAGATTAATACCAATATATAAGTAAATGGAAACCAAAAGGCCATGTATTACTCCACAACATGTGAGATCACCAGGAAAGGAAAATGGTTACCTGAAGCAACCATTCCTCTATCTATCATCTGTCTATCTATCATCTATTGTATCTATCTATCTATCTATCTATCTATCTATCTATCTATCTATCTATCTATCTATCTATCTATTTATCCATCCATCCATCCATCCATCCATCCATCCATCCATCCATCCATCCATCCATCCATCCATCCATCCATCCATCCATCCATCCATCCATCCATCCATCCATCCATCCATCTATCTATCTATCTATCTATCTATCTATCTATCTATCTATTTATCATCTATCTATCTATCTATCCATCCATCCATTCATCCATCCATCCATCCATCCATCCATCCATCCATCCATCCATCATCTATCATCTGTCATTATCAATCTATAATTTATCATCTCTCTCACATTCTCACTCACCCCCCATACCTATTGCAGCGGAAATTTAAAAAAAAAACAGAACCAAGAAGAAAAGCAAAAAAAAAGAATAGAAAATATGTTTTACAAGCAATATATGATTAAATAAAAATGTCATAAAATAATTTAGATTAATGCTGAAGATTGAAGTTATCAATCAATTTGAAAATTCAGAACATTATTAAAGTCAACTGCCACTCAATAATTCAAAGGATAGCCACTATAATATGAACCATAAGTCAGAATAAAGAACCATCTCCTTATTTAAAACTTCAAACAAGAATATATTAAAGTTTGAGAAATCGAAAGTTGGTGTATGATACATAAATAGCTTCCAAGTTGAATTAAATTTTGTATTAGAACTGTTCTTCAAATGAGACTATTTTTGACATCGACTGATAACTCCCACATTTTAATTTTCCCTTCTTCTATAGAGGGAAATAATTAACACAAAGAACTATGTTAATGTATGCTAGCTAAAATCAGAATAAGTCTACAGCACCTTTGCTGTAGCCCTATGATTAACATACTGCACTGAAAGACATAAACTTATTTAATCAAATCACAGCTCACTTAATCAAATGCATGGGGTGGGTAACTTATGTTGGTGCAAATAGTGCTTGCATCATTTTTCTAATCAAATGGAAACAAAATGCAAGTACTTGTAGTCTAAGGTGACCAGATTTTCAGATTGGAAAAGAGGGACGCCCTTGACCGGGGGGGGGGGGGGGGGGCTTGTTTAAAAAAATTTTTTTGTCAAAAGGTCACCCCAGGACACTGAAACCAGCATAAATACGAATCTGTTGCCAAACAAAATTTTGATCACGTGACCATGAGGATGCTGCAACGGTCGCTAAGTGTGAAAAATGGTCATCAGTCACTTTTTTCAATGCCATTGTATCTTCCTGATTATTAAAGTGCAAATTCACTCAGTGTCAATCATGACTCCTGAGTCCATTTCAAAGTATTGTGCATAGAAATTTTAAAAATGGCTTGTTTCAATTTATTTTGGATAGAATCTTTTTTTAAATAGTTTAAGACAATTTAAAAAAAGAATCAACACAGAATAACACTATTTTTAAAAATCATATGCACAATAAATAAAATATTATTTCAAAATACATTAAAAAAATAAAAGAAAAAACCCAGCTCACTTACCAGCAGGCAGGCAGAGTCAGCAGATCTTCGTAGGGATGGATGGAAGCACACAGGGAGCCTATATATACGCAACTGCAGTAACAATAACAATGATGAAGGATTGGATTGAGTTAAAGAATAAAAGAATTCTGATTTTAGAAGGCCATGACCTGCAGGCAGGCTGGCATAATTTCTTATGGAATGAATGACAAACATAAAACGCACAAATACTTTCAAAATCATTTAATTAGAACTTTACTGCAACAATGGCTCAAAATCAAAAAAATCCACTATGTGAAAACCCCAAATTGGCTATCACCAACAGAAAGAACGACACACCCAAATTTTACAGATTGGAACAAAATTCTAAGATACAGAGATCTAATTGACAGACAGGGAAATTTAAAAACAATTGAAGAATTGGCAGATCAGAATATGAAAGGTGACTGGCTAACCTACCTCCAAATTAAAACTAAATACAATAAAGACACTAAAATATATGGTATTGAAACAGAACCACACAAATTGAATAAAATTATTCAAAGTCTGGACAGAAAGATGATAGGGAAAATATACAAATTCCTCTTGAAGTATCAAATGGAAGAGGAAACTGGAAACTGTAAAAGAACCAATGATAAAATGGGCACAGAACTTTGGCTATAACATTGAACTAGACAAATGGGAAAAATTTTGGGGAATAAATTTAAGAATGACACTATCAATCCCATACAAGGAAAACCTTGTTCTTTCAATCCTTCCAATATTTTTTTCCTTCATTCCCTTGTCTGTTTCAATATTAAGTACATTTCTTCCTTTCTTCCTATAATTTTTTCCATTTTCTTCCTTATATTCTTTTCCATTTCAACATTGTCTTCCTTTTTTCCTTCCTTCCTTCCTATACGTCTTTCCATTTTCTTCCTTATATTATCTTTTCTGTTTCAACAGTCTTTGTTTCTTCCTTCCTTCCTTCCTATACGTCTTCTTTCATTCATTATATTTTCTTTTCCATTTCAATATTAAGTGTAATTCTTTGTTCCTCCTTCCTTCTTTCAATCCTTCCAATACTTTTTCCTTCATTCTCTTTTCCTTCAATATTAAGTGCAATTCCTTCCTTCCTTCCTTCCTTCCTTCCTTCCTTCCTTCCTTCCTTCCTTCCTTCCTTCCTAAGTTATTTCCATTTTCTTCCTTATATAATATTTTCTGTTTCAACATAAACTGCCTTCCTTCCTTCCCTCCCTCCCATCCCTTTCTTATGTTTTCTTCATGCTTTCTTTTCTTTTTCCTCTGCTCTTTTTAAATCCCCCCCTTCTTCTCCTCCTCTACATTTAGGTTGGATTAGTTTGTTTATTAGTTAAGTCAAACGTTTTAATAAAAGTTTCATCTTTTAAGATTCGTCCAACACATCCAATTGTAACCTTAACAGAATCCCATTGATCCACAGACAGCAGCGGGGAGCCCCAGAAGCCAGAGGACGTTCTCTGCTGGCGTCCGCCGCTCCCCCGACATCTCTTCCTTCCGCGGCAAATCCCATGGATTCACGAACGGACTCCACGGAAGGAAGAGAGATCGGGACAGCAGCGGGGAGGCCCAGAAGCGAGGGGACGTTCTCTGCTGGCGGCGCCGCTCCCCTGACCTCTCTTCCTTCCGCGGCGAATCCCATGGATTCACGAACGGACTCCACGGAAGGAAGAGAGATCGGGACAGCAGCGGGGGAGGCCCAGAAGCGAGGGACGTTCTCTGCTGGTGGCGCCGCTCCCCGACATCTCTTCCTTCCGCGGCGAATCCCATGGATTCACGAACGGACTCCACGGAAGGAAGAGAGATCGGGACAGCAGCGGGGAGGCCCAGAAGCGAGGGGACGTTCTCTGCTGGCGTCCGCCGCTCCCCCGACATCTCTTCCTTCCGCGGCGAATCCCATTGATTCACGAACGGACTCCACGGAAGGAAGAGAGATCGGGACAGCAGCGGGGAGGCCCAGAAGCGAGGGGACGTTCTCTGCTGGCGTCCGCCGCTCCCCCGACATCTCTTCCTTCCGCGGCGAATCCCATTGATTCACGAACGGACTCCACGGAAGGAAGAGAGGTCGGGACAGCAGCGGGGAGGCCCAGAAGAGAGGGGACGTTCTCTGCTGGCGTCTGCCGCTGCCACGACCTCTCTTCCTTCCGCGGCGAATCCCATTGATTCACGAACGGACTCCACGGAAGGAAGAGAGGTCTGGTCTGGGCAGCACGCACAGAGCGGGAAAGGCAGCACCAAAGCCTGGCCGCGAGCGAGGGAGCGCGCGGCGAGCAGCGACGCCGGGCTGCTTCCTCCTCTGCCGCCGGCGGCGGCTGCTCCCTCCGGGGCAGGAGAGCTGGGAGCAGCCGCCCGAGAACTTCCACGTGGTTCCAGAGGTTTTGCCGCCCGTTCCAGCGCAGCACAGGGGCTGGCTGCGAACTCCACAAGGGGGCTGTCTCCTTCCCCCAGCCCAGCGCCTCCCGATTCCCACGGTACCAAATTTAATACAAAACATGATTTACTCACCACCAGTGAGTAAGCGCAGCTGCCCAAAACAAAGACGAAATAAAATGGAGACTCGCGCATGCGTCCTCAGCTAAGGAGTCCAGCCAATCAGTGAGCTGGTTGGCCAGCTCACTGATTGGCTGAAGTCCAGCCAATCAAATCAGTGAGCGGCAGGCTGGGCTGGCTTAAATTTGTAGGTGGTAGCATAGAACAGAACGATGAGCCAGCCCAGCAGCTGATGGGCGGGAGCTGCAAGCGCCAAAAAAAGCGTGCCTTTTTAAAAAGCGGGCGGGATGCGGGAAAATGCATCAAAAAGCGGGGGTGTCCCGCCAAAAGCGGGACGTCTGGTCACCTTATTGTAGTCTGCCTCATATACAATCTCCATCTGCATAACCACCCTGACTTCCCATTACTTCCTTGCATCCCCTCTTAAATCCTACATTCGTTTAGCCCTTCTGTGCACATGATGAAATGGGCAAAGCTCACAAAGTCCTATGTTTTTTTTAATTGATTGATTGATCATCTAAGTTGTTATTTAAGTTACACAGTTGGCTTGATTGTATAGTTTGAAATTTGGTTTTGCCAAATCTACCTTGTTTCTTAGGGATTTATAAAATCTTAAGATTAACCTTTGGCAATTTTACTTGACAATACGAAACTAGTTGTTTGTGTCTGCCACTTGTTTACTACTTTCTATTTGTGTCCAGCTGCCCACTATCACCGCAGAATAGTATCCTCCAAATAGATCTGACCTATAACTGTTTAACTGTTTAATAAATTTATAGGCCGCCCCATCCCAAAGGACTCCGGGCGGCTTACAGAAATACATTTCAAAATTAAAAAATTAAAAGAGAGAGAATAAAAAACAGATTAAAAGATCACTTCACTCAATCTAGGTGGGGCTGGACCTCATACATGAGGTCAACAGCCCCAGGCCTGCCGGAATAGCCAGGTTTTGGTAGCCTTTCGGAGGGCCGTGAGAGTGGGAAGGGTACGGATATCCGGGGGTAGATTGTTCCATAGGGTCGGAGCAGCTACAGAGAAGGCCCTCCCCCGGGGCGCACTTATGCACGTCCCCTCTACTAACCACTTAATAGCAATAGCAATAGCAGTTAGACTTATATACCGCTTCATAGGGCTTTCAGCCCTCTCTAAGCGGTTTACAGAGTGAGCATATTGCCCCCAACAACAATCCGGGTCCTCATTTCACCCACCTCGGAAGGATGGAAGGCTGAGTCAACCTTGAGCCGGTGAGATTTGAACCGCTGAAATGCAGATAACAGTCAGCTGAAGTGGCCTGCAGTGCTGCATTTAACCACTGTGCCACCTCGGCTCTTATGACTTTTTTGTTTTCATTGCAATAATAGGCGCGCTATCAACCGCTTTCAACTTAATGTAAATCCTTCTAAACTTGACTATAAAAATATGATTTCCGTAATAAAGTTGTCTAAGTCTGGAATGCTCTCTCTGATTCAGTTCTTTCAGCTACAAATTTTCAGAGTTTCAGTCACAAATTGACTTTCGTGGACCTTACATCATTCTCATGAAGCCGAGGTGGCACAGTGATTAAAGTGCAGTACTTCAGCCACTTCAGCTGACTGCTATCTGCAGTTCAGCTGTTCTTTTCTTCTTCTATACTTTGAGATCTGGGGTAGAGCTCCAGTCCATTTATCTCCCCTTTCCATATTCTACTCTTTCCATTTCCAACCACGCTCAGTTCACTGCCAGTATCAACAATTTTCTTGTCTCCTTGTTTATTTTTTCCTTCCCTTCCTTTTTAGAACTCTGACCTCCACTTTCTTCATTTGATGAACATCCTCAATTTTCCATCAAATTTTGCTGTTCTAGGATTCATGTTCTCCAATCTCTTCTCAATTCTCTCTGTTACTTCCAATAATTTTTGAATTTCAAACCTAATGTTTTGCAATGTTAAGGTTTCTTTTTCATGTTGCGCCATTCTTCCAACTTGTAAACACTGCCACTCTGACATTCAAAACTTTTATTAAGTTTAAAGCAAGTTCATTTATAATCTTTCAAAGCAAAGCTTTGTTTTCACTGGGAAGCAAGTTTCAATCTTTTTTTTTTTTTTTTAGAGACAGAGAAAGATAGAGACTCCCCCACTTGTGCCTCCTGTTTGGTAAGAATTGTCCCCATAAGTTTGTGTTGTGACTCAGCAGCAGTCTTCTGTGAGTCTTTTCGGGATGCAAGCTTAATTATGCAGCTGGGGCTCGTTAGGGGATATTCTGGGGATAAAAGTATGGACAGTGCCACGCTCTAGTTGCAAGAGTCAACGTTCCTTGGTTCATTCAACATTGATTGATCATCAGTCGGGGTTTATGTAAGATACACTTGGAAAAGTGCTTTGTTTTCTGTAACCCTGATTCAAGAAGATACACTTGGAGAAGTGCTTTGATTTCTGTAACCCTGATTCGTAGAGACTTTGGAAGAAGTGCTTTGCTTTCATTTTGTTCAACTTGTGTTGCCGTAAGAGAGATTTGTTTTGTATTCTGTTATCTGGTCAGAGACTGTATTTATGTTATTTTTGGGCTCGAAGCCAGTCTGAGCCGAGAACTGATAAAGAAAGTTCCTTTTAAGTTTGTCGGCCTGCCGTCTGTTAACAAGCGGAGAAGGGGGGACAGAACAAGTTTGTAACCAATTTAAGGAAAATCAATGAAATATCTTAATGTATCTTATGAAATATCTAAGATGGACAGAAGCTGCTGTATTCTGGGACAGGAGTATGGAGAAGAAGATAGAAGAGGATTACATATAACAAAGGTTCAGAGGCAGGGGGGAGAGAAAAGGGAAGTAGTTAGTCTGGATGATTATCAAGATAAAGTAAAATGACTAAAAAGCTTTATGGAAATAGGAATAGAGAGCTAGAAATGAAATGAAATTTGGATGAATGCCTGGAAAACTCCATATAGAAAACGATGGGGAAATGGAATGAAATGATGCTGGGGGAAAAATGTATGATTGAGAAGCAATGAGGTGTGTGATGCAAACCAGAGCATCAGGCACAATCAAGAAAGACACAACTGCACTCTTCTGTGGCTTTGATGGAAAATTAAGAGTTGTTTGTGATTAAAAAAATGGTGTAATTAAATTTCACTCATAGTCTGTAATTGCTTAATTCAATGTTTCTCAACCTTGGCAACTTGAAGATGTCTGGACTTCAAGTCCCAGAATTCCCCAGCCAGCGGCATCCGCTGGCTGGGGAATTCTGGGACTTGAAGTCCAGACATCTTCAAGTTGCCAAGGTTGAGAAACACTGGCTTAATTCCTACCAAACTATTTTCAAGCAACACAGATGCAAACTCCTTCTAAAAATTATATTCACACCCTAGCAAGAGAATATTGTTGCGAACTGTATGCATTAATAATGAGATGCTTTGCAAATACAGAGTCAGGCTCTCATCATTTTGCAAATACTGTTCAGAGAAAGATAATTGGATGAACATTGACTGCTAATTAAAATGTGTACAGCTGAGAGGAAATGTTTCAGTGATCCTGTACAGCATTGTTTCAATAAATTATAGAAAATAAGAAACTATTTATTCAACTATTGTATTCTTAGGGGATACCTAAGAGCTTTGCCCAAGGCAGTACTATGAAAATGTAAAAAACATGAATTTTTGTGCTGATAAATAATTAACTTTTGGAGTGCAATCTCCTTTGCAACAGGAATCTGAACAATGTACATGAGGGATTGACCACATAGATTTCTTCCCATTATGATTTGTCCTTAACCTGATCTTTCAGGTCTTCCAGAAATGGGCTCATCACCACCGTAACTCCATCCATCTTGCTGCTAGCTGCTTGTTGTAATTGTTGATATCTTGGTTTATACCAGTGGTGGGTTTCAAAAATTTTTGGAACCTACTCTGTGGGTGGGGCCTCCTTTGTGGGAGTGGCTTGCCGGCCATGTGATCTGGTGGGAGTGGCTTGCCAGCCATGTGTTCTCGCTCTCTCTCTCTCTCCCTCCTTCCTTTTGTCTCTCTGTCCCTTTTTTATTTTTTTCTTTCATCTCTCTCTCTCACTCTTTCTTTTTTCTTTCTTTCTTTCTTTATTTCTCTTTTTCTCTCTCTCTCTGTGTCAGTCTGTCTGTCTGTGTGTGTGTGTCGGGGGGGGGGGCAGTGGTGGGTTTCAAGGAGCCGAGGTGGCGCAGTGGTTAAATGCAGCACTGCAGACTACTTCAGCTGACTGCAGTTCTGCAGTTCAGCTGTTCAAATCTCACAGGGTTGACTCAGCCTTCCATCCTTCCGAGGTGGGTAAAATGAGGACCCGGATTGTTGTTGGGGGCGATATGCTGACTCCGTAAACCGCTTAGAGAGGGCTGAAAGCCCTATGAAGCGGTATATAAGTCTAACTGCTATTGCTATTGCTATTCAAAAAATTTCGGAACCTCTTCTGTAGGTGTGGCCTGCTTTCCGGGTCCACTGGTGGAACTTCTTCTAACCGGTTCGGTAGATTTGACGAACCGGTTCTACCGAACAGGTGCGAACTGGTAGGAACTCACCTCTGGTTTATATGGAGGAATTTGACCATGTAACACATCAGTAGGAATAAACCTGGTGATTTTTCCCCTCCCAGTGGCAAATTAAAAATAACATACTGCCTCTTAAGTTCCAACCAGTTGCTGCAGTATTTACTTGCTGAACTTACAGAATGGGTTAAACAAGACGGCAACAAAATGATCCTGAATGTAATGACATTATAAAAGAACTGCTAGTACAAAACCGGGGGAAACAGCCCTCCTGATCCATGACAATAAACTTACTAGCAATTGATTTGCCACTGAGTTGTCAGCTGTCACCATTACTTAAAGCAAAGACTTGGGTAATTGCTTGGCTTGACTTTATTAAACAATTCTCTTCTAGAAAGTGTATTTGTTTTCCAATTAGCTAAAAAGACTTTTCACTCAAACAGCTTTGGGAAATCAATAGAGAATAGTTTAACGCCGCTGTGCTACTTTCAACATGAGCAAAAAAATATGCTTTAGAAGAAAAACCGAACGTTTTCTTCTAGCCTAGTTTGTATTATCAATCTCATGAAACCAGATCAATGTCTAGCAATTCAAATTATTATGTGAAAGTGATCTTTCATCTTAACTGTAATCCTAAAGCAGGATATTTATTTATTTATTTATTTATTAGACATATACCACTTCATAGGGCTTTCAGCCCTCTCTAAGCGGTTTACAATTTATTTTTTATTTTTAGCAACTTGCCCCCACAGTCCAGGTCCTCATTTCACCCACCTCGGAAGGATGGAAGGCTGAGTCGACCTTGAGCCGGTGAGATTTGAACCGCTGAGCTGCAGATCACAGTCGGCTAAAGTGACCTGCAGTACTGCACCCTAACCACTGCGCCACCTCGGCTTTTATTACACCTAAAATTACACCTAAAAACGTAAAGCTATTAAACAACATTCATTTAATGCAATTATAATAGTTTATTAAAATATTTAAACCAGGGCGATAAGGACAACCTTCGAGACCGCCTGCTGATGCATACCTCTCAGCGACCAGTAAGATCCCATAGATTGGGCTTCCTTTGGGTGCTGGTGGGCCCTCGGAGGAGAGCCTTCTCTGTGGCTGCCCCGACTCTTTGGAACCAGCTCCCCCTGAAAATCCGGACCACACCCACTCTCATGGCCTTCAGGAAAGCCGTAAAAACTTGGCTCTTCCGGCACGCCTGGGGCTGTTGACCTCGCTATTGTGGTCCGGCCCCGACTAGAATGAACTTGATGGATGATTGTTGTTTTAAATTGTACTGTTTTTATGTTTTTTATATTTTGTTTGTAAGCCGCCCGGAGTCCTTTGGGTTTGGGCGGCTTATAAAAGTTTTAAATAAATAAATAAACCAGAGGTGACCTAACAACATCAACACACTTAAATGCTTAGGTGAATCAATAAATTGTCAACCAGAACTGAAAACGTATAAAGCCTGGGGGGGGGTCTCTCAAAAATTGAAAAGGAGGAAATTGCCCAGCTGGCTGCTTGTCTGCCAGTTAAGGATGACTCCTCCTCCTATTATTATTACTACTTTTTCTTTAAAAATAGGATAGGCTAAGCATATTGGGCTTGGGATGGTAGTATTGATATAAATGTAGGTGCAAATTAGACATCTGGGTTTGTTGCAGAGTTGGGTTCCCATGTTAGCAACAGTGTTCTTTTTTGTTGCTTTTGTTACGGAACCTTGATGTTGATGCCTACTACCATCTGTCCATGTTTCTATGAAGTCTACGTGGGATAAGCAGGGCAACCTTTGTGCAAATGCTACTGTTATTTTTTTTTAAATCTATTTTTTCATTCCACGTATAAAACAAAAGAACTAAAAAATAAAAGATTATGCAAGCAAACTTCATTTCATTTAGTCTTACACTGAGCTCTAATTTAAAAAGCAAATTATTTCCAAATTATTTTAACATATTGTTTTTTTCCCTTATTATTATTATTGCATCATTCATTAAACGATGAATCTCAATCCAATCTAAAAAGTCAGTAATATTGCAGGCAGCAACCCACGTTCTAGACACCATACTGTGCCTTGTGTTCCTGTTTGATGCATTTCCCCAATTGATAGGAAAACATTGACAATCTGACACTCAGGGAGAGAGTTTCTTGACCCCCTTCTGTTAAGAGACCGTAGATCAACACCGGCACCTTATTTCTAATGATAGAAGGCAGAAGCTCCTTCAGGGTTGATGTTACATGATTATTATTATTTTTTTACAGCTGCTCCTGTAGGTATTCTGGTAGCTGCATTTTGAACTAACTATAAATTTGGGCCTTTCAAAATCACTTTGTGATAACCCAAATGAGGCGAAGACATTCAATGGTATTTAATTCATTAATTTTAAAATAGTTATATCCCACTTTTTCATTAACAGTTCTCAAGAAGAATGAAAAAATTAAATTAGCAACACACACACACACACACACGCACACACACATAAACATTTAATTTATCTGATTAAAAATGTTGATCAAAATCAGCATAAACCAAACAGAGAAAATTGGTAGAAATTTATTTATTTATTTATTTATTTATTAGACTTATATACCGCTTCATAGGGCTTTCAGCACTCTCTAAGCGGTTTACAAATTTTTTTAGCAAATTGAGTCAGCAACTTGCCCCCACAGTCCAGGTCCTCATTTCACCCACTTCGGAAGGATGGAAGGCTGAGTCGACCTTGAGCCGGTGAGATTTGAACCGCTGAACTGCAGATCACAGTCAGCTAAAGTGGCCTGCAGTACTGCACCCTAACCACTGCGCCACTAACCATTTGCACCATAAGCAAATTTTTAAATTTGGGGTTTAAAAGCAGGGCCAGATGAGGTAATCCTCATACAGAATACTGAAGCAGTCACTGAAAAAAAGAAATACAGTATAGTCATAATACATACAGCAGCTTTGAAAATGACATTTGCCTTATGCTAGCTCTGATTTTATACTAATATTTGCCAAGATATATTAAATCAAGGAAAGCGGTGTTTATATAAAGTTGCACATTATATGCCCATCGTGTCACAGAGCAGAGCATTCTCCACGAAGTTAAGATAACTGCAACAATGTCATGATGATCTGTCTTGGATGAATCTGAGGATTTTCTGCTGTATTTTTTTTACCAATGGTAAAAACCTATCATGCATTTTAACAATGATGAGAATTCCTGAATCAACTGATAGTATAGAAGGTGGCTTCAGAAATGTTCTCACTCAGCTAAAAATGTTTCTTCCCAGTACATAGGTGTTGCACAGCTTTAATGATACAAATATAGAATCATAGAGCTGGAAGGGAACTTGGAGGTCCTCCAGTCCAACTCTCTGCCCATCCTAGATAAATGGGTGTCAACCTTGAGCCAGTGAGGATCAAACTCCTGGCTGTGGACAGTGTTAGTCTGTAATACTGTATTCTAGCAATAGCAATTAGACTTATATACCCCTTCATAGGACTTTCAGCCCTCTCTAAGCGGTTTACAGAGTCAGCATATCGCCCCCACAGTCTGGGTCCTCATTTTACCCACCTTGGAAGGATGGAAGGCTGAGTCAACCTTGAGCCGGTGAGATTTGAACCGCCGAACTGCAGAACTGCAGTCAGCTGAAGTAGCCTGCAGTGCTGCACTCTAACCACTGTGCCACCTCGGCTCTTCAGTTATTTATTCTAACTGTTGCACCACCATGGCCCCCACAATAAGGTTTCTTTGGCACAATCTGTTTTTAACAAACTTACGACGGCTTCTAATAATTGCCTTGTTCATTTTTAGATGCTCACAAATCGGCTGCTTGAGGATCTTTTCTAGGATTTCCCCAGATGCTGATGTTAAGCTGCTTGGTCTGTGGTTTCTTGGTTCTACCATTTTCCTGTTTTTGAAAATTGGAGAAGGGTGAGAAGGAAGGGAGGGAGTGGACTGGGAGAGGGGAGTGGTAGAGGGGGAGGGGAAGTAGGGTAGAGGGGAATGATGGAGGGAAGATGGAAAGTTGGAGGGGGGCGAGAGAAAGGGTGTATGGAGGGTCGAAGAGGTACATTGGGTTTCTATTTTGGAGGGGTATTATTGACAGGAGGAATGGCTGTGTTTATTGTTTAATGTTATATGGCCCCGGTTCTGTACAGTATATGTGTGACTGTACGAAAATGAAAATGGAAAATAAAACACATTTACATAAAAGAAAATTGGAGCCACGTCAATTCTTTTCCAGTCCCTTGTTCTCCATGAACCTTGAAAGATTTTGTTCTGTGCTTCTGAGATTGCATCTGCCAGCTTTTTTCACTACCCTGGGATGTAAACCTTCTGGTCCTGGCAATCTGAACTCATCTGAAGTGGATAGATGTTCTATTACTATTTTGGAGCCTATTTTGACCAGCCCTCCTATTCTATCTCCCACAGTGTTGCCCTTGATACGATGCACTATTTTTTCCCTTTTGCATGGAGACAGATTCAAAGCAAGAATTAAGAGGTCTACTTTCTCCCCGCTGCCTGTCACCGTCTTGAATCTTCTCCCACTGACCTTTTTCTTAACTTCCTTCTTATTCCTTATATATTGAAAGAAACATTTTGTTATTTTTGGCATTTATTGTAAGTCTTTTTTAAAAAAATTTAAATAAATTGTATTTTGTTGGTACAAACTTCACATCTTTGCAACACATTACATTTTTTTTTACCTATCTGTTGTGTCTGTTTTATCTATACCAATAAATCTTTTTTAACTATGACTTCATATATTTGTGCATTTACATTATTTCATACATTTTGTTTCATTCTATATATAATATTCTATATGTTCTGTTGTGGCCCGGCAGGTGCCGTTGGAGCTGCCACCAGACTCCGACAGCGAGGGGTCTTATGAGTCAGCCCTGGAGGAGGTAGAGGACCCTTGACAGGGTGCTGACTCCAAGCAGGGCGAGGAGAGATTGGTTGGCCACCAGGTGGCACTGGAGCCTTGGATCAGAGGGAGTGATCAGGAAAACACTTGTGAGTTGTTTCGGGATGCACGCCATCGAAGGGCTACTCGGCGGCAGGAACAACTGCGTAATTACAGGAGGTGATTACGCTCAGTTGATGCTTATTAAGATCCTCTCCTGGTTATAAAAGAGACTGCTTGTGCCACGCTCTTTTGCAGAAGTCAACGTTCACGATTAAGAGAAACCAACTTGGAGAATTGGTTTGTTGTGAGAGCTTGTTTGCATTGCTGTTCAGTTTTGTAGGACTTGCTGCCAGAGTGCTTATCTCTTTGTTTATGTGGCTTGCAGCCAACGAGAATCTTGACTGATTAAAAGAAACCTTCTCAATTACGTTGGTTTCGGCTTTCATTCCTGGACGGAGTAGGGGGGTCAGAACAATGTTCTATGAATAGCAGTTTTTACTACATTTATGTCATTTTGTAAAGTATATAATATATTAAATCTTTTTTAACTATGACTTTATATATTTGTGCAATTACATTATTTCATACATTTGTTTTCATTCTATATGGAATATTCTATATATTCTATCTGTAACAGTTTTTTACTACATTTATGTCATTTTGCGTAATATTTATTTGCTATAGTCTATCTCATATTTTAGTCTTTTAAATCTTTTCTGGTTTTGTAGTTGTCTATTGTTTTGTTGATCTGTCTTCCTTTCTTTTTTGCTTCCCTGCTTTTCCCCTCCTTTCCTCTAGCCAATTGTACAATAAATCCCATAAGGAGTAGGATTCAGATTCATCTTTCTCTTTTCGTTCTTTCGTGAGCCTATCCATTTCTGCACATTCCAATATTTTTTTAATTACATTTTCTTCGGTTGGTATATAATTATTTTTCCAGCTTTGTGAGAATATAATTCTCGCTGCCATAAAGATGTGTAAAATTAAGTATCAAGCATTTGTTTCATAATTTCCTTTTATAATCCCTAACAAAAATAATTCGGCTTTTAGTGCAATTTGGTGTGTAGTAATTTCCTCTCGCCAATCTTTTATTTTTTTCCCAATACTTTTTCACAGCTGTGCACGTCCACCACATATGGTAGTATGTTCCATGTTGTTTGTTACATTTCCAGCGGATAGGTGAACACTCCAGGAACATTTTTGCAATTCTCGCTGGTGGAAGGTGCCATCTGTAGAACATCTTGTACATGTTCGCATTTATTGTAAGTCTTAGTCCTTTGGTAGACACATGGTTTAAAAAAAATCTCAGGTGTTCCATTTTCCAGGCTGGAGTTTTAATAAATGAGATAACAACCCAAAACATTTATATTCATTCCCATGAAAAAAAAGGAAAACAGCATTCTTGAGAGGGAAGGATGGAGAAACACAACTGAGAATGTGGAATTTACTGTGTGCTAAAGAATCTCTGAGATGCTGTAGAAGGCAGTAAATTTTTTTCCTAGTGGAAATTCATATTCTGGCTGGGCAGTCATTCCCAATTTTTCTAATCATGTATAGATTGATGTGTGGGTTCAATAACATAAAATAGATTATTTTCTTTTTCTTTTTTATTTTTGACGATAATTTTTTTTATTTTAAACACATAGACACATCAACAAAAACAAACATATAACATTAAAAACAACATAGGAACAATAAGTTCCATCGTATATCATACAGCAGTTCCGAATCGGTTTCTTTGCAGTTAGTGTTTTCCCTACTATACATTTCTATCTTTCATTCATAATCTCCTTATTATAATAATAGATGATTATTTTTGATAGCAGGAATAAGTAACAATGACTATGATCTCTTTCTCCGTAGACCACATCAATTTCTAGCCAAACTCAAAAGCTGAAAATAATGACTGAGTGCTCAGAAGAGCAACATATTCCTCTTGTCTACATTGATAATTAACTATTATCTTCTAGTAGTATCTTCTCTGCAAATTAGATGGCAGGATATTAAAGCAAGAAATTACTCTCATGGGACTGGCACAGCTATAATTCCTTTCTGCTACAGTGTTCTATAGAGAAAGAGAATTTAATATTTTGCTGTGAGAAATTCCCTTAGAAATGGAGTCCAGAAACCCTACTGAGATCCAAACATTTGCATGGCTTCAATTATATACAAATTAGGATAAAACAAAGGTTCTCAAACTTTGCAGTACTGTCATTCATAAAATAATAAACTATATTTATGCAACCTGCTTCCCTCATGTCTAAAACTAATTATTTTGTCGAAGTTAGAATTGGGTAAGTAATACTGTATATATACCATGTAAATTTAGTAATTGATTTTTCAGTTTATCTATCCATGCATCCATCCATCCATTGACCTCAGATTTAAAAATGTAGATATTTACAATTCTGTTTTTATAAAATACCCTAAATTATTTCAAAGAAGATAAGCAAAGAAAGAAAAAAGGAGTAACATTAGTGTGACTGTTTATGTGCCATAAAATCATTTTAATTCCTAGCCACCAAATAGACAGATTTTCTCCGTGACAATCTGTCCTTAACCTAGTCATTCATGTGTTCCGATGATGCACTCCCAGCTGCTGTAAGGGAGTCAATCCACCTTGCTACTGGTCAGTTAGGTTTTCACATAATGTATCTGAAACAGGGTAATTTGACCCTAATCATTTGTCCCTTGTGAGAACTTTGAGTTGATTTCTTCAACAAGCCGTTTGCTTGCTTTCTTGGCTATCAGTGATGTTCTTATACCAAATTTTCTCCAATAACAAATTTCAAAAGCATCAGTCCTGTTCTTGTCCTGTTTCTTCTGATGAAAGAAATGTCCTTCTGGGTTCAGCTCCAAGTGGGGATAAAGACACTGGAGACACGGAGGCTGCTTGGAAAGATGGTTTTAATGGTGGACAGGACCACACGGCTTGAGTTCCTGAGCAGAAAAGGTGATCACATGCTTCAATGTTGGTGGAGAAGAAGAGAAGGGCCGAGGGAGGGGCTTGCTAGGCTTTTTATAACCTGTTCAGTCCCACCTCTCTGTTTCCTGTTCCTGTGTAAGAAATGTATTCTGATTGGTTGTCAGACTCCCATGGGGCCATGCAAGGGTTACTCTCTAGGCTGTGTTTTGAATCCAGGTATGGATGAGTTCTCAGATTCCATGTGGTCAGTTGAGTAAAGGGCCAATATTATCATGCCTTTACTCCCATCCCTCCTGGGGCTGCAGTGGAGAAGTCTTTATTATGTAAAAGGGACTAGCTCGTCCGTCTTAATGGCCCATTAACAGTGGGGATGGGCAGGAAGCTACAGGCAACTATTCTGTCTTTTAAAACATGTTTCTTCTTTTCATATCCAGAGAAATATTCTGCCTTTTCAATATTTCCTAGGATATTTCATTTTTCTGGGAGACGGCTGGGTGATAACTTCCCACACTTCAAAGTCCAATCTTCACTTCCATAGAGTGTCATTGGGAATGCTATGATTTCCACCCTTCTGATCTTTGCTGGTAAAGACACATCGTGACATTTGAATATCTTTTCCAAGGCCTTCATAACTGCTCTGCCATATACTACTCCCTGGCCTATTTTTTAACAGCTCGTACTGTACCTACTAATGATATTTACCATAAAAAGCAGAAATGATCCACTATTTCGATATTCTCATTGTTAATCCTAAGGCTGGTCATTCTACCTTCTGTCATAAATTTTATCTTCTTTATAAAATTGAGACCCATTTTTTTCCATTGGGCCGCTTGACTTTTATTACTAGGAAGTGCAGATCCTTTGCATTTTTAGGTATCAAGATAATGTCATCAGCATAGTTATTTGTTCTGACCCCCCCTCGTTCCACATCAAAGCACACTCCGAGCCAGAGATTAATTACGGCATTTAATTAACAGAGAAACATGTCCTTGACAGCAATCCAGCACAGACAAGCTTGGGCAGCAATAAACACAGATAAGGCTTGGCAGCAATCCAGCCTGCCAAGCTCATACAAAATTTTCCGACATTCGATTCTGTGTTGACTTCTGCAAAGAGGGCCGTGTGCACAAGTAGCCCTTTTATAGTCTGGAGAGGAGCCTAATGACCACCAGCTGAGTGCAATTACCTCCTGTAACTGCGCAACTGTTCCTGACGCATATTAGCTCTTCGGTGCCAGGCATCCAGGAACAACAGCTACTACTGGCTTCCGGCTCACTCTCCCTTGTCTTCTCCACACTATCCAAGGCTCAGGTGCCTCCTGGTGGCCAACCAGCTTCTCTGCTCGGAGTCAGAACCCTGTCCAGGGTCCTCCACATCCTCCAGAGCCGACTCAAAGGGCCCCTCGCTGTCGGAGTCTGGTGGCAGCTCCAACGCCTCCTACTGGGCCACAACAGTTATTGATATTTCTTCTTTCAGTTTTATACACCCCATTAATTTTCCAGATCAGCTTATATAGCATTGAATATTTAGGTTGAATAAATAAGGGGAGAATATGCAGCCTCGTCATACTCTTTTGCTAACTTGGAGCCAGTCTGTTTCACTATGTTCTGTCTGTAAAATATTTTAATAGGAAGTACGGACTGGTTTATTTTTGCATAATTCCTGAAACATGCGTTTTATTTTGAAGATTATAAGAACGTCAACCTCTCCTCTGAATTTGCCTTACTGAGTAAGAGCCCAATACAGCACATTTAAAGGAGGCAGCCTCCAACAGATAGCCTATGATTCTACTGCCATCTTCTGGAAATTCACAGCTTCTTCAGGCTTGAGAGAATTAATTATGTGATTTCCAGCTAAAAGAATTATCGTTATGCAGGATACATTAGGATGATTCTTTCGGCAAACACTCAAAGAGACATTTGAACCCATTTCCCACAGAAAAGAAAACACCGGGAGCCACAAAACCCTTCCCGTGCCTGACTATTCCCTGAGCACCCACCAAACTAGCATATGTATTTGAATTAAAGGTTCTGTTTTCTTCTGAAACGTCTCTCGCATTTATCCATGGTTGGCCTACTGGGAGTCAGAAAGCTCAATAAGAGCTGAGGTGGCGCAGTGGTTAGGGTGCAGTACTGCAGGCCACTTCAGCTGACTGCTATCTGCAGTTCAGCGGTTCTAACCTCACCGGCTCAAGGTTGACTCAGCCTTCCATCCTTCCGAGGTGGGTGAAATGAGGACCCAGATTGTTGGGGGGCAATATGCTGACTCTGTAAACCGCTTAGAGAGGGCTGAAAGCCCTATGAAGCGGTATATAAGTCTAAGTGCTATTGCTATTGCTATAATAAATCGCTTGCCGGTGGGTGTCACACATAGGCGGTTGTGACACATATTTTGAGCGACAGGGAGTCGCAGCAGAGGGATGAAAGAGCCACATGTTGCTGACAACTATCAGCTCCAGAGCTGCGGGTTGCTGACCTCTGTGCTAAGGAATTGGACAAGTGATATTATTCCAGATTTCAAGAAATGGTTGTTGAAAATGTATGATATACCTGTTTTGGAAAATACAGTATTTTCTACTAGTCAAAGGATTCCACAATGTGTGTTATTAAGGCAGAAATATTGTGATATCTTACAATAATGTATTGTATCCTTCATATTACAGTAGTGAAGAGTGAAATCATTAGTAAGCCAGTGACTACTGATGAATGTAACATGTAAGATAATTTTTTCTTTCTCTTTTTAGTTTATACTTTGATTTTTAATCTATTTTTCTTTAACAACATATATTGTTTTGTTAAGAACAGATTTTTTTTTTAAAAAGAAGTGTTTTCACAAACATATCTTTCATATGCTGGGAAGTGACTGGAATTGCCTCCACATCTTGGCTCTCAATTCCCTGCTATCAGGGCCGGATTTAGATGAAAAGAGGCCCTAGGCTATTCCACTTATGAGGCCCTTTCACCTCCCATTTTTAAGTTTGTAAATGACATGAGAGACAATAAAATACATCATTACTGTGATATATATCAATATATATCAATATATATAGCTGGCCTCCCGACGGAGGGCGGCTCTGCTCTGCGGCAAAGGCAGCGAGGCCAGCCGCCTCCCCTGCTGCGCTCAGCTGCCCGGCTCAGCCCCCTCGCCCTCACCTGCCTGGCCGCTGGTGGGCTCCGCGTCGACGGGGAGGCTACTGGGAGTGGCCGCGCCTCTCGCCCGACCACCGGTGCCAGGAATGTGGGCGGGCTCCCCAACTGCCGCGGCGCTGGAACGATCTTAACCAATACATTTTTATGTTTGTTTATTAGTCATATGCATAGAATTTCTCCTTATTTTCGGTTCAGTGTTTTAGTGTTCACTGTTTTTAGAATAGTGTTAATAATTGTTTTAGAATAATTGTTTTGCTAACAATTTGAATGTAGACCCCTCTTGATCTTGAGGCCCTAGGCTGAAGCCTAGTTAGCCTATAGGAAAATCCGGCCCTGCCTGCTATACAGCAGATGTGAGAAATGTCATTGTGATGCATATCTCTGTATGTCCCAACCCTGCAGAGTTCTAGATCTACAGAAATAAGCGTTACAATGACCTTTCCCACACCTGTTAAATAAACTTTTTTTTTATCATGTGTAAGGGAGCAAGGTATCTTTGCATATCAAATACTGTGAAACAGCAGAGTTTAATACATCGGCACCCCTAAAACTCATGTTTGATGAGTAATTGGGACAAAGGAGAAATGTGTGTTTGTATGCACATATATAGATAATTAGAGAAACATTGATGATGCAGAAAATGTGAGTCTCTTCTTCAGCTGTCTCTCAAAAAGAACATGTTCAAAATTCATGAAACACCCACAATATCAGCAATCCAGTATTACAATCCATAGATATAAGCTGGATGTAGACCTCTCTTTTCAATGCTACAAGAACATTATTTTGACTCCGCCTCTCATAGGATTTTTTCATAACCCTCCATATGCCAACAAATTCGATATACCTGGGATATAGCCAAATAGAACACATGTATTCTTAATAGCCATGATTGCAAAAGCATGTTAAAAACCTGATCTCTTCTGATCAAAATGTGAAAATAGGACATATAGAAAAATCTTGTATTTACATTCTATTTGTAATTCCCAAATGACGTCCTCAGTCATCATGGGGGTTACAATCATTACACATTTTTTGACATGTCTCAAAAAAATGGATAAAACATTTTTTGTACTAAATAAAGACTCTATTGAAGCCTATTATTGTTGATTTAAAAAGCATAGGACTATCCAGTTCTTTATCCCAGATATCACATACATTGTTTGTAATTGCTTTTATCTGTCTCTTTTAGCTGCTGATAAAGACATTTGATTATATGCCATTGAAATCATTTATTTTTTTAAAAATCTTTCAGAGGCTACAAAACCATCAGAACACCCACAAACTTTAGAAGCAAATGCTTAAGCAGATTAAGTTGCCAAACAGCATGTTGATAATTTTAAAATACGATATTATTGCCCAGCATATGATAGTAATTAAGATATTTGCCTAGGGTTATGGAGACCCAAGTTCAAACCGACCCCCAATTGCAGAAGTTTGCTAAATTACTTTCGGTCAACCAATATCTCTATTAGCAGAGGCTTGTTTCAATTGGAGGAGAGAATCTGGTGGGCTGTAAAATGAATGTCATGATGGGGAGGTCCATACAATACCTACAGCCAATATTTTTCAGAGGGATTTTGCAGCATTCCGTGGTTATTTATTTATTAGATATATATCTTTTCTCGGGAAGTTCAAGGGAGTTTACAGAGGGATCTCCATTTTACTTCCACAAAAATACCCACTGTCGGGTAGGCTGATGTGATTGCATCCTGTGAGTTTTCATAATTGGGGAAAAAAAATCAGTGCAAGACTTTATTTCAAATATTTTTGTCAAACGTTTTCAAACAGATTTGCGCTCTTCTTAAGAATAATTAAAGCGAGTAGCAAGAATGCTTTTATTTCCTTAGCTTCACTTGGCAAGCGTAACTAATTGTATCGCATTCCGCTGTGGGTTTCTCCCTTCTCCCAAGCCTTAGCTGATAATGTAGTTAAATAGTTTAACTTTCAAATTTCAAGGTGAATTTTTTATTTATTTAAGTTTTCAGTCTAAAGCAATTCTATTGGCAGAATTTGATTTGAGTTTATGTGTGGGCAACTTACCTAATCCTTTGATTGATTAATTATGTACCTATGCCATGTACTAAAGCTTTTGCGTGGATGTGGGCCTTTGAGTCACTATTTTTCCAGTCCTGGTGACTGCCTGGATTAGCCTCTCTGATTTTCTCGGCAAGAGTTTTTCAGAAAAAGTGCCTAGCGCTGAGAGAGAGAGACTGGCCCAAGGTTTAGGCTTTGTGTCTAAAGCTGGACTAGAACTCATGGTCTCTTGGTTTCTAGCCTGATTCCTTAACCACTACAGGTAGTCCTTGCTTTACAACCATTCATTTAAGAACTGTTCAAAGTCGATGGTGCTGAAAAAAGTGACTTACAACCAGTCTTTTTCACTTACAACCTGTTAAATATGCAAATGTGAATATAAAAATGTGCCAAATAACTGGGGGGAAGGAGAGTTTGTAAAAGAGTTTGTAAATGTTGGTGTTGAACATGAACACAAGAACACAAAAAAATGCAAATAAAGTGTAAATGTTGAACATGAACACAAAAATACAAATAAATTGTAATTGCAATTGAACATGAACACGAAAAATGCAAATAAAATACACGTATGCAAATAACTGGGGGGAAGGAGTGTTATAGCCCAGCAACAGCCTGTGCTGCGTTCTAATTGGTCGGGCGAAGCACAGCCTGTGATTGGTGGTTGTAATGACAGTTAGATGACAGTTGGTACCTGAGAGTATAAATACTGTGACAGTTGTAACACATTCTGAATCGCTTGTCACCTACTAATAAACATCTTACTCTCTGATTCCATGGCTCCTGCTTCGTTCCCCTCACACAACAAACCTATACAACACAACCATCACAATGTTTCCATGGTCATTTGAGTAAAATTTGGACACTTTGCCAACCAGCATACATTCATGACCGTGACCCGACAAATGCGCGCCCGACAAATGCGTGTCGACAAAACCGTGACGTCGAACGCGCCCACTAAAGCGCGCCAACAAAAGTGTGCCCACAAAAGCGCGATTAGGGTTTTTAGGTTAGGGTTAGGGTTGTTAACGTTGTTAACGTTGTTTTTACGTTGTTTTCGTGTTGTTTGCTGATGGCACGCTTTTGTTGGCGGGCATTTGTCGACCCGATTTAGTGGGTGCTCTTTCGACGTCACGGTTTTGTCACCGCGGTTTTGTCAACGCGCATTTCTTGGGCGTGCATTTGTCGGTGAACCATTCATGACAGCTGCAGCATCCAGGGCTCATGGGATCACCATTTTACGACTTCTCCAAGAAGTTTCCAAAAAGCAAAATAAACAGGGGAAGACAGATTTTTCTTAACGATTGAATGATTTGCTTAATGACCCCAGCAAACTCAAAGAGGAACTGAATTCTAATATCATTCTCTGCCTTCTGATAATAAGTAGGCACCAGCGGGAAGCATGATGACCATTTTTGTGAATTGCATGTCACTCGGACGTGGAGAATGGCTCAGTGAACTGAGCTGTTGGCCTTTAGGAACACATACATGAGGATGAGGAAGTTGACCTATAGAAGCTGAAACTCGTGATCTTTTAGAATTTTCAAATTGCTTAGGTAGGGAGGTACAGCTGAATGATAGATGCCCATTAGAACAGTGGTCTCCAACCTTGGCAACTTTAAGACCTGTGGACTTCAACTCCCAGAGTTCCTCAGCCAGCAAAGCTGGCTGAGGAACTCTGGGAGTTGAAGTCCACAAGTCTTAAAGTTGCCAAGGTTGGAGACCACTGCATTAAAACATACACTTATAGCTGAATCTACACTAATAGTTATTGTTAGTGCTTTATGTACAGATGGGAGGACTGCATATGAATGAACCACATACAGGAGGAGGCAGGAGAACGAGGTGCCTCATCTAGTCTGACTTTTTATGATCACTCGAGCAGAGTTAAGCAAGGGTTAAAAGCCAAAAAAATCCTGACGTAGATGAGGCACGTCGTTCTCCTGCCTCCTCCTGTAGAGGGTGCTTTTTTAGAGGCTTTTTTAAACAGTTAAGCAGAGTCATCCACACGGTGACTCTGGCAGCAACTAGCTCAGCCTGACCTCAGCTCTCGCCTTTTTCCTTTTACATTTTTTTTCTTTTCATGATGGCAGGCAAGAGCAGAGTTGAAATCCTCTCTGAAACAGCTGGAAAAGGTACGTGTGGGTCGGAGGAAGGAGGAGGAATTCAAACTTCATCCTCCTGGTGCAACTTTGTGTGTGTGTGTGTGAGAGTGAGTGTTTGAGAGAAGGGGGAGGGAGCACATTGAGACAGTTCTTTAGTTTATGCACTATGTAACACTCTAATACTATGCCTTTGGGTCTTCTGAAATTTTAATTATCCAATCATAAGCAAAAACAATGTTTTCAGTAGAATGAATTTCCACTTCTACTTACACCTGCCAGCCAAAATGCTGCTAGTGCATTGCTAACATGGGCTGAGGAGGAAAACCTAAATTTTCTGAATCCTAGTGCAACTTTGTTTGTGTGTATGTGTATGTGTGTGTTTGAGAGAGGGAGGAGGGAGAGAGAGAGGGAGGAAGGAGGGGAAGGGAGAAGAAAAAGAAAGAAGGAAACTTATTTAGCAAGGAGAAAAAGAAATGCTGTCACTTTAAATCGGAACAGAGCATGCCTGGCTGTGGAATTCTGGGAGTTGAAGTCCAGAAGTTTTAAAATTTGCTGCCTCACCAGCCATAAACCTCACCGCACGTCACTGGGCTCACAAGTGGTGAGTGAGCACTTGCGGTTTTAATTGTTTTCTAACTAATTTTTAAAAACCATTTGCTTATTTTATCATTGTTGTTATGCACTAAGAGTCACATTTGGAGTGTCCAGAGTAAAAAAGTCCAACAACAAACATCTTCCTTTACTCTCTAATCCCCTCTGTCTTAGTTGTAGTGGTAGATTCTGATGGGGTAGAAGGAACATCATCTTCCACCACCAGTTGACTTTGATTAATGAAATGGAGAGAACGAGCCATCTGGATGACATCCAAAATTCCAGTTTCTTCTTCATGTTGTTTTGTTGTTAACAGCATGATATTTATACAGCATGATATTTAGCAGCTATATAAAGATAATTTTAATAGCAAATTGTTGCAACAAAATGCTGTCTGGAAACTCATACCAGATCTGGTCATACAAACGGTTTGTAAGTATAATCTTTATTGTCATTGTACTTAAAGAGCCGAGGTGGCGCAGTGGTTAGGGTGCAGTACTGCAGGCCACTTCAGCTGACTGCTATCTGCAGTTCGGCGGTTCAAATCTCACCGGCTCAGGTTGACTCAGCCTTCCATCCTTCCGAGGTGGGTGAAATGAGGACCCAGACTGTGGGGGCGATATGCTGACTCTGTAAACTGCTTAGAGAGGGCTGAAAGCCCTATGAAGCGGTATATAAGTCTAACTGCTATTGCTATTGCTATTAAATACAATGAAATTGTTTATATTTATGCACATTTATATATTCCTTCTTATCCCTAAATTGCTCAGTGTTTAACAGCATTTCCAAAATCATGTTAACCTTCAAAGCTTTGTGCTGCATAGTTATTTTAGGATTGTGTGATGGGAACTGAAAACAAAATAAATGTCCTGGCCAGCATCCTTACTTGGAAGGAGACTTGCTAGGAACAACAAGGAGCGGTTGCCTTGGGTTGCAGAACCCAACACAAAACCATGTATCTTGGCTTCTCTTTCTATCCCCGCGTATCATTCAGTAGTTGGAGAGAGAACTTTATTACTTATCAATACCTATTTCAATTATGTGGTTTCTTGCTGGGGGCTCTGCTCTAACATGTTAACTGACTTGCATGTAAAGCAATGCTATCAGCCACGGGAACCTTTAATGAGAAAGACTGAATCTGCAATCTAGTTAAACATTCACATTTGCAATCTAACTGATTCAACTCCCAATTAAGTCAATCAATCTTTGGAGGTTCATTATAGGTTTATCTCATTACGAAGAAATCAGTTGCCAGGTTGATAAACGCTGTGCCATCTTCAAATCAAATAGTGAGTTTAATTGCCCAGGTGAACCAGTTTGCTGGCTATCTCTTCTGGGCCCACTTGTTCTGTTTGATTTCAGCCTGGCAGCCTGAGGGTAAGGGCAAGATCCGTATGGTGTCTCTTGTTAGGTATGGCTGATGAGACTATAATTGGGTGAGATGCTTAAAGAAGAGGTGATTACAGATTAAAAACAATATTTTGAATGAATTGATTGTTGAGGATTGTGACAAAGACTTGCAACCAGCCTCAGAAAATGAAAAAAAGAAATTGGTCCATTGCTGGGAGAAAGTGGCAAGAAGGTGACAAGCAACAGGGAGAAAGCAGGACTATTTAACTCATTTTTTTGCAACTGTCCTTTACACAAAGGGAAAAAAAAAAACACAATCCAACCTATCAAAAACAGCACCACGAAAAACAAATTAGCAACACAAGTTAAAATAGGGAAGAAATGATAAGTGAGCATCTATCTACCTAGATGAGTTCAAATCACCAGGAGGCGCCTGAGCCTTGGAGCAGTGGGGAGGAGACAAGGGAGTGTGATCCTGACGTCATGCATTGGAGCAGTGGGGAGGAGACAAGGGAGTTGTTCCTGGATACCCGGCAACGGAGAGCTAATAGGCGTAGGAACAGTTACACAGTTACAGGAGATGATTGCCCTCAGCTGGTGGTAATTAGGTTCCCTCAAGACTATAAAAGGAATGATTGTGCTCACGCCCCTTTTGCAGGAGTCAACGTATTCACTAGAGCTGGAGAACTCTCGTGGCTAGCTTGGCAGGCTGGATTGCTGCCAAGGTTAGTCTGTGCTGGATTGCTGCCAACATCTTGTCAGTGCTGGATTGCTGCCAAAGTGCTGTCTGTATGTTAATAAATCCTTGAAATATCTTTGTCTCGGCGTGCTTTGGTGTAGGACGAGGGGGGTCAGAACAGGTACCTATGTTTTAATATCCATTCTTCATGATTTGGATTTAAGCCAGGTTTTCTCTTCTTGTTGCTTTGGAAATGAATCTCTCCTCTTTCTGTCAAGGCATTGCTCTTCACTCTCTGCAGGTGCCCATGAACTCATCTTTCTCAGGTTGAGGATAGATAACCACCCTTTGGGATTCTACCTGGAGAAGGTGGTTCTGAACGTTCCCTAGGAGCCAAACCATGTAAAGCTTCAATTTAATCCTAAAGCTGTTGCTGTTTTTGACGATTTGCTTGGACCTAATTAATTCTTTTCTTCCTATCCTTCTCTCCATCTCTCTTGAAAAATAATAAACTTTGTTTATAACTAGAATATCAGATGCTTGTGTAGACATTTCTGCTGAATCAGGATTCTTGTACTTTCCTCATATGATACATGCAACAACTTGATTTGGCAAACAAAGTGGATGCCTCCTGGCCCCAGAGGTGTTTCTCTCAAAATCATTAGCATGAATGATTCAGTCATTGAAGTTACTTCAATAAAATTACATGGGGTTTGGCTCATGGTAAAATCTAACCTGTTTACTTTTAAATAAACAATTAAGAAGCTATTTCATTAATGTAAGACAAGGCAGTTTGTATTAAAAAAAAACAAATATAGAAACATGTTATTTGTATTATAATGAAAACTTGAATGAGCTGGCAAAATAACTTACTTTTCTTGATATACAGTTTTAGAATAATGACATTAATATAACTTCTGCCAAAAATTAATGATATAATTCCTTTATTGTTACAATTGGCTAATCGGTATCATTTATCATACTGTTATCACATGAAATGCAAAAATCAGGCACTTCTGATTATAAGATTGTAATACAAATCAAAATCCATATTTAGCCTAAAACATTATGGTATTTTTTTTACCATACCAGTTGGAAATTTATGAATGGCACAGAAATTTGCAGAAGAGATTTGGCTTAACTAGCTGCAATTTCTGAGGGATTCTCTCAGTAAGCTTTAGGAAACTTCCCATTCAACTTAACATGTCTTTTTTTGCCTTAGATCTCCTCTGCACTTGTGCAGATTAGCTCCTATTGTAATATGATGCAGACATGACTTTAATATCCATCGTATTTTCCTCCTCTTTGCATTTTTAGCCTGTTTGACTTTTTAAGATTATTGTTTTGGAACACCAGGTACAAGCTTGGTTTCAAATCTTAACTGACAAAATGTTATAAAAGGTGGTTGATCTTGGCAAAACTAAATGATTGACTATAGACCAGAGGGGTAAAATGAAAGGACATCTGGAAGAAGCAAATTATTCCTGCATTGTTATGAAAACAGCACGTAAATTGTTTCATGGCCACTGGACATCAAGCTTTGGAATTATTATGTTAATGCTTCCTTCCTTTCCCCTACCTTCCTTGGCAATTACAAATAATATGTGTGGTAGAATCTTGGATTTTATTTCCACTTGATGTACACAGACACAGACACAGACACACACAGACACACACACCACAGACACACACACAAACACACAGAGGGAGAGAGAGAGGGGAGGGAGGGAGGGAGGACTGAAGTGGAAAGTATGGAGAAGATACCAATTTCAGATAAATTCTTTGAAAACTGGATGATAAAAGCTACCTTCCATATCTTCATTTAGGCGTAAGGTTTAGAGCTGGCCCTAATGGGCCAAGCTTGATTACCCAAAGAATTAAGCAGGCCTGCTCTGTGTGAGTGGGGCGCCTTTTCTCCTAATTTATTTGGAAGACCCTTCTAGATTTCATCTCCTTTGCTTTGGACTCTTGGCCTCAAGGTTCAGCTACTCCGAGGAACAGCTAGCTCAGTGTTTCTCAACCTTGGCAACTTGAAGATTGTCCGACTTCAACTCCCAGAATTCCCAGCCAGCGAATGCCAGCGAATGCTGGCTGGGGATTCTGGGAGTTGAGTCCGGACATCTTCAAGTTGCCAAGGTTGAGAAACATGAGCTTGATGATCTGCCATTGTGGCTCACTCTCCTTGAGGAAGGGAAAATGGCTGGCTGGGGAATTCTGGGAGTTGAGTCCGACATCTTCAAGTTGCCAAGGTTGAGAAACATGAGCTTGATGATCTGCCATTGTGCTCACTCTCCTTGAGGAAGGGAAAGTGTCTCCTACTGTCCTTTTTCTGTGGGGGAAAAGCACCATCTTTGCATAGCAGTTTGCATAACATCTCTGGACAGGGGAATTCTGCTCCTTCTGTGGAGGGGAGGCGGAGGTAACAAATAAAACACTGCATCTTTCTGTGGAGAGCTCCATAGACGACTCTGTTCTTGGGTAGCCGAAACAGGCTAATTTCAGTATCACCCTAAAAAAGTCGGGTTGTTTATTTATTTCGTATTTTGGCCTTACTGCCTGAAGGGCAAGAGAACCTCAAATCCCTCAATCCCTCCCTTGATTAGTAATGTGCATTGACAAACCTTGGACGCTCTGAGGTCTGAATGGCTACCATTGACTCTGCTGCCTCTTGGCTCAGCACTGGAAACAGCACTTTAAATCCAGTGAAATGAAGTCCTGGAGTGTATTTTCCAAACACGTGTGCTGATTGGATATCACTGATATCATTTGGATTAACACCCCTGGGTCTTTCTTCATTTTGCTTATATTCCATTATGGGAGTTTTTGGTAATTAATATTCCTTTACACCCAAAGAAATACACAAGGCTTATTTCACTGCATGCTCTTGACTTTGAGATATAACAATAATAGAGACATCCATTTATTAACAGACTACTGGGATGCTGGCACTAGTGTTTCCATGGAAACCCACCAGCCTGCAAAAGCCTCCACAGATGTGTTTTTCACTGTAAACATCAAATAGCACCAGTGAGCTTCTACACACACACACACACACACACACACACACACACACACACACACTCACCTCTTTCTGACACCTGTACTTTCTCACTTGGTAACACCCTTATAAAAAGATTTCATCTGGTATTTTGCTTTGCAAATTTCTGATTCGGAGGAGGTATTAGAAATTGTGCACTAATTTATCATATCCCACAACTCACATGGCAGAACATTTGCTTGTAAGCTTTTCCAGAGGTACACACAAAACCACTAGAGCAATTGCGACCAAGATTATGACTTTTTAATCTATACTTCCCAGATAGATCATAGTGGAAAGATTTATGCAAAAGCATTAAGATGAAAATATACAGTATTTAATACATTGAAATCTTGCAACGTACTTGCTATACTGGAAGAGCACAAAGAAAACCTGAATCACGGTTTTCGGGAAATGTATGTTCCAACAAAGTTACAAGTACATAATAACAAAAACATGAAGAGGAGGCAAGTAAAAAGAAATGAGAACATTACATGTCAATCTCTGTTTCCGTTCTTGAGTCAATACAATTCTTAGTCAATACAAGATGACTAATCAATTTGTATTATTATTTTATAGAACAAAAGTAAAGATGTAGTTTTAACTCTTGGAAGAGTACAGTGACTTGGACAACTGGCAAGCTCCAGTACATCCATAGACAGAAGATATATCTCAGTTAGCATAGGAAGGAGGCAGTGGTGGGTTTCAAAAATTGTTCGAACCTACTCTGTGGGTGTGGCCTCCTTTGTGGGAGTGGCTTGCCACCCATGTGACCGTATGGGAGTGGCTTGCCACCCATGTGACCGGATATGAAGATGCCGACGAACATTGTCAGAACCACCTTAAATTACCTCAGCACACAGCACTGGCATGCATAAGAATAGATGTAAACTTGTTTTTTAAAGGACATCTTTGGTTTGCGTTAAACAACTTCAACACACGCAATGTTCTGATTGCACCACAAACGCAGTAGTCATCCTTACCTTTCACAGAGGCACTGAGTTTTATAAATATGAGCATGATAGTGTAGAATAATCACATCAAAGGACCAGTGGTGGCTTTCAAAATTTTTTGGCACCTCTTCTGTAGGTGTGACCTGCTTTCCGGGTCCACTGGTGGAACCTCTTCTAACCGGTTCGGTAGATTTGACGAACCGGTTCTACCGAATAGGTGCGAACTGGTAGGAACCCACCTCTGGTCTGACCTCTCCCACACCCGATTCTCTATCCCAATTCTCAAGTCCTCCTTCACTCACCACAAATAGTCTTCTTCTTCGGAAATTTTGAAGCACCCAGTACAGAGCTAAATTAGATGCTCTGCTTGGATATAAGTAAAGATGATTGGCATAATGGACAATAATGTTTACCCCAAAAAATTCGTACAAGCAACCCCCCCCCCCTGCACACTCCGGTCCTGCCATCTGTCAATTTCATTGCAGATTCTGGTCATTTTCATAGTGCAGATGGAAAACCCGCTTGTCTGTTTTTTCATGTTTATAATCAATATTTCCCACACGCTTCATTTTCTTCCAGGTGAGATTGTAGTCTTCGTTCGAACTGGCAAGCATTAGTTGCAGAAGAGACAGTATTCTTTCCAGCCTTTTTGACTCATAAATTCCTTCCTATTTAAAATGAAAGAGGAAAAACTATAATCTCATTCATTCATTTCATTTCATTTATTATATTTATATGCTGCCCTTTTTCCCCCGAAGGGGACTCAGGGCGGCTAACAAATCAGTACAAACCACGGCTCTTTTTAAAACAAATGATGGGGCCTTTGATTCAAACTCCTAGCATAAAAGATGTCATTCCTTTAAAACCGAAATATAGTTTATTTTCATTAGTTAGCAACACTTATTTTTTTTTTTTAAAAAAAGGGAGGAGGAGAAAGCAGGAATAAAGAAGGAAAGAAATGTCATCTACCTTGCCCTGAGAAACCGCTCCTACTATATTTCAGTCTTGCGCTCTACATGGAGCTGCCCCTGAAAAGTGTTCGGAGACTACAACTAGTCCAGAATGCAGCCGCGCGAGCGATATTTGGTGTACCAAGGTAAACACACATTACACCTATCCTCCGCGAGCTGCACTGGCTTCCTATTGGTCTCCGGGCGCAATTCAAGGTTGTCATTACTTTAAAGACCTATATGGCCTAGGACCCGGATATCTGCGAGACCGTCTTCTGCCACATACTTCCCAAAGACCGTATAAGATCGCACAGGCGGGCCTTCTCCGGGTGCCGTCAGCCAGACAAGTCGGCTGGCAGGCTCCCCGGGGGAGGGCTTCTCTTGTAGCCGCTGCGACCCTTGGAATGATCTGCCCCCAGAGATCCGGACCCTACCCACTCTCATGGCCTTCCGAAAGGCTATTAAAACCTGGCTATTCCGGCAGGCCCCGGGCTGTTGACCTCATGACCAAGGTCCAGCCCCGATTGGACTGGGTGCATGATGATCTTTTTTTTTTAATCTATGTTTCTCTGTTTTAACCTTTCTATTTTTTAAATGTATTTGTTGTAAGCCGCCTGGAGTCCTTCGGGATTGGGCGGCCTATAAATTCATTAAATCTAATCTAATCTAATCTTTATCTCCCCAACCAGTAGTGCTCCTGTTTCAGTTTACCCTTTTCAATAGATTTCGGTAGAAAGAAGACAAAAAGACAGAGTGTTGGGAATACATGAAAACTTTCAAAGTATAATAGTTATCTCAGCTCCAGATAAAACACTATAAGTGAAATGTGGCTGTTTACAAAGGATCTCATGGGTGGTCTGTATAACTGCAACTTTGTTAAAATAACAGTTTCACACACCATCGTATAGGGACAATGTTTTTAAAAGTATCTTAGTCTGTTACAGAGGTGGAATTCAGCAGGTTCTGAACGATTCTGGAGAACCGGTAGCAGAAATTTTGGTTCCCACCACAAAACCGCGGTCAACAAAAGCACACTCGACGAAAGCGCGTACGTGACGTCATCACAGCGCGACGAAAACATCGCGCTGTGATCAGTAAATGTAAAATTAAAGCGAAAACCTTACCCTAACCCCCCAAACATAACCCTAACCCTAACCCTTAACCTAACCCTGAACCCTAACCTAACCCTTAACCTAACGCTAAACCTAACGCTAACCCTTAACCTAACGCTAAACGTACCCTAACGCTTAACGTAACCCTAACCCTAACCCTAACCCTTAACCTACCCTAACCCTAACCCTAACCCTAACTCTTACCTTTATGTGATCGGCTTGCTTTAATTTTATTTTATTTCAATTTTTAATTTTTTTGTCGCGCTGTGATGATGTCACGCACGCGCTTTCGCCGAGCGCGCTTTTGTTGACCGCGGTTTTGACGGGTCACAGAAATTTTGAGTAATTTGGAGAACCGGTAAATACCATCCTTGACTGCAACCGCTCCCATCTATTCTCTGCCTCCCGAGTCCCAGCTGATCGGGAGGGGAATGGGGATTTTTCAGTATCCTTCCCTTGCCACGCCCACCAAGCCACAACTACGCCCACCAAGCCACGCCCACAGAACCAGTAGTAAAAAAAAAATGAATCCCATCACTGGTCTGTAGACGGAAGAACTATTTGCGCATATATGCTCCAATTATACTCAGACTTGTCACTCAGAGCAGACATTTGAGACTACGCCAAATATTATAGTAAACTTAATCCACATTCCATAATAGAGATGAAAAGACTGATGTCAGGATAATGACTTGTCCAGGTTACTCAGAGAGCTTGTGACTCAACAAGATTTTCTGCTTTTCTTCCAAGTCCCAGGAGGATGCTGAAGCTGGCCAGTTTCTGAGAGGAGAAGCATGTGTAAAATAGTGCAGTGGACACTATTAGGGCAGGAAAACCTCTCAGGAAAATTGGCAGAAGGAGGCCTCACTCTTCTTAGATTGTCCGGTGGGAATTTGCTGTTTGTTATTTCAAACTGCTAGTAGAGAATCATGAAAAGAAATGGCTCAAAATATTCAAAGAGGAACTCCAGGGATGAAGCCTAGCCCAGCTTTTCTCTCTCAGATATCAAGAAGGATATATCTAGCAATCTGGAACTTCTTGCCTGCCCCCTGCCCCCGATTTGAGGTTGACTGCTATCCTTTCATAAGGGCCTAAAGCAGTGTTTCTCAACCTTGGCAACTTGAAGATGTCCGGACTTCAACTCCCAGAATTCCCAGCCAGCATTTGCTGGCTGGGGAATTCTGGGAGTGAAAGGAAGGAGAGAGGGTAGGAAGGGAAAGAGGAAGAGTAGGAGTAAGGGAGAGGTAAGGGAAGAAGAAGGGGAAGGGAGAGGAGGAAGGAAGAAAGTAGAGAAGGGAGAGAGGGTGAAAAAGAAAAGAGGCAAGGAGAGGAGGATGGAAAGGAAGAAAGAGGAGGAGAGAGGGTAGGAAGAGGTAAGAGGAAGAGCAGGAGTAGGAGAAAGGTACGGGAAGAAGAAGGGGAGGAGGAAAGTAGAGAAGGAGGGAGAGAGGAAGGAAAGAGGTAAGGAGAGGAGGATGGATCGGAGAGAAAGGAGGAGAGGGGTAGGAAGGGAAAGAGGAAGAGCAGGAGTAGGAGAAAGGTATGGGAAGAAGGGAAGGGGAAGGAGAGGAGGAAGGAAGAAAGTAGAGAAGGGAGAGAGGGTGAAAGAAAGAGGTAAGGAGAGGAGGATGGAAAGGAGGAGAAAGAGGAGGAGAGAGGGTAGGAAGGGGATGAGGAAGAGCAGGAGTAGGAGAAAGGTACAGGAAGAAGGAAGGGAAAGGAGAGGAGGAAGGAAGAAAGTAGAGAAGGGACGGAGGGAGAAAAGAAAGGGAAAATAAAGTGGTGTTACAACAGGAGGAAGGGATGGTAAACAAAGCAACCCAAACTGTACATTACAACCTATTAAATGAAATAATAAATGTATAAAAATGATAAATGTAAAGAAGAATTATGTGAATGTATACTTAAAATGTATGTCAAGAGAATAAAAAAATAAAAATTTTCTGGAAAAAAAAAATCAGATTCCCAGGCTACCCAGATCTGTTTGATTCGTTAGTGTCCAATTATGACTTTATCCTTTCTACATTTTGCTTTTGTAAAATGCACCATATTTTGGTCACATCAAATCTATCATTATTAAGTTTAGTCTGGTTATGGTTCGCCAGCTCTGAACTTTCTTTTCATTTTGAACTGGTCAGGGCCCAGTGGTATGCTTCAACCAGTCTAACAACCCTTTCACTGAGAGAAAATGGTGATGGTGGACATGTAGACAAGATAGCAACAGAGATAATTCTCTGCCAATACCATTTGAAAAAGGGCCCATATAATTCCTGAACCGACACGATTTCCTTCTGCTTAAGCTATATCGCTTCTCCAGAAATGCAGAATCATCAGCCCAACTCAATTTTTTTTCACCAGATAGCATTAAATCAAACCCCAAAAGGCCAGATACATCTCTGCTACACTGCTAGCAAATAAAACTATCCAGGCATTAGGCACAATATGCTGTAATGAAATAGTGGTAATGCTCTGGACTGTGTAGATGATAGATATACTCATGTACTTTATAAGATCAGTTTTATTTTGAAGATCCAGCCATCCAATTCATAACAGAGTGCGTAAGAACTCTGAATGAGTTTAGCAATGAACTGATGGCAGCAATAACTTTTCTTTCTCTCAAGAAAATCTTTTAAAATCCAGAATCCAAGAATTTCCCGAAAACCCCTGTGAGAATAAGAAAGAGCCACAGCAGTGTTTGTTTCTCAACCTTGGAGAGCACAGCTGGCTGGGGAATTCTGGAAGTTGAAGTCCACAGGACTTAAAGTCACCAAGGTTGAGAAACACTGATCTACAGGAATGAAAAAGGAATGGAAAAATAAAATAGGCAAGAACAAACATTTAGAACTTGCCACCATTGACAAGTTGCCACCACATTTTGATGCAAGCATTTATTTATTGTCTTTACATACTGTTAGATTCAACAAACAAAACGGTGCCACCACAAAACTGCTTTAGACTAAACCGCGCTCGACGAAACTGCGTAGCTGATGTCATCAACAGGGCGACAACAGCGCAGAGACAGAAGCACGCTGTAAACGCTAAACCTAACCCCCTAAACCTAATCCTAAACCTAACCCTAACAACCCTAACCCTAATCCTTAACCTAACCCTAACCTAATCCTAACCCTTAACCTAACCCTAAACCTAACCTCACCCTTAACCTAACCCTAAACCCTAACCCTTAACCTAACCCTAACCTAACCTAACCCTAACCCTAAACCTAACCCTAACCCTTACCTAACCCTAACCCTAACCCTAACCTAACCCTAACCCTAACCCTAACCCTAACCTAACCCTAACCTTAACCTAACCCTAACCCTAACCCTAACCCTAACCCTAACCCTAACCCTAACCCTACCCTAACCCTAACCCTAACCCTTAACCTAACCCTAAAGCTAACCCTAAAGCTAACCCTTACCTTAAGTTGAATCGGCTTGCTTTCAAAGCGCTATTTAAAGCACCCTTCTTCTCCGCGCTGGCTGTTGTCGCCCTGTTGATGACGTCAGCGACACGGTTAATCGGGCGCGCTTAGTCGAGCGCGGTTTTGTCGTGCCATGCAACAAACAGACTCCTTGGGAGGTTTGCTACATTTAGCCCTTTATCAAATCTCACCTGGGCTACAGGGATCTCTCCCTCAGGTTATGAAAATATTCCAGCAGAAAGCCGAAAGTTGGTGAGAACCAGAGATTGGCCCCATTAAGCTATTTGTTTATTTTATAACTGAGTGGCCCTAGAAGAGAGAGCCCTTAAGGGAAACAGGCTTACTCCCATCGAATTGGGGGAGAACCGCTGCTTTAATTGAGGACACATTGACATATTCAACAACACGCTGCCATCCAGAATTTGAAAATAGGATGTTGAAACGTGGCACCTGTATTGGCACGCTGCCATCTCCATGGCAACTGTTTGCTCTGGAGCAAAACCTTGAAATTCGCTTGGGTTTTCTTTGTCTTCAGATGGAGTTTGTTTCCTTCAGTGCATATGTGATCTAAGCTTAATACATTGAAGGTCTAGAAATCTACAATCAAGAAACTCAAATGTATGACTGAATATATGAAAAATCGCCCTCCTGCCTTTGTTTTTTTGTTTTTTTAATCCCCTTAAGGCTGCCAAGGCAGAATACTGCAGTGAAAATAGCACAAACACACACACAGGCACCAGATTTCAATCTTTCCTGACAAGAGTGGCAGAATCCATCCTTATGTAAACCTTCTATCTTGCTACTGTTTTTTCTTTCATGCTTTGCTGTCTTCAGGGCAGTGGTGGGTTTCGAAAATTTTTCGAACCTACTCTGTGGGTGTGGCCTCCTTTGTGGGAGTGGCTTGCCGGCCATGTGACCTGGTGGGAGTGGCTTGCCGGCCATGCGTTTTCTCTCTCTCTCTCTCTCTCCATCCCTCTCTCCTTCCTTTTGTCTCTCTGTCCCTTTTTCCTTTTTTTTTCTCTCTCTCTCACCTTTTCTTCTTTTTTTTTTCTTTTTTCTTTCCTTTCTTTCCTTTCTCTCTCCGTGTGAGTGTGTCTGTCTCTGTCTGTGTGTGTGTGTGTGTGTGTGTATGTATGTCAGTGATGGGTTTCAAAAATGTTTGGACCCTCTTCTGTAGGTGTGGCCTGCTTTCCGGGTCCACTGGTGGAACCTCTTCTAACCGGTTCAGTAGATTTGACGAACCGGTTCTACTGAACCGATGCGAACCGGTGGGAACCCACCTCTGCTTCAGGGGCTCTTCTGAATGCAAGGGAACAAAAACAGGCCCAGGCTCTTGGGCCCTGGAAGGCAATGCCAGTAGCTTCAGTCCCATCAAAGAGGCTTTTGCAATCAAATCACTGTTGATAATCAGTCTTTCCTTTGATTTGGAGGGAATAATCACTGAAGAGGCATAGACCAGACCAAACCTTATGATTGCAGTTTCTACTATTTCCAATATAATCGATTCTTTCCTCCTTCAGTTCATTATGTTTAAATGGTTAAAATTCTTTAACAACTGAAAGTCTGGACATATTGTTGACTCAACAGTGAAAATCTTCTAAGTTGGTAGCACAACCACGCAAAGCTTTAAGTGCTCAGCAGCCCTCGATGCAATGTTTTGCCACTAGTTCTTTCTGTTTGTTTTTTTCTCCCCGCTAGATCACACCTATTTTTTTTTTTGGTGAGACAAAATGTGAGATATGCAGCTGTCTCGACACATTCAAATTGCTCCTTGCAAACTTTTGCTCAGAAAAGTACTGGAGAGTTCAGACACCAGGGCTTGACAGCCCAGAGGGCATGGCCAGGCACCTTCCGCCAAGACCTATATAAAGCTGCTATTTGGGTGGCTTCATTAACACAAGCGCCGTGGAAGACGAGAAAGAGAGGATTTTGTAATGGGAAGAAGCAGCATGGTGGCTGGGGAAATTAGAGCGGCCTTTTGGCTGCGCCGCCAGAAGATGGCGCTGTGCCTTAAGAAGGCCGACTTGCTGTTCTGCCAAGGATGCTAAACTGAGCTAACTCGCGATTCTGTTTCAATGAGCCTCTTCGGTTTTCTTCTCCGTGCGGATGGCTACAAACCACCACTCTCCGTTTGCGTCCAGTCACCACCCTTGCAATGCAAACGCAACGATGCAAGCTGGCTGGACGCTGACCGTTTAGTTTCTCCAAGCCATAGACACGCTTAAGCACCGCTGGTTGCCAAGAGCCACTGCCGGGAAGCATGATTTCTTCCGCCGGCCCGGGCATCTAATGCGGAGCCGCAAGGTGGCATTATTTGGATCAGTGTTTCTCAACGTTGGCGACTTTTAAGTCCTGTGGACTTCAACTCCCAGAATCCCCCAGCCCCACAAGCCCATACACGCTTAAGCACTGCTGGTTGCCAAGAGCCACCTGCGGGAAGCAGGATTCATCCAATGCAGAGGCCGCAAGTGGCAGCTTTGATCAGTGGTTCTCAACGTTGGTCGACTTAGAGTCCTGTGGACTTCAACTCCCAGAATCCCCCAGCCAGCTGTGCTGGCTGGGGAATTCTGGGAGTTGAAGTCCCAGGAGCCTTAAAGCGGCCAACGTTGAGAAACACTGATTTGGATCAAATTGGGACGCCAAAACCATCGAGGCTGCTAGAGTTTCTCTCTCTCTCTGTCTCTGTCTCTCCTTCTCTCTTTCTCTCTCTCTCTCTCTCTCTATCTCTGTATCTCTCTCTCTGGTCTGTCTGTCTGTCTGTCTCTCTCTCTTTCTCTCTCTCTGTCTCTCTGTAGTCTCTTGTCTCTCTCTGTCTTCTTCTCTCTCTCTGTCTCTCTGTCTCTGTCTCCCTCTCTCTCTCTCTCTCTCTCTCTCTCTCCTTCTCTCTCTCTCTTTCTCTCTGTCTCTCTCTGTCTCTTTCTCTCTCTCTGTCTCTGTGTGTGTGTGGTGTGGTATGCTCGCCAACACCTCCTCTTCCCCCAATCCTCGCTGCTGCTGCTACCGCCATCTCCTCCCCCGGCGACCACCTGCAGGTTCCCGCCGTGCTGAAGCTCCGACGGCCGCGCCCAGCCGCCTCCCCGTACCCCCGCCGGGGCTGCTGCTCTGCGGAGCCTTTTCCCCCAGCGGGGCCCGCCCAGCGCGGAGGGCTGCTCGTTGGGTCGGGAGAGCGAGTGGAGCCCGAGCGCGGCGAGGCGAGGGTGGCGCTGCGGCGGCTGGGCGTGGAGTAAAGGGGCGAGGGGGCCGGGGCCGGAGCGGCTGGAGGGAGGAGGTGTGTCCCAGGGGCTGGCAGCGGCAGCGGCGGCGGCGGCGTCTTCGTTCCTCGCTGGCAGGTTTTGTCTGCAGCTCCTCCTCGCCGCAGTTGGTGGGACTCTCGCCGGAGCAGCTGTCTCGGGTAAGGGCGCATCCTCGGTTGGAGCTCCGGGCGCCTTCGCCTCTTTGCCCCGCCGGGCAGAAACCCAGACGGGGGGTTTCCTCCCTCCGCCCCGCCGTTCCCTTCTTCTCTCCTCTGCCCTTCGCCGCCTCTTTCGCCTGTACGGCTGGGTTGGGTCAGTGGGGAAACCGGCTCCCCCCGACGGGGTCTCTTTGCTGGGCTGGACCCCCGGGTGGAGAAGCCAAGCCGCTGCGGGTCTCCCCTTTGGCGGCGTTGGCGTCCTTGAAGGGAACCTGTTCGGGCTGGGTCGGGGTGACGGGCAGGCAGCGGCCGGTTTCTTGCGTAGCCGAGGACCAATCCTGCCCTTTAGAGAAGGTGGAAGGCGAGAAGGCAGACCCGGTGGAGACTTGGTCCCAAGCAGAAGGTCGAAAGGGTTTGGAGCCGCCTTGAGAAAACCTGATTTGAAAAATCAAATAAATTAGGGGTTCTTTCCACACACCCCCCCCACTTCCAGCCTTGGTGGTGGGGAGAGGGGGGACAGACGCTGAATTTGGGGTGTTGGCTTGGAAATGTGTGTGCGCACGTGTCCTCTTGTCAAGAGGAAAGAACAAAAGAGCACCTTCTCCCCATCTTGTGACTGTTTAAGGGCTTCCTAGGCTAGCAAAATTTGGTTTCCAATGGTTTCCCCCCCAGTGACTTCAAGCAGACACAATGCCTTTTGGTCAAATGCCTTTTCTCCCCTCCCTGTAAAAGAGCCATGCAGTTATGCAGTAGCAGCATCTCTTCCTCTATCTACCCTTCTTTTGTCTTAAGGGCAGAAATTTCAAGAAAATGGGGAGACGGGAGGGGAAGGGAGCAGATTTTCAGTAAGTCCCACCCTTCAGTAGCCCAGCTGAGAAAGCCTGACAGGTTTTTTTTTTGGTGAGGCTTTGTTGAATCTGTACAATTTTGAGAAAGAGCAGCAGCAGTGGGAAGCAGTTTCCAAGGGCGGTCTCCAACTATTTCTTTTTAATTATTATTTTTGCAGCCTCCCAACCATTAAGCAACATGCTTTGAAGGTGACTGATAACCTTCATCTCCCTTCCCCCACCCGCCCTGAAAAGAGATTAAGTTTAATTTTGTTGATTAGGGCATCGGTGAGCCTGGGATACGAATGCTCTCAGGACTGTGTAACTCTTAACCTCTAGTAAATAACGCTGGAAAATTGAAAGGTTTTCGAGGAAGGGACGAGCAAGCAAATGGAAGCGATCACCCCCTTCCCTCCCCTCCCCCCCCATTTTTCCTTCTATTGAAACGGTAGAAAAAGGGATGGCTGAAAATGTGGGATAACCACAGTGAGGCGGTGGAGAACAAAGCTCTGGTGGAAGCGAGGCAGTGTGCAAAATGTTCGTGCCTAACTCAGTGCAGGTAAAGAGTGCAAAAACCCTTTGCTAGCGCGGCGGTCTGGTGCAGCCTTTGTCTTTCAGTAAGAAGGATCTTCCAAAGACAAGACACCCCTGAGTCATTGGCGTACAGGTTTGGGATAGCGTTCACACCCTAACATTCAAATGAAGGCTGTTTCTATGGAGTCTGGCTTTGGGGGAAGGAGGAGGTGTGCCCCCCCCCCGAGGACTGACAGAATCCTTTCTCCATTCTACCCGCTAGCAAAGCTGCAAAATCTCTCTCTCTCTCTCTCTCTCTCTCTCTGCAAGGATCAAAAGCCAGCAGATAAAAGCGAAATTTTCATTTCCAGCTGCCGGCATGTACAAAAAACCCATCTTCTTTCTGTAAAGGCTGCTTTCTGTCAGCGTCTCATAATTTTTCACACGTCATTCATTGTCTCTATATGGATGACATGTCATTCTTCCTGCTTCTCCGGCCCATCTCTCTGTAGACTCTACAGATAGTGTTGATCTATGGACTGAGCTATAAAGTGACTCGGTATACATTATGTCTCTTTCCTTTTTAATTCCTCTCTCCAGTCTCCCACAGTGACCACTCGGTCCGTGGCAGATGGAGTTCCTTTTCCCATTTAGTGTCTTGCAGAGGATGGATCCCCATCACAAGACTGGTTGGTTTTCCTCTGGCTGTTCCCTGGTTCCTTTTAAGTGAAGGCATGATCTGGAGACTTGGCTCTTTTTTCCAGAAGCCCTAGGAAATGTGCTGAGAGAGCATTAGCTCTGCGAAACGGGCGGCGCTGACGTTACTTCACAGCTCGCCGTGACAGTGTTCCTCTTCTGAAAACAGGGCTGCGATGGGCGTCACCCTGCCTGATGCCGAATAGCAGCAACAGGTTCATCCTCGCTTTCCTGGGTTGCTATGGAGCTTTAAGCCAGCCACACGGATTCATTTCTCGGGGGGGGGTGTTTCTCAGGGGGATGACAGTGTTCAGTGCAGATTGTGTAAATGAATCTCCACACCTAGGGCTTCTTCAGTCTGGAACCGACGCCAAGCTCACATATTCATTTATTTCTTTGAAATTTGGCTGAAGGACAATTTCAGTGTGGTTCAAATAAAAATCTTAAGGAGATGCTGGACAGCGCTTTCCTGTTCTCGTTTTCCAACACCTTCCCCAGTGTTTTGTGTGCAGGTTGAGCTGTGTGCGTTGTGATATATTGTTGACTCATCACTGCAATGCTATTAAAGAGATAACCAAGCAGTCACATGGCAAGCTGCCACCCCCTTGTCATGATCCGTGGTTTTTGTTCGAACCCTAATAATCCAGCTGTGCTTATTTGTAAATAGGAAGACAAAGTGGAACGTTAGCTCCGAGGAGTTCAGTTTCTAGTACGGTTTCTTTCCACGCCATCCTCTCCCCACGATACAAATATACAAGAAAATTAACTAAAGGAAATATAAGACGTAACAGGTGACAGAATCCAGGTGACTTTGTCTGATCTCAGAAAACTAAAGCAAGGTTGGAACTGCTTAACACAGTGTTTCTCAACCTTGGCAACTTGAAGATGTCCGGACTTCAACTCCCAGAATTCCCCAGCCAGCGAATGCTGGCTGGGGAATTCTGGGAGTTGAAGTCCGGACATCTTCAAGTTGCCAAGGTTGAGAAACACTGCTTAACAGTTTGATGGAGAACATCAGGAAAACCCCAACATGTAGAACAGGCTGGTAAATTGAAGAAAATCCAAGAGGAAGACAGGCAAAAAATATATATTGTGCAAAGAAGATAACATGGACAAATTCACATAACCACAAGGACCTGAGATAAACTGGAGGAGGACGTATCTTTTAAAATATCTGATACGTTGCACCCTTCAACCTTCCCAGTTGGAGCATTTTCTGCATGGTGTGCCATTCCCAGAATCCCTCGGCTAATGTGGGCTGCTTTGCATGATGTCTCATAAATCAGGTGACAATTAAGAACGGTGTGATGAAAAGCTTAAATAAACAATTCCTTGTTGATCCAGCCCATCCAAGGACTCTTATCCTTATGCTTGATTAAACTGTGCATATAATTAATTGGTGCACACCTCTCAAGTAGAGCTTGTGTTTTATCCGTTGTATTTCTTGGCGCCGGACAAGGCGCTAAGCCCATTGTCTTCCTATGCCGAGAACAAAATCTGATTGTCGCCAGCTTCCTCTTCAGCCGGAGCTCTTGAGCTACCTTCCTTCTGCAGCACCAGGGGGCGCTCTCAAAGGCACCAAGCCTCTCTGTCAGATGGGAGAGCCCCCAACAACAACCCCCCCCCCCAAAAGATTTGTATTGGGAAGAGGAGCCTGCGTGGCTGCTTGTGAATGGGGTGGGTGGGGGATTCTGAAGCCATCTGTCTTCAACCCAGCGAAGGGCTTTCAAGGGGAGCTTAATCGCCAGCTGTGCTCTTTCACTGGGGTGGGGTGGGGTGGGCAGTCGGTAAAATGGCAAGTTGACGTGATGAGCATAATTACCTTTCCGGGGCTGGAAGAAGCCGAGAACCCAGGTTTTGTGGCTTATTGATATAGATTTGAACTGCTCCTCTTGCCAGAAGTTCCCGAAATGATCCCCTGATTCATTTTCCTCGCTTTTGGTTCATTAAGCTTGAGACAATAAATAAATACATGGGTGGCTAACTCTGTCCCAGTGATTGTGGTGTGGAGGATAAGGAAAAAGGAAAACAGCTGTTTTTCTGGTCACTCAGATGGAATTTCTTTTGGACTTTCAGCGTCTTTGCCTTGGAGAAGAATTAGTCCATTCTTTTTTTGGGGGTGGGGGGGAGTTTGTATGTGTAAATGTGTTTTTTATTTTCCATTTTCATTTCGTACAGTCACATATATACTGTGCATAACCGGGGCCATATAACATTAAACAATAAACACAGTCATTCCTCTTGTCAACAATACCCCCCAAAATACAAACCCAATGTACCACTTCGACCCTCCATACACCCTTTCTTTTGCCCCCCTCCAACTTCCCTTCTTCCCTCCATCATTCCCCTCTACCCTACTTCCCCTCCCCCTCTATCACTCCTCTCTCCCGATACACTCCCTCCCTTCCTTCTCCCCCTCCCTCCAGTCCTCTCTCCCGCTCTCTCTACCCCTCTTTCTTCTATCCCTCTACTCCTCCCTTCGGTGTATTTCTACTATCTATCAATATAGAATTAGTCCATTCTTGTCAATTCCTGAGCCAGCCCTTTCTCTCTCAGCCCAGCCTATCTCACAAGGTTATGGTGGTGATGAGACTAGATGTGGGTGTGTGCGTGCCATGTATGCCACTTTGAGCTCTTTAATTAAAGCAAGATATAAATCCAATATGGTGCAAAGTTGTTTTCAGTTGCCTTGGCCGTAGTGCAGATTTATAAGTGCAGCAGCTCGCCTTGGTCATCTGTGGTGCATAAGAATTGCCTGTGGTAAGTAAGGGATTAAAAGCCGTGCAAATAAATGAGAACACGCAGGCTATTAAAAACTCTCGTCTACTCCTTGTGCACGCTTGGAAGTCTATCAGGATGTTTTCAATCAGATTGTACAAGCCCCATAAGGGCTCGTTGAGGCACCTGCACAGTTTGAATTTCATTTTATTTATATGCCGCCCTATTCCCGGAGGGACTCAGGGTGGCGCACAAACCCAAGGAGGGGAAGGGAAAAACACAAAAACTACAAAAATACAGGGCATTTAAAAACAACCAACAGCCATACAGGTCGAGAGGGGAGGGGAACTCATCGACTCCAGGCCCGCCGACACAGCCAGGTTTTGACGGCTTTTCGGAAGGCCTGGAGAGAGGTGAGGGTCCGAATCTCTGCGGGGAGTTCGTTCCAAAGGGCTGGAGCCGCCACAGAGAAGGCCCTCCCCCGGGTAGTAGCCAGATGGCATTGGCTGGTTGCACAGAGTCACAGATTCAACTTCCGTTTGAGGGACGGCAAGGCTGGAGAAGATTTGGCTGCCCTAAGAGATTGGAAAATTGTTGCTTCTTCCTGTAGAGTTTCTTGGCTGGATTGATGGGAAGCCTGCTTTGGTATAAGGCAGCCTTAGGCACTTGTAGCGAATATGTTTGGGATACCAGCAAGGCAAAAAAGATTTTATATGGTAAAGAGAAAGAAAGGGGAGGAGCAGAAAGGAAGGCCGCCTCTATGGGTTTCTGGTCCTTCTGAGATAATCAAAATAGATTTGACTAGGAGTAGAAGAGCAGTAGAGCAAAGGGGCCCAGAAGAATTGGTGGTGGGTGTGGGAGGAAGAGGAGGCAAACCAGCTATTCACAAGACAAATCCAGCAAAGTGCTATGAACAGGCTTAATCTTCAGGGACAAAAATCTCTACAAGAGCTGAGGTGGCGCAGTGGATATGGTGCAGGCCACTTCAGCTGACTGTTATCTGCAGTTCAGCGGTTCTAATCTCACCGGCTCAAGGTTGACTCAGCCTTCCATCCTTCCGAGGTGGGTGAAATGAGGACCCAGATTGATGTTGGGGGCGATATGCTGACTCTGTAAACCGCTTAGAGAGGGCTGAAAGCCCTATGAAGCGGTATATAAGTCGAACTGCTATTGCTATTGTTACTGTTCTGATGCCATTGGCTAATACGAAAGAATGATGACTCTCGGTAAAATAATGGTGAATTTCTTCTGTCATTTTTTTGAGTATTCTTTTAGGAAACTTTTTTTTGGGGGGTGGGGGGAACCATAAAAAGGCATGCCAGGAGCTACACTCTAGGTAGGGACCAGAATGAAGTGGGGAAAAAAATGATTGAATGTAAATTCAATAAAAAATGATTTAAATGCTATTTTTGTGATTATTGCCAATTAATTTAAGTTCTTTTTCTTTCAGCCATATTAAAAATTAAAATTAGGTGGCTGGAGGAGGCATACTCAAAACCTTTTTGGGGCCACAGGATTTACACTTTCCCTGTAAAGCCATTTTAACCGCAGCTCTTTGCTATTTCCAAGCTGGGAGAGAGTGAGATTCAGAAATCTCAGCCATATTAAAAATTAAAATTAGGTGGTAACTTCGACAGTGGCTGGAGGAGGCATACTCAAAACTTTTGGGGGCCACAGGATTTACACTTTCCCTGTAAAGCCATCTTAACTGCAGCTCTTTGCTATTTCCAAGCTGGGAGAGAGTGAGATTCAGAAATCTCAGCCGATGCCTTGGCAATGCCAGCAGGGACCCAGCTTGTTTGTGCTGTGACAGCCCAGGGTGCAGTTTCACAATTGAGGCTTTCTAAACTCACACTGAAAAGAGATCCTTTCTTTAGTGATGATGGGGTGGAAAGAATTTGATATCAATCATGAGGGTTCCAGGCAATACAGTCGTGGTTTTTTTTTTCTTTTATTTTTTTTTCTGCAAATAAATGTTGTTCTTTTAGTTTGTCTAGTCTCGCGGCAAGTAAATACGTAGAAATTAAACAGACAATTGTCTTTTTTATATACTTCATTTAAGTGGCAACGTCACGCAGGCTTTCTTGCTAGCAAGTTGCATTGAACAGAATGGGCCATTCTTTTGAGTAGACATGAATACGATTGCACTATAAATAACTTCCCTTCTGTTTTATTATTAAGTCAGACTGCAACTTTAACATCCACTGAATTTGCTTAATGCAGTCCCCCTTTTGGGGGCTGAGGTTCATTCCTTTTTTAGCTTGCCCTTTTGAGGACTTGCAGGGGATGACTGATAATCTTGCAGTTTCAAAGCTTCAAAATCATTTTTCTAGGCTTCTTTAAAAATAAATCTTTTTTTTCCTATTGTTATATATGCATTAAGCCTATTTTTCCCCCTGGGAAACTGATGGTAAATTACACTACCAGTTTATCGAATTGAATTGAATTTATTATATTTCTATGCTGCCCTTTTCCCAGAAGGGACTCAGGGCGGCTCACAACCCGAGTCGGGGGGGAGGGGGGGGATAGGGGATACAAATAGGGAAAAAGACATAGACAAACAATACCACAATTTAAAAAACAACTCAACAGGCACACCATTCGAGCGGGGACAGGAACTCATCAGTCCCAGGCCTGTCAGAACAGCCAGGTTTTAAGGGCTTTGCGGAAGGCCTGAAGGGTGGTGAGGGTCCGAATCTCCACGGGGAGCTCGTTCCAGAGGGCCGGAGCAGCCACAGAGAAGGCCCTCCTCCGGGTGGTCACCAGTCGGCATTGGCCGGCGGGTGGAATTCGGAGGAGGCCTAATCTGTGGGATCTAATCGGTCTATTGGAGGTAATTGGCAGCAGGCGGTCTCTCAAGTACTTGTGAGTTTTAGTGGTATAATCCTGTGGAGATATGAGAGTGATCACAGACTTGTTTAAACACCGTGTACACAATTGCTACCTCTTGTTTGACATGTTTCACGGGTAGAGCCGAGGTGGCGCAGTGGTTAAATGCAGCACTGCAGGCTACTTCAGCTGACTGCAGTTCTGCAGTTCGGCTGTTCAAATCTCACCGGCTCAGGGTTGACTCAGCCTTCCATCCTTCCGAGGTGGGTAAAATGAGGACCCGGATTGTTGTTGGGGGCGATATGCTGACTCTGTAAACCGCTTAGAGAGGGCTGAAAGCCCTATGAAGCGGTATATAAGTCTAACTGCTATTGCTATTGCTATGGGTGGATGCACAATGGCTAGGCTGGGTTTCAGAACAGAGTTTTGTTATTAATAACACACCATCTACTAAAAAAAAGGAAGCTGGCAGACTAGACTTTTAGTCCAGATAAATCTGCCGTCTTTTAGCTTTCACTGGAGGACAGCTCTGCTTACTTTACAGTGTTGGTGTGATATGGGTTTGCAGTTGACAGTTGTCCCTTCTGGTGGCAAATATTAGCAGGTGGCTGAAGAGTGGAGGGTCTCTGGAGGAAGAAGAGGAGTGACTGAAACCCTCAACACTTTGGGAAAGTTGCATATTGAGCAGCCTTTGAGTTTGGGTTTGAGTCACTGACTCCTGAAGCCTTCAGAGGTTTTCTAGGAACCTGAGGAGGGCAAAAATAGCCCAAGATGCAACCTGGAAGTTTGGAAACGGACTTCCCGTTGGCCCAACAGGAAGTCCGTTTCCAACTTCCAGGTTGCATCTTGGGCTATTTTTGCCCTCCTCAGGTTCCTAGAAAGCCACTGAAGGGCACAAAATGGACCTACCAGGCTCACCAGAAGTTGGTGAGGGCAGAAGAGGCAGTTTTCACCCTCCTCGGGCTCCAAGAAAGCCATGCACGCATGCATGGGCAGCGGTGTGTGTGTCATGCACACATGCGCAGAGGGCACAGCGCAGGGGGGGGCATTAAATTATGGGGGTGAGTGTGCTTTTGGCACCCAAGGCAAAAAGGTTCGCCATCGCTGATCTAGGAGGTTCCCTAGTAGAAAATGCACTTTCTTGTTATAGAAGAAGCATTTTGGATGATGATGATCTGCCCCAGAAGCTTTATTTACTGAGCTGATTGAGAGAGTGAGTGAATCCTAAAGGCTCGGTGCTGCTTGCTGAGTGCAGATATCAATATCTCAGGAAGTGGATCACTTCCATGCAAGTAACAGTGTGTCCCCTTCATGCCGAGGTATAAGGAACTCACTCTCCCTGAGTCTTGGCCTTTTGTCGAACTGAAGCACTAAGAAGCCCCTCATCTTATCATATTATGTGGGCAATAACACAATTGGTGTATAAGAGCTTTCAGCAGCTTAATTCCAAAACTACTGTACCTGTTTTGTTTCAATCTAATTACTCCATGCAACCTGGAGTGTGAGGAGTTGGATTGTATGTGAAATATGTCTAATTAAATAAACAGATTTTCTAACTATTGATATACGTACAAAACAGTGGTGGGTTTCAAAAATTGTTCGAACCTACTCTGTGGGTGTGGCCTCCTTTGTGGGAGTGGCTTGCTGCCCATGTGACCGGATGGGAGTGGCTTGCTGCCCATGTGACCGGATATGAAGATGCCGACGACACTTGTCAGAACCACCTTAAATTACATCACACACAGCACTGGCATGCATAAGAATAGGATGTAAACTTGTTTTTTAAAAGGCATCTTTGGTTTGCGTTAAAACAACTTCAACACACGCAATCTTCTGATTGCACCACAAACGGAGTAGTCATCCTTACCTTCCACAGAGGCACTGAGTTTTATAAATACGAGCATGATAGTGCAGAATAATCCTATCCAAGGACCAGGGGTGGGTTTAAAAAACAATTGGAACCTCTTCTGTAGGTGTGGCCTGCTTTCCGGGTCCACTGGTGGAACCTCTTCTAACCGGTTCGGTAGATTTGACGAACCGGTTCTACCGAATAGGTGCGAACTGGTAGGAACCCACCTCTGGTACAAAACCACCTAACAGAGCATCACTTGCATATTCAAACTACAGCAATGCAGATGGTAAAAGATAAGTTCTTGGAATGATACATTTTTGTGACAGCAGTCTTATTTTTTATTCCTAAAAAAGCAGCATTGAAGTACTTATGCTGTTGCTGATCTCTCTGACTATATCTAAAACATTGTGGTAGTATTATTCCTCTGCTTATTCACTAAAATAACATGGGTAACAATTTTTTAAAAAATTGAATCTGTCTGTACCAAGCAAGCAGGCAGGCATTTGATAGGTTCCCCCATGAATTCAACTTTAACAAGAAACAAGAAAACACACCATTGGTGTCTCTCTGGAGAACCCTTCCAATGTATGAGTGAATGGTACTTATTCATGGTAACAGTTTAAGTGTTTATTGATTCAATCAACCATAATCTAATGAGGAATAAAATACTGGCACATTTTTGCTATTCAAAGCTCAGACTGATGATGTCTACCCAGACAAGGAAGTTGATGTGCGTGTTCCCTCAAATAGGCCTGGTTGAGTTTAGCAGGGCTCACGTTTTGTGGTGCTTTTTGAAAAGTTGCTTCTACTTAGGGCTCCCTGGGATTGAAATGCTCAGGCCAAAGAAGACACAGATGTGTTCTCCTCAATAGTGTATCACTGAGAATAAGCCCCACTGATCTTGCAACTGGTCAAGCTGGAGGCCCTGATAAAGAGCCGAGGTGGCGCAGTGGTTAAATGCAGCACTGCAGGCTACTTCAACTGACTGCAGTTCTGCAGTTCGGCTGTTCAAATCCCACCGGCTCAGGGTTGACTCAGCCTTCCATCCTTCCGAGGTGGGTAAAATGAGGACCCGGATTGTTGTTGGGGGCAATATGCTGACTCTGTAAACCGCTTAGAGAGGGCTGAAAGCCCTACGAAGCGGTATATAAGTCCAACTGCTATTGCTATGTGTTTATGAAGTGGCTGTTTTGTTTCCCCCAATGTACAGAGCTGCACATGTCTCACTGCTTTGTACTGCATATCCCACATTGCTCAGTTTGTGTCTAGAGAGCCGAGGTGGCGCAGTGGTTAGAGTGCAGTACTGCAGGCCACTTCAGCTGACTGCTATCTGCAGTTCAGCGGTTCAAATCTCACCAGCTCAGGGTTGACTCAGCCTTCCATCCTTCCGAGGTGGGTAAAATGAGGAACCGGATTGTTGTTGGGGGCGATATGCTGACTCTGTTGTATGCTGAAAGCCCTATGAAGCGGTATATAAGTCTAACTGCTATTGCTATTGCTAGGTTGTCCAGATATGCTGACATTTACCCTCTCTTGCAGCTGTTTTCACAAATGGGCAATTAGCTGCCTGGGAAGAGAGATGGAATACATAAGCAGAAGAGGGAATCTTATGCTTGATTACTTCTTTTTTAGTTAAAGGAAGGTGACAGGGTTAAAATTCAATTTAAACTCTGCTTTTTGAAAATAAACCATGAGTGCTGGTTCTCTTTTCTCTTTGGTTTTTCCCAGTGACTTCCCACAGTCTTCTTGGTGTCATTGTTGAGCAATGGTTAATTTCTGGATATGGATCTAAATGTTGTAGAAATGGGGGGAGCGGGGGGGGGGTCAGCACTACTACTTGAGGCATAAACCTAATTTCCAATTTTCATTCTGAAACCTGAGATAGGAAGCTAAATGTGTAACCCTTCTTCTCGCTTTGTTTTTAAGAAACGGCTCTCTTCTTTTTCAATGCTTTTTACTTCTGAATTAGTCATCCTAAGGAACGGGATGTACATGGTAAAGAGAAGGTACCTCCAGATCATTTTCCATAGAAAACATTTTCTTACCTGCTGTGGTGAAAGTCATTGTTTTATTGGGTGGCAGTGGGGGCGGGGGGGGGGGAGGAGGAGGAGGAAGAGACCAATCTTTTGGGACAGCTGTGCCTATGTAACACAACTTCTGAAAACCAAAGCAAAGTTATGAATCCGTAAGCATTCTGTGTCAGTTCTTAATTTTTCAAAATGATGTTTCTGAATTTGAAAATGTTTCAGAAATGTATCCTGTTGTTTGACTTGGTATGTACAGTGGTGGGTTTCAAAATTTTTTAGAACCTCTTCTGTAGGTGTGGCAAGCTTTGTGGGAGTGGCTTGCCGGCCATGTGACCGGAGGAGTGGTTTGTCAGCCATGTGACTTCGTGGGCATGGCCAACTTGTAAAATGTGATGAAAGTCACTTAACAACGCTCTTGCTTAGCAACCAAAATGTTGGCTCAGAAACTCTGGCATTTGAAGCACGCCAGTCTTAAAGCTGTCAAGTTACAAGACCCTCGCACCCCTAACCCTTTAGGGGAAAAAAACCCCAGGGGTGTTCAAACTTGACAGCTTTAAGACTTGTGGACTTCAACTCCCAGAATTCCTTCCTCCAGTCATGTTGGCTCAGGAATTCTGGCCTTGAAGTGTGCAAGTCTTAAAGCTGTCAAGTTACAAGACCCTCGAACCCCTAACCCTTTAGGGAAAAAAACCCAGGGATGTTCAAACTTGACAGCTGTAAGACTTGTGGGCTTCAACTCCCAGAATTCCTCCTCCAGTCATATTGGCTCAGGAACTCTGGCATTGAAGTGTGCAAGTTTTAAAGCTATCAAGTTACAAGACCCTCGCACTCCTAACCCTTTAGGGAAAAAACCCCAGGGGTGTTCAAACTTGACAGCTTTAAGACTTGTGGACTTCAACTCCCAGAATTCCTCCTCCAGTCATATTGGCTCAGGAACTCTGGCATTGAAGTGTGCAAGTTTTAAAGCTATCAAGTTACAAGACCCTCGCACTCCTAACCCTTTAGGGAAAAAACCCCAGGGGTGTTCAAACTTGACAGCTTTAAGACTTGTGGACTTCAACTCCCAGAATTCCTCCTTTCGCTCTTCATCTTGATGATGTGCGGACGGGCGGGGGGAGGGAGCTGGAACCGGTTCTAAACGGCACAGTAGATTTGTGGAACCTCTTCTATAGAAGAGGTTAGAACTGGCAGGAACCCACCCCTGGGTATGTTGTACCATTTTTCATGACAGAAATGCAGCATAGCAATCTAAACATAGTAATGTCTATTATTTTGATTGCTGTAATGTAACAACAACAGAATATATATAAAAATAAACATGGGTAAATATATTGCAGCAGTCCATACTAGGTGTAGAAATTGCGATCTTACTGTAGCTCTGTCCCCCCCAGCCTGACAAAATTCCTGTGTAGTTATCCAGATTGTCCTCTGTTTCGGATTGATTTCTTTGGGATTCAGGGCAGGGCTTTTCAATGGTCTTATTTATTTAGAAAGATAATCCGACACCTCTGAGTAGAAGTTCCAATTGCTATGATGGTGACAATTAATGCTTAATGATGCAAACATAAAAATATTCCTAAGCAACTATTTGTATATTATGGTCTACCTTTTATTTGTGTGGCAGTAAAAGAGCTGTGGCACCAGGGGTGGGTTTCAACCGGTTCGCGGCGGTCCCCGTGAACCGGTTGGTTGGCGAACCCGGAAGTAAGTAACTTCCAGGAACGGCGAAGGGCCCACCCGCCTGCCCGCGCTCCTTACCGGTCTTTGAAAGCTTCTGCGCTTCCACGCATGCACATGGCACATACAGCGCCTGCGCAAGTCTCCGTGAGCAGCTGGAGCATCACGCAGGCGCTAAGACGCATGCGTGAACTGCGCGCGTGCACGAGGACGCCGCCAGCCCCGTTCCAACCGAACCGGTTGGAACGGGATTAGCAACCCACCCCTGTGTGCCACCTTCTCCTCTGGTGTAAATTCTTTGATATCATTGACTGAGACTCCACCCCCACACTTAAAAAAAGGGAGGTGGAATGAATCAGGAGGTTTGATCAGGATCATCATGGAATATTTCCATCATGAAAAGTTGTGGAGAAGACTGTGTGTTGTCCCTCTTCCTTCCTTGGGTAAAGCAAGATGTCCATGGAAGGAGGGACACACACATTTTTCTTGGAAACAAAAGTGGGACATATAACAACTGTCTGGAAATGAGATATTTTGCCCATCTGGATGCTCTTCACTGTATCCTCAAATTGTGGTATTTCCCCATGTGTTTGAATAGGGCATATGTTTTGCTTAAGGAGGCCGTTATGATCAAATGAGCTAATTTAAAAAGAGCTGGAAATACTCAATGCATACTTTGCAAATTGTACTGCAGCAAGAAAAGTGAAGTCACACAGATGTCATAAAAATACCAACTCCTGTATCACTTCGGCTGAAATTCAATGATGTGAGCTAGTTATCTCTTCCAATTGTTCGGTTCAGGGGGAAATATGCCTTTAAAAGCCAGATGGATCAGGGATTTCCAAAACAAGACAGTGAAAATATTGAAACCTTTTCCAGAGAACATTTATCATTTGGTAAAAAGTGGTTCTGTATTGTATTAAGATATGTATTTAAAATAATGTAGATCCTTGGGGGAAAGATGCTTTAGTATCTTTCTTTTCTCTCCCCCCCCCCCCCCGCAACTTATTTATGCACTTATTAATTCTTGTCTTCTATTAAACTGGTAGCAATCTCTTTCATCTAATTCTTCCTTCACTCCCTTCTCTTAGAAGGCAGAGACGAATATTGAGTTGCTTGTCATCTGGATCACGCTACAACCAGCTGTGCACAGTCTTGTTTCATATTTTATTGAAAACATTTAGCATTTTTGTTTATTTAAACAGTATCTGTACAAATTGAACATCAATCAGTTTATACTGTGTCGTATTATTAGTTCGTTTGACTAACAGCTTATGTATTTAAGATGTTTGTATACCATCCTTTGCAAAAACTTACTCCAGGGCAGAACTGATTAGTCAAATCACAATGATTTACTGCACTAAAATAAAATACAAGTCAGTCTAGCATGAAAATATTACTATAACTGTTGGTGAAATAGCAAACTTATTTAAAAAGAAACAGAAAACTCAGTCAAGTGATATATCACCCTCAACTTGCAAAACGGAACTATTGAAGTGCTTACAAAAGCCTTGAGTTCCTTACTAGGGGGTCACAACTGAGAGAATCATGTAATTCTCCTCTATCCTCAAGACACTGCCTGTCAACAAAGAATGATTAGGACTCTTTTCCAAAATGGTATAGGTTGGTGCATATTACAAGAAGACTTTTCCCGTAAGGATCTTATATAAGCAGCAATATTTTGAGCTACTCTTAAATGTAAATAATACAAGCAAAGTTTTGACACTCTTAGTTACCAACTTTTGCATCAGCCTAAACGTGGACAGCTAGAGGTATTTCTAGTTGGTATTACCAGCTAGGTTTTCCATAACAAACTGTATCAGGCATAACTATATTCCAGATTTTGTGGCAGGCACACATCCAGAAAATGCTGTTTTCCCATTATTTAAACTCAAACTATTCACCAATATCGTCTCTATCTTTTCAAAATGGAATTGTATTGATCTCCATCCAGCCCTGTGCTGCCTCTAGAAAGTGTAACACCTGATTCAGATGAGATTGAAAAAGATAGGCATACACTGCACAATAATATCAACTCTTCTAATTACTTGGCCATTCTTAATTTCATATAATGCCACATTAATGGCACGGTTAAACACTCAGTGGATAAGAGGCAATGTCGTTATTAAATAAAACTTAGTAAACAAAACATCGATTATGTACCATCAAGATAGTGTTGATTCTTGGTGATCATACAGATCGATTTTCTTCAGGAGCCTCTGTCCCCAACCTGCTCCTTCAGAACTTCCAATCATTCATCCATTCTTGGTATAATTGAATCCATTCACGTTGTTACTGACCGTCCCTTTCCTTTCACAGCACTTTTGACTTCCACAGAGATTTAGGTTTAGGTTTATTGATTTTGTATGCCACCCACTCCCGAAGAACTCCGGGCGGCTCACAATAAACAGGGGGTGGGGGAATAAATAAGACAATATAAACAATATTAAAAATCCACAACAGTCACAATTGAAACAAGGGTGGGTACTTCAACAACCCCCAGCCTGCCGGAACAGCCAGGACTTAGTAGCTTTACGGAAGGCCGGGAGGGTAGTAAGGGTCTGGATCTCCACGGGAGCTGGTTCTAGAGGGCCGGAGCAGCAACAGAGAAGGACCTCCCCAGGGGGGTCACCAGCCGGCATTGGCTGGCAGATGGAACCCGGAGGAGGCCGAGCCTGTGCGATCGAATAGGTCTTTGGGAGGTAATTGGCAGGAGGCGGTCTCTCAGGTACCCAGGTCCGATGCCATGTTGGGCTTTATAAGTAGTGACTAGCACCTTGAAGCAAGTCCGGAGACCAATGGGCAGCCAGTGCAGCTCACGGAGGATAGGTGTAACGTGGGTGTACCTAGGTGCACCCACAATCGCTCGTGCGGCTGCATTTTGGACTAGCTGAAGTCTTCCAACACTTTTCAAGGGCAGCCCCATGTAAAGTACATTACAGTAATCCAGAGAGCATGGCCATTGTATAATCTGTCCAAAGTATGATGCTGTGGGAGAAACAGGGAGATGGAGTATTAGGTATGTTGCTTTCTTGAGTATTTATAAAAAATAAATAAAAATAAAGGCAGGATGTAAAACCAATAAATAGTCTCCTATTCATCATATTCTCAAGAGTCTTCTCCAGTGCTGAAGTTAAAAAAAAAAGCAGTAATACTTTATTATAACCAATGATCAGATTCAACAAACTAACAGCAGATGAAATTTGCTAAATTTGTACAATTTAGATTTATTTGTGGTTGAAGACCAATTTACATAAGATCAAAGTTTGATATGACACAGATTTTAAAAGTCTTGCCTGTTAATATATCCTACAGATAATGAGAATTAAAATTAAGATAGCAGAACTTTTGCTAAAGCACATATACTGTGTCATCATTTACAGAGATGGACACTGGCCTTAGTGTTATATTTTCTTTGCCAAATCACTAAGAGTAAAATACTTAGCCTGATGAGGGTAGGGATTTCATTCAAGCTTTTTCGACAGGCTATGTCCAACATACATATTGATCATCCTCAGTCTTCATCATCTCAAAAGCCAGAGGAACCGGAGATTCTTAATATTGAAGTATAATTCTATCAAGGCAGTAAGAGATTCAGTTGGAAAGGCTGGCTTTAAACTCACACTTGGGGGAATTTACGTCTTCCTCCAAGTATCAAAATCACCATTGTGAATTGTGAATATGATCAGAGTCATTGATAAATTGAATGGTGTTAAGGTATGTGAATAAGTAAATTCAGATGTTAAAAGTTTTGATTGTAGATTCAATCCTGGGAACTGAGCAGCATTTGTCTGCTTGGCATGGCTTTAAAAATGTGGCACTTCATTAAAAGGAAAGGCCATTATAGCCTTGAAATTTAGGGATTATTGGCAAAGGAGCTGATAGGTTCCCTCTAAACATCAGGGATGCGAAAGCAATCCTCTGAAATCCAAAAATTTATAAATTATATATGGCTTATAATTGTTTTTTATTTTATAATACCAGACAATACCAGACATCTGATGGCATACCTACTTGATTAGTATAGAATGCAGCCGCGCGAGCAATATTGGGTGTACCTAGGTACACCCATGTTACACCGATCCTCCGCGAGCTGCACTGGCTACCTATTGGTCTCCGGATGCAATTCATGGTGTTGGTTATTACCTTTAAAGCCCTACATGTCTTAGGACCAGCGTACCTTCGAGACCGCCTACTGCCACATACCTCCCAGCGGCCAGTAAGATCCCACAGATTGGGCCTCCTTCAGATGCCGTCAGCCAGACAGTGTCGGCTGGCGGGTCCCCGGAGGAGGGCCTTCTCTGTGGCTGCTCCGACCCTTTGGAATCAGCTACCCCCAGAAATCGGGACTTTACCCACCCTCATGGCCTTCAGAAAAGCTGTTAAAACCTGGCTATTCCGGCAGGCCTGGGGCTGTTGACCTCATTGTTGAGGTCCAGCCCCGATCGTAACGAAAGTATGCGTGTTGATTTTAACCTGTTTTTATTTTCATTTTTTATTATTTCTTTTTCTTCTTTCGTTGTAAGTTGCCCGGGCGGCCTATAAATCGATTAAATATAATATAATATAATATAATATAATATAATATAATATAATATAATATAATATAATATAATATAATATAATATAATATAATATAATATAATATAATATAATATAATATAATATAATATAATAATATGTATGTATGTATGTATGTATGTATGTATGTATGTATGTATGTATGTATGTATGTATTAGCCATATCATTGGCATATAAATGATAGGTATGATCCTGTCTCCTAACTTTTAGGGGAAAAACGGAGATTGCTTATATCATAGGATTTCATAGTTTAAACATGTGCTATTAAAATAATAAAAATAAGTTATTTTTAATGTTTTGGAATGCTTGTGCGCATTTTGGGAACTTTGTGATTAGTAGCAGCCCATTTCTTGTGTGGTTTGAAATGTATAAATGAAAGTTGAGCCTTGTCTAATTTGGAAACCTATGCAGATCAAATCTAGTTGATCTTTGGATGTGAGTTACTAGGACTGTTGCATCAGCTTAGAGAGCCGAGGTGGCGCAGTGGTTAGGGTGCAGCACTGCAGGCCACTTCAGCTGACTGTTATCTGCAGTTCAGCGGTTCTAATCTCACCGGCTCAAGGTTGACTCAGCCTTCCATCCTTCCGAGGTGGGTGAAATGAGGACCCGGATTGTTGTTGGGGGCGATATGCTGACTCTGTAAACCGCTTAGAGAGGGCTGGAAGCCCTATGAAGCGGTATATAAGTCTAACTGCTATTGCTAGCTTATTTCCTGGGATATTTTCCAGAAAAAGACAGGAACACTTCACACTAATAGATTCTTTTTTTTAAAAAAAAAATGCTTATCTGGGTTTGGATCAGTGATAATAAAGTTTTTTTTCAGCTGTTTTCTATCCTTGCCTGTGAAATGGAATCAGTTGGCCTCAGTTTCTTCAATTCAATCTCAGTGTCACCAATTTGGTTGTCCTACATGTGATAAGAAAATAAATAAATAGTAGTAGTATGGGGAGAATTTGCAGGATAAGGAGATCCTAAGAATCCTTAGGATTTCGACTCATGTAGGGAAATTACATGAGTAGGGGAGGTTTGGAATTTAGGAGTAGGTGTTAAAGGAGTAGGTGTGTTGATAGAAATGTATCTAGGATATTGGCTTGTGTTCTTCCTTGGCAACAAGGGCCTTCAAAATACTCTCCGGTGATATGAGGTTTAGAATGCATATCTATGATTATTACTTTAAGGAGGGATCCACACAGCCATTTCCCCTGTATGTTTTATGCGTTGGCTTCTGATGTGAATAAACTTAGCAAATCCCATGATTAGATATCATTCTCCAGATATCTTCTCACCTTGACCCCACCCTCAGCTCCAAAACTCTTCTCATGGCAAAAAGTCATCTTTTGGCACAAAACAGCTTACTGAGTGGAATCCATTTTAGATAAGGGTAAGTTTCCTAATTTCTTCTTCGACATTCAGCAGGGGGCAGAACAAGGTTATTAATATAAGAGGCGTGTGACTCAATGCAAAAATGTGCTCTCTTCTCTTTATGCTTCTCATTCAGAAAGGCATAAAATATATTTAAGGAGCAGATAAAATTCTAAAAAGTTCGCAGATAAAAATATACTAAATGTGAGCTTTTGAACAAAAGGAATTTATTCTGAGTGGGCTCCTAGATCTCAAGAACCCACTATTTTCTTGGAATTAGGGATATGTAATTCTATTCTTATTGGTAAACCAGTGCCAGTGGTGGGTTTCAAAAATTGTTCGAACCTACTCTGTGGGTGTGGCCTCCTTTGTGGGAGTGGCTTGCCACCCATGTGACCGGATGGGAGTGGCTTGCCGCCCATGTGACCGGATATGAAGATGCCGACGACACTTGTCAGAACCACCTTAAATGACCTCACACACAGCACTGGCATGCATAAGAACAGGATGTAAACTTGTTTTTTCAAAGGCATCTTTTGGTTTGCGTTAAAAGAACTTCAACACACGCAATGTTCTGATTGCACCACAAACGCAGTAGTCATCCTTACCTTTCACAGAGGCCCTGAGTTTTATAAATAGGAGCATGATAGTGTAGAATAACCACATCCAAGGACCAGTGGTGGCTTTCAAAACATTTTTGGAACCTCTTCTGTAGGTGTGGCCTGCTTTCCGGGTCCACTGGTGGAACCTCTTCTAACCGGTTCGGTAGATTTGACGAACCGGTTCTACCGAACAGGTGCGAACTGGTAGGAACCCACCTCTGACCAGTGCTGAAAATAAACCATCAGTTGACAATCAGTTATGGATGCCATTGGACTATTTTCCCCACATGAAAACATTTTATGTTTAAAACAGCTTCCTCTGCATTTATCGTATGTTTTGAGCTTTGAAGAAACGTTTTTCTTTCTCGGACTCGATATATTATCTGTTGTGTTTACTAACACTGTTCCTTCCTACTATAATAATAAAATTAAACCCATAGCCATTTTGAAATATCTACATTTTCTGTCAGGTATGGCATTCAAAGAAGAAGAAGAAGCAATTAGTTCTGAATTCACAGCTCTGTTTGAAACAGAGAAATCTAGAAACATAGAATTGTAGGGCTGGGAGAGACCCCAGAGTCTCCTAGTCCAACGGCCAGCTCAAGGTAGGAGCTTCGTAAAATGTCAATCAAATGGTTGCCGGGCTATTTTTGAAAACCTCCAGTGATGGATCACCCACAATCCCATAAGCACTTGATGGCAAACCTATGGCACGCGTGCCAGAGGTGGCACGCAGAACCTTTCTTTGTTGTGGCTCTTCAAATACTGGAAGACATGTCTCCTCTAATCCTTCTGTACATATCTAGCTTCCTCAACCATTTGTCATACAGTTTAGCCTCCAGACCCTTCATCATCTTTGTTGCTCTTCTCTTACACTTTCCAGGATCTCAACAACTTTTTTGTATTGTGACCAGAATTCAACGCAGTATTCCAAGTGTAGTCTCACCAGTCCAGTGTAAAGCTGTACTATCACTTCTCATTGTCTTGACACTATCCCTCTGTTTATACAGCCTAGAACAGTGCTTCTCAACCTTGGCCTACCTGAAGATGCATGGACTTCAAGTCCCAGAATTCCCCAGCCAGCTTTCTGGCTGGGGATTCTGGAGTTGAAGTCCCGCATCTTCAGGTGACCAAGGTTGAGAAACACTGGCCTAGAACTACATTGACTTGTTGGTTCATAATTAATTGGTGATCCACTAGGACACCTAGCTCTCTCTCAGAGTTACTACTGTTGAGTGATGTACTCCCTATTCTATACCTGTGAATTTAGTTTTTTTCTGCCTAAATGCAGGACCTTATTTTTCTCACCACTGAGCTGAATCTTGTTACTTAAGGCCTAGTGTTCAAGTCTGTCAAGATCCCTCTGAAACTTGAATCTGTTTTCTAAAGTGTTAGCAATTTCTCCCGGCTTGATGCCATCTGCAAATCTGATGAGCTCCCTTTCTATCCTCTCATCTAGATTATTTATGAATTTATTTGCTTGAATTGCATGTTAGATTTTAACCATCCACATACAAAAGTCATTTCATAATAGCACCTACACGCTATTACCGGTATAATTTAATGTGACATTACATATAGTCTATGATGCCCACTCCCAAGTAGGTCACTCTGTCACATAAGAGAACCATTGAAAATCTAGTTGAGCAGAAGAATTGCTATAAAGACTCCTGTCCTACGAATACTTGCTGTTGTGTGATTATTTTGATGCTATTTATTCTTTCTATTTGAACCTACAATCTTAAATTTCTTCCACCATATTGAAGAAATTGTGAGCTTGGAGATGCTGTAGGCTTGTAACTTCATCAGCTCCTAATCAGATATTTTATTTCAACATCTGAAGGTTTATAGGTTTATCACTCCTCAAGTATTGAATTGAATTGAATTGAATTTATTAGGTTTCTATGCCACCCAATCCCGAAGGACTCCAGGCAGCTTACAGAATAAAAAGAAATTAAAAGAACTTAAAAACAATAGGACACACAAAGTTAAAAAAGGAACGCAACAAACACCCAATCAGAAGGCCTGCCGGAAAAGCCAGGTTTTAATGGCTTTGCGAAAGGCCATGAGAGTGGGGAGGGCCCAGATCTCTGGGGGCAGCTCATTCCATAGGGCCGGAGCGGCAACAGAGAAGGCCCTACTCCTAGGCGCCGCCAGCAGGCATTGTCCTGCTGAAGGCACCCGGAGAAGGCCCATCCTGTGTGATCTTATTGGTCTAAGGGAAGTATGTGGCAGGAGGCAGTCTCGTAGGTACCCAGGCCATGTAGGTCTTTAACACAATAGTACACAATAGTACACAATAGGCCTGTAATCTTGAAAGTCCCAATATTTAGTCATAGCTAACACGATATTTAGTGGTTAAAGTGTTGAACTGTGACTGATGAGACCAGTCAGTAACTCTCAATTCAACTTATTTCTTAGTGTAATAGCTGTGGCGGTAAAATGAAGGGAAATCCCCCATGAAAACCATCTTGAGTTCCTGGAGAAAAGGCAGGATATAAATAAAATAAATAAATGTATTTAGTCATATAGCTCTGTGCTGTCTAAACTGAGGCCAGTTCTCAATTTAATAATAAGTTTATGGCAAGCTTCTTGATTCTTTAGGAAACTTTAGTTCCTTTGCATATGGATCTCCAGACGAACATAACATTTTGAAAAATAAGCAACAAAAGTAGTACAACAGGATCAGTGCTACATTCGTGTTTAGTACCGAAGAGCAATAGCAATAGCAGTTAGACTTATATACCGCTTCATAGGGCTTTCAGCCCTCTCTAAGCGGTTCACAGAGTCAGCATATCGCCCCCACAGTCTGGGTCCTCATTTCACCCAGATAGATGATGATAGATAGATGATAGATAGATGATAGATGGATGGATGGATGGATGGATGGATGGATGGATAGATAGATAGATAGATAGATAGATAGATAGATAGATAGATAGCAATAGCAGTTAGACTTATATACCGCTTCATAGGGCTTTCAGCCCTCTCTAAGTGGTTTACAGAGTCAGCAACTTGCCCCCACAGTCTGGGTCCTCATAATTTCACCCACCTCGGAAGGATGGAAGGCTGAGTCAACCTTGAGCCGGTGAGATTAGAACCGCTGAACTGCAGATAAGAGTCAGCTGAAGTGGCTGCAGTACTGCACCCTAACCACTGCGCCATCTCGGCTGAAGGGTTTCCTTACTGTGGCAGAAACATACAAAAGGCTACATTGATTCTGATATAATTTTGAAAAATTAGACTCCCCAGGACAATCCAGAAAGGGGAAAAAGCAAAAAATTCTTCCTCTGTGATCCTTTTCTATCTCCTTTGAATCATTGTCCAGCCTCCTCTCCAAAATATTGAGTGTCTCAGAAACAAAATGTTGTTGATTAGCTGAAAGCAGGTATGTATCATATAATCAAGGAAAACTGAAATATTTTATAACTCCAAAAACCTACAAATTTGGAGAAAAGAAGTCTTCCCCATTGAATATTTATGTCTGGATATCTTAGAGCAGTGTTTCTCAACCTTGGCAACTTGAAGATGTCCGGACTTCAACTCCCAGAATTCCCCAGCCAGCGAAAGCTGGCTGGGGAATTCTGGGAGTTGAAGTCAGGACATCTTCAAGTTGTCAAGGTTGAGAAACACTGTCTTAGAGGCTCTTTTCTCTGATATCATGCGATTTTCCCAGGGGTCGGTTAGATTCCCTTCTGAGTCCCGGAGCCAGGTATGAGAGCAAGCAATAGAAGGCCTATAGCATTGAAGGAGGAAACATGGGATTATGTGAAATGGCAGTAACCATGTTGAACATGCATTAATTTGCTCCGTTCTTTGTGCCTAGCAGCTGATCCTGAAGGTTTTTGCCTTGCTAAATGTGACTTGAAATGAAAATCTATCCATAACTATCTGAAAATAGAGTGAAGAAAAGAGGTTGTATACTGCTGCATCTTTTTCTAGTTCATTAACCCAGATGAAGCTTGGTGAACTGAAAGGAAAGCTGATTTTTATTAGTGTCCCAGTCTGTCAATGGGTCCGTGCATCTATCCAGATCTGCTCCAAAGGACTGGGATTTATTTTGGAAAGCATAGGAGGTTCCAAGAAAGGAAGACATTGTCCCAAAGCCATTCTTCCCTTTTTGTGCTTGAAAACTGCTGTTAGATCTGAAAGCCTCACGTTGATCAGAATCCCCTGATCTGTATTAAACTTCAGACCTTACCTATAACTCTGAATCATTCTGATTCTATTCTGTTCTGTGACTTTTTTTAAATTACACTTTTAATTCATTGCGTCCTAAGCAATGGATCTGCTCTGTTCCTTATCCCCAAACAATCCATCATTGAGAATGAAAGGTTTATTTTAGGCCATAACTGATAAGCCATTAGGGAAGCAATGCCTTTTAAAGGTACATTCTCTTAAAATCAGATCAGTCCTGGAATAGTGACAGTAAAGTATTGATTTAAAACAAAAAGCAAAAAGAAGACCATTGCCTACGTCTTTAAACTGAAATGAACTGATTTCCTTAGAGTGATAAGGGTGCTCTCAATCAGAAAAGCTAAAAGCCCCAAATACTGGATAGGTAGATGACTTACAGACGTGGTTAAAGTTAGTGGTAATTAAACCAGATAGGTTTATAGGTCTGAGCTTCAGCCTATATTCAGTCTGCTTAAAACACAAGGCCTCAGAGATTATTACCAGGGTTTCACTGAGCATGTGTGCTCCTGATGCTCTTTCATGCAGAGCTGTGGATGGGCAGAGACCAGTTCTCTACATGGGGCAGCCCTTGAAGAGCATTCGGAGACTTCAGCTCGTCCAGAATGCAGCCACGCGAGCAATTGTGGGTGCACCTCAGTACACCCACGTTACACCTATCCTCCGCGAGGTTACCGATTGGTCTCCGGATACGCTTCAAAGTGCTAGTCGTCACTTATAAAGCCCTTCATGGTATTGGACCTGGGTACTTGAGAGACCGCCTGCTGCCAATTACCTCCCAAAGACCCATTAGATCACACAGGGCTGGCCTCCTCCGGGTTCCGTCCACCAGCCAATGCCATCTGGCTACTACCCGGGGGAGGGCCTTCTCTGTGGCAGCTCCGGCCCTTTGGAACGAACTCCCTGCAGAGATTCGGACCCTCACCTCTCTCCAGGCCTTCCGAAAAGCCGTTAAAACCTGGCTGTGTTGGCAGGCCTGGGGTTGATGAGTTCCCTTCCCCTCTCGATTTGTGTGTCTGTTGGTTATTTTAAAATGTATTTATGGTTTTTGTGTTCCCCCCTTGGGTTTGTGCGCTGCCCTGAGTCCCGCTGGGAATAGGGTGGCATATAAATAAAACGAAACCTAAACCTAAACCAGTTGCAAGATTTTAATAATAAAGAGAAAATGAAACCAGCATTTCCCCTCTTGGGCTACTCATATTTTGTTCTGCCATTCTGAATGGTGGTTCTAGTTCCAGAATCAGCCATTACAGATTTATTTGCATTTGCATTTGTATCTGAATAGCCGATTGCTTCATAATATGCTCTGTTGAGTAATTTTCATCCACTTGTGTCCAGTTGCCTGAGGAGATGTTTTGACAAATCAGAGCAACTTCACACTTGATACTGTCCCCTTAGAGATGTACAAAGTGGCAAAAATATGCGTTGCCTAAAGGAAGCCCCGGGATATGAATTATGTGTATGAAATATGAAATTGAGATTGGTTTTAATTGCTAAATTACCAGAAGAGCCATTTTCTAATCCTTTTTTAAGCCTCAATTTGTAACCTGGTTATTCAATTTCCCCCTAATCTCTTTATTTTCACTCTTCTCTTGTTCTCCTTCTCCTCATCCCAGTTCTTATAAGAGACTTGATCTCTCAGCTTTTATGTTATCTTTATTTCACTTTTATATCCCACTACAGTCAAATAATTCTCAGCAGTTAGCATTGTAGGCATACAAAATAAAGAAATTCAAAACAAGCAAAAAATAAAAAAGGTATCCCAATCTGCTTAAATTACCTTCCGTTATTCCGTTAAAGTTATTTTTCAACAACTTTCTGACTTCAGAAAGATCAGAGGCCATTCTGATCTTCACCGCGATGCTGAACTAGTGAACTGGTGATGGGCACTTCAGTTAAGAAGTAATGCTTTCTGCTTCTGCCCCCTTTATCTCTTGAAATTGGCACCGAGGCATCCTCCCTACGGTCCGGAGCGGGGGATAAAGATGAGTATTAGCTGCATGTTGTAGGTATTGTGGTGTAAACTCTCAGATGATCTCACCCAGCAGCTTCATTTTAAAGAGCAAGGAAGAGAGGATCAATCTCTGCAGCACCCCCCACCCTCCCAAATCAGGGATCATTGGGCAGACCTCTTCCCCAGAAGATTGAATTTGACTACAAAGGATGGAATGGAACCTTTGCCAAAGAATGTCCCTAGATTCCAACTCCAGAAGATGGTCTATATAAGATCACATAGTTGAGTGTATCAGGAATAGAATAGAATAGAACAGTGTTTCTCAACCTTGGTGACTTTAAGTCCTGTGGACTTCAACTCCCAGAATCCCCCAGCCAGCTGTGCTGGCTGGGGGATTCTGGGAGTTGAAGTCCACAGGACTTAAAGTCGCCAAGGTTGAGAAACACTGGAATAGAATGAACTTATACTATTTCAGATAAGTCTAGCCTCTTCTTAAAAACCTCCAGTGATGGAACACCCACTATTTCTGAATTCCACTGGTTTATTTGTCCTCACTGTTAGGACATTTCTCAATTCCAAGTTCCTTCTCTCTTTGATTAGTTTCCAACCATTGTTTCTTGTCCTGACCTCTGGTGCTTTGTAGAATAATTTGATCCTCTCTTCTTTTTGGCAGCCCGTCAAATACTGGAATACTGCTATCATGTTGTCCCGAATTCTTTTTTTCTTTAGACTAGTTAGATCCTGCAGCCATTCTTCAGATGTTTTAATTTCCAGGTCTTTAATAAACTTAGTAGCTCTTCTCTGAACTTTTCCCAAAGCCTCAACATCTTTTTTGTAGTATGGTGACCAAAATTGGTTGCAGTATTCCAGGTGCATTCCAAGTGTGGCACGACAAAGCCGTGCTGGTCAAAAGCGCGGGGATAAAATCGTGGCGCTAAAGCCGCGACGTCATCACCGTGCGTCATCACCGCCGCGACAACAGCGCGGCAACAGAAGGGCGCTTTAAAACGGTGCCGCGGCAGAAAGCCGACTTCAATTAAGGTAAACGTTAGGATTAGGTTTAGGGGTTTGTTTTAGGGTTAGGTTTAGGGTTAGGTTTAGGGTTAGGTTTAGGGTTAGGTTTAGGGTTAGGGTTAGGTTTAGGGTTAGGTTTAGGGTTAGGATTAGGGTTAGGTTTAGCGTTAGGTTTAGCGTTAGGGTTAGGTTTAGGGTTAGGTTTAGGGTTAGGGTTAGGTTTAGGGTTAGGTTTAGGGTAGTGAGTGCTTGGGAATGCGCGATTTTCCCCTCCGCGATTATGTCATCGCGGTAGGGTCGCGTTTTTCCCTAGCGCTTAGAACGGCGCGAATTAGTCTTCGCGCTTATGTCTCCGCGCAGAAAGGCTCCGCGGATTTGTGGTGGAACCCATTCCAAGAGCCACCGAGAGATGTAAAAGGCTGTTCATCCTACCTGTGATAAAGGTTTTAAGAAAAACAACTCGTGCTGTCTGTCTTATTTCTAAGAGCCAAGGTGGCGCAGTGGTTAAATGCAGCACTGCAGGCTACTGCTAGATCAGCAGTTCAGTGGTTCAAATCTCACCGGCTCAGGGTTGACTCAGCCTTCCATCCTTCCGAGGTGGGTAAAATGAGGACCCAGATTGTTGGGGGCAATATGCTGACTCTCTGTAAACCGCTTAGAGAGGGCTGAAAGCCCTATGAAGCGGTATATAAGTCTAACTGCTATTGCTATTGCTATTGCTATTCTCAATCTGGGCCTAAACACGGATGGGAAAGGATCCAGATATTCCACTTTATGTAGGATGCTCTACTTGATCTGCCATGGATTTTCTCCAAAGGGAAGGTTGGCAGATACTTATCCAGACCCATAGATGCAGGCAGGATCTTTTTGGAAGGAGTGTGGAGAGTAAGGAAGATGACTGTGACAGAAATATGCAATAATTATTACTTAGGCAAAAGGGACTGAAATATTTTTTTTTTAAATCTGAAAGGATGAGATAACATTCAGTACTGGCTTGGGCTCTGATTCACTGGGTGTAAGAAGAGGGATGAGGTGTTGAACAATCAGACTTGTAGGACTCTGTTATTGTAGCCATCCCAATAAAATTATATCAGCTTTCCTGGGGAGTTAATTTCCTAGTGTGGATTGACAAGAGACAAGCTACTGCCTCTTTAAGAGCTGCTGGCAATGCACCTCCCAAAGCTGGCGTTGACAGTCTCTTGGGTCTCAATAGCCACACTTCCTCTGCTCCATGAAGGAGCCAGGATGGACAAGGAAACATTCTACAGGTCACAAAAGATAACTTACATAATATCCTATCTGTGCCCTCAGAGTTCACAGGCCAATGTGGGCCCTAGATAATATATCAAAATGATGCCTCGATCATGATTGAAGATTCTGCTCAAATTTCTGGCATATCTGAACAACTGGTTCCACCACAAATGCGCGAACGACAAAAGCGCGCCTGACTAAACCGCGGTGACAAAACCGCGCCGACAAAATCGCGCGACGAATGAGCGACGAATGAGCGACGAATGAGCCCGGAAGCGCGCCGACAACAGCGCGCCGACAGAAGCGCGCTGTAACCTAACCCTAACCCTAACCCTAACCCTAACCCTAACCCTAACCCTAACCCTAACCCTAAACCTTACCTTAACTTAAATCTCGCTTCTGTCGGCGCGCTGTTGTCGGCACGCTGTTGTCGACGCGCTTTTGACATCGCGGTTTTAGCGCCGCGGTTTTGTCGGCACGCTTATGACGTTCGGGCTTTTGTCGGGTCACGGAACAACTGGTATCAGCAAAATGCAGGGCGCACATTGGTCATAATAGTAAGGCAGAAGGGAATTACCCGCCCTAAACAAGGACAACAGCCCATCAAGGATGTAAAGGAGAAGACGTAATAATGCTTCCCTTTCTATCATCGCTGAACAAGCCCTGATGACGATGCATGCCTGTGTTCAGTCAAGGTCATTTTTTCTTTTTCTCCGCTTATATTTCTTTGTTTCTCAGAGGTTAGCAATAGCAATAGCAGTTAGACTTATATACCGCTTCATAGGGCTTTCAGCCCTCTCTAAGCAGTTTACAGAGTCAGCATATCGCCCCCAACAACAATCCGGGTCCTCATTTTACCCACCTCGGAAGGACGGAAGGCTGAGTCAACCTTGAGCCGGTGAGATTTGAACAGCCGAACTGCAGAACTGCAGTCAGCTGAAGTAGCCTGCAGTGCTGCATTTAACCACTGCGCCACCTCGGCCACCTCGAACTCAAGAGGTTCTTAGTAAATCAAGGCACTAACTAGAATTGGTTGCTTGAAAACAATCTCTTCCAATGCTTGGCTCAGTTGCCTTTCCCAGTGGCTCAACAAAGCTTTGAGAAGGTGGCCTTGCCTGATTCTTGGGAAATTTTAAAGCACCCTCTGGAAACAATTTGCATCTAAATAGGTCTATGCACCCCATAGAAAGTCCCAGATAGCAAGTTGGCATGATCTGGACATACCGTAATCTGACCATAGCAAAACGGTGTTGAAAAACCTCCCCATATCCAGATCATGTAATATATTGGAGGCAAAAATAAGGTCTAACATATGTCCACTTACGGTACATGTATTGTGCGAGAGATTACCTGAGATAGGCCTATACTTGTAATGGAAACCATTAACTTTCAAGGCATGGTAGTTGAACTCTTCTAGCACTGAAAGCTGGAGGAACTCAACTACCAGCTTGGAGACTAGATCCAGAAATTCAGAGACCTGAGCATTTAGTACACCAGCAGAACTCCTCACTTGTCTGCACAGCCCAATGTCACACATGGTCACTCACACCCTGATCACATGGAGTCACAGCATCAAGGTGATGAAGAACCCAAAATGTATGGCAAATTTCAGACACGTTACCACTTGGTTTCACTCAAGTTCTACATACTAGAACTTATCATTCATGACAGTTCCCACTGAATAATTCCATAATGCATGCCATGTCTTTGAAGGCTTTTCTGAGAAAATTCACAATTCGCAAATACACTTCTTTCAGCAAAGCAAGAAAGAGCTGAGGTGGCGCAGTGGTTAGGGTGCAGTACTGCAGGCCACTTCAGCTGACTGTTATCTGCAGTTCAGCGGTTCTAATCTCACCGGCTCAAGGTTGACTCAGCCTTCCATCCTTCCGAGGTGGGTGAAATGAGGACCCAGACTGTGGGGGCGATATGCTGACTCTGTAAACCGCTTAGAGAGGGCTGAAAGCCCTATGAAGCGGTATATAAGTCGAACTGCTATTGCTATTGCTATATTGACAAAAGGCTACTATTTCTTGCTTCCAAAACTGCACTTACAGTTTTAATGAAGAGTTTTCTATATGAGTGACTGAATAAAAGTCATTATCCAGGTGATGGGTGTCAATACCCAATCAATGAGTACGTAAAAGATAAAACATAACATATAAGAGCCGAGGTGGCGCAGTGGGTAGAGTGCAGTACTGCAGGCCACTTCAGCTGACTGCTATCTGCAGTTCAGCGGTTCTAATCTCACCGGCTCAGGGTTGACTCAGCCTTCCATCCTTCCGAGGTGGGTGAAATGAGGAACTAGACTGTGGGGGCGATATGCTGACTCTGTAAACCGCTTAGAGAGGGCTGAAAGCCCTATGAAGCGGTATATAAGTCTAACTGCTGTTGCTATTGCTAATCTCACCGGCTCAAAGGTTGACTCAGCCTTCCATCCTTCCGAGGTGGGTAAAATGAGGACCCAGATTGTGGGGGCAATGCTGACTCTGTAAACCACTTAGAGAGGGCTGAAAGTCTAACTGCTATTGCTATTGCTATATTTACTGATATAAGTAATTTCCACAGGACTACCATATCTAGTGGGTTCTTCTTGGGAAGAATGCTGAGCCAGGAGGTTCTTGATCTAGTCCAGCAAGCAGCTATGCCTTTTGCAAGCAGTCCATATGCAGGATCACGTAACACAGGCTGCATAAGATTAGCTTTAGAGACACTGAATATTCTGCTTCATAAACTTCAAATGAACCTGTAAATGAAGAGATCCTGCTTCGTGGGCCCCCCTTTTTAAGGGCATACTACCGTATTTAAAATTGAAGTTAGCCAATCTGTTTCTACAAAAAGGCACACTTTTTTTGCCAGATTTCAACCTGTTCTATGGTTCAAGTCTTCCGCTTTCACTCAAGAGTTCTTCAGCCAAAGCAAAAGAAGTTCAGCTTAAGATTCAATCAATCAATCAATCAATCAATCAATCAATCAATCTGCTGCATCAGGGACTGGATCCCTATAGTGCTTATAGGACTTAATGATAAGCTGTCTTTTCTCTAGAGCAGTGGTTCCCAAACTTGGCAACTTTAAGACTTGTGGACTTCAACTCCCAGAATTCTCCAGCCAGCTGGCTGGAGAATTCTGGGAGTTGAAATCCACAACTCTTAAAGTTGCCAAGTTTGGGAACCACTGCTCTAGAGCAGTGCTTTTCCTTGCAAGTAGGATTTGAGAATGTTTAATGTGCTGTCTGGACCAATATTGAACCACAATCCAGAAACTTATGGTCCTTTGAGTTCTAGGGATGATTCTGCAGAATCTGGAAAAGCACATTTGTCTCCTGAATTGTGCTATTAGAAGGCTGTTGGCATTTTCCAACATCCTCTGAGTCATTCACAAGCTGGATCTTTGAGATTATTCCTCTGGGATTGGAGCGATTTAATGAGGAAGGTGGTAGGATACAATAGATAATATAAACTAAAATGAAAACATTATCTATAGCAAGTTGGGCAGATGGCAATATATGTTTTAATAACTGCCCAACAGATTATAATTAGTTAAATAAACAAAACTTTAGGATTAAGAGATATTGGTTATTCATTCTTGATTATATTAGAATTAGTTACTTTATTTTTCACAAATTGTAAAAAAGAAATTACTGCTCTAACTTGAAATACATACCATGTTTAATTGACAAAGGTGAGTCATTTTAACTGTATCTATTTTTTCAGATTGTTTTTCAGTAATATATTTTGGACAGAAATTATGTATCTATTCAGAATTAAGATTTGTTCATTTAGATGAAGCTTAATCTGAAAGAAATACACACTGGATTTCAAATGTGATTTTTTCAATGTTAGTGACATACAAAAGTTTGTTCAGAAATTTCCCATTGGAATATGTCTAAGCTTCAACAGAATTTACTTCATTTAGTTGATTTAAATTTTAAAGGGGAAAAATGGAAGATACAGAAAACTGCTGTCCCAATGCAGACAAAATTGTGTCACCTACATAATAAATAATGCTTCTTAGAATCCTAACCTCAACAAAGTTAATTACAATATTTTTATCTATCTAGTATTATAGCCATTCTTGTTGCTCAGTTTCACTTCTTTTTATTCATTTAATATTTTACTAATATTTTATTAAACAATAGCAATAGCAATAGCAGTTAGACTTATATACCGCTTCATAGGGCTTTCAGCCTCTCTAAGCGGTTTACAGAGTCAGCATATCGCCCTCACAGTCTGGGTCCTCATTTCACCCACCTCGGAAGGATGGAAGGCTGAGTCGACCCTGAGCCGGTGAGATTTGAACCGCCGAACTGCAGATAACAGTCAGCTGAAGTGGCCTGCAGTACTGCACCCTAACCACTGCACCACCTCGGCTCTTCGACTCTCATTATTTTATTATTAAACCCCTCCCCCCCTTTATTTCGACCATGTGAACATTCTGTTGCTTGGATCTTTTATTAGCAAGTGGAAATACTGTTAGTAGCTTTCTTATTTTTTAGAATTTTTTAAATCTGCTCCTGTATCTATATAAATATATTTACCTGAGAGAATTCATCTAACTCTGTCTTTTTTCTTTTCTTTTCTTTATTCAGTTGCATAAACTGCTAGGCACCTCAAGCAAATTGATGCAATAGGGAAAGTTTAGGTGCGAATGCTAAACTGAATAAGGTATTGTATTATAACCCTGAGATTTCAGAGTAGGATTTAGAAATGCAGTTCACATAATGCAGGTTTTTCACTAATCCTGAAAAATGTATTTATGACAAATGAAAGATGTATCAGTATATTCTCACTAATTGCCTCTACGTATTTAATACATTGGATGTGGGAGGGGAGCTGCAATTGTTAATATCCCTTTAGATTCAGGCCTAAGGTGTTGGGCAGTCACTGTAGAAACTTTAGGGTGAATAGTTCATTATGTCAAAGAAAGCAATTTTATTGCTTCGATAATTACCCATTGGAAAAAATGGGGAAAACCTCCTATATCCTGATATTGAAATTCCTGATAAGAATACTCTAGTGCAGTGATGGCGAAACTTTTTCGCCTTGGGTGCCAAAAGCACAAGCGCCTGCGTGCCCACCCCATAACTTAATGACCTGTGTCGTGCCCCCTGCGCATGCACATGTGACTCCTCCCTGCTGCCCCGCACATGCACCCATGGCTTTCTTGGAGCCTGGGGAGGATAAAAATGGCCTCCACCGCCCCTCCAGAGGCTGGAAACGGCCCATTTTCCAACTTTCAGGTTGCCCATTGGGCTGTTTTCCTTCCTCCAGAAGCTTCCGGAGGCTTCCCTGTAACCGAAAATGAAGGCTGAAATCAGCTGGAGCTGACAGGGCAATGCCTCACGTGCCCTAAGAAATGGCTCCGCATGCCACCTGTGCCATCGGTTCGCCATTATGGCTCTAATGTGCTTTGTTGCCGCAGAACACAGAGCTATACAATAGCAATAGCAATAGCAGTTAGATTTATATACCGCTTCATAGGGCTTTCAGCCCTCTCTAAGTGGTTTACAGAGTCAGCATATCTCCCCCAACAATCTGAGTCCTCATTTCACCCACCTGGGAAGGATGGAAGGCTGAGTCAACCCTGAGCCGGTGAGATTTGAACCGCTGAATTGCAGATAGCAGTCAGCTGAAGTGGCCCGCAGTACTGCACCCTAACCACTGCGCCACCTTGGCTCATGCAAAAGAACCAAGTTGCATACGATACTTTTATAAATTTCAGCAGGCCTGAACATGAAATGTTCTGTTCCAGTCCAGTTCCAGTTCAAAGCCTCTTGGTGGCCAACCTTACTTCTACCCTATTTCTGATATCAACTTTTAAAGAGAGTATTAATAAGCAGATTACTAGAAAATACCCGAGTGAATCATGACCCTCTTTGTTATATTAGAAGCTACAGTTTGGTGACAACATTTGGATATTCTGAAAGTTGCGCTAAAGGTTTTGAAAAGTGCCTGGAGTAACTACACCCTTAATTAATCCCCCATTCAGACACAATTGTCATAGCACACAATTCCTAACATGATACGCCGGAAGGAGAATGCAGAAGTCTGCCAAAAGATGTTAACCTGGAAAGGCAGGTAGATAGGCTGATACATTTAAGAAATTTTTCATTTCCACCTGGTGCTGGAGAGCAAAAGAAATCTCATGAGCCTCAGCGCTTCAAAAGGTTGGCAGGCAAAGAGAAGCTAAAAGCAGCCGAAAGATAATGTGTTGCTAGTATTTTTGTAAGCTGAAGGACAGATAAGGGAAATTTGGGTAACCAGCGTGAATAAATACAGAATAATTGGAAACAAAAGGACACTCAGAAGACTCTAGGGGTGACCTAGTGGAATGACATTAGTCACACAACAGTCAACTGCCACTCTCCAGATGTTCTTAAGTAGGTTGTCTTCATCCCCAGCTGGCATTGCCCATATGGGATGAAAAAAAAGGGGGCTGAACTCCAGCATACCTGGAGGGCAACAGGTTGGGGAAGGCTGATTGTGTAAGTCAAAAGCCCAGATGATTAGGAGGCGATCTGTGTCCTTTGGCGGTTGGGTGGAGAAATTCTGCCATATTGAACATAAAGTATTTTCAGTGGAATTCAGTTGAGAGCAGGACGTGCCTTTTCATTTGTTCTTATTAGTCTGTATTTCCTACTCAGGCAGATTTGAAGTTAATATGAGCATTGGAGCAGATGGCCCTGCTTTTGAAATAGTAAACGTGGAACAACCGATGGGCGTTATATATATATTTTGTGTACCAATCTGTTGTTCCTTAGTATCTGCCTTTTTAGGGTGACTAGAGATTAATGTAAGAGAACGTAAGTGTAAAATGCTGCAGGTATTTTAGATTTTGAGTTCTCTTACCATGGCCTAGTTCCAAAACTTCTGGACCTGTGGGGAAAAGGAGTAGGGAAGATGCTGAAATCAACGGCTGGGGAGTTAACTTTGCATTATTGTTGAGGTTCAAATTTGGCTTGCCAACCAAATGTATCTCTAGCAGATAAAGTGAAACTATTACTTAAGAAAATATTAGAACTGGCCTGACTGGTTTAATTTTTTGCTCCCCCCCTTAATTTTTAAATAGTAATCATTCATTATTTTAAAGAGCGTTTTAGAAGCACATTTGTGAGCTGAGCTTAATTCCCTTAGGTTTTGATTTCTGAAGTGTGACTCAGTACATTTCCCTTTGTTGGGAAAGTGATGGAAAAGGACTCAAGATAATACTCTTTGAAATGCCAGTAGAATTTCACGGTGAATAATATTTTTCTTTGTTAAAGTTTAATGCTGCCTATCAAATGCAGTTATGTATGATATCTCGGCTTCTGCGTGATCAAAGAAGGAGGAGAATCTACTAAGAAGTTGGGAATGATGAGGTTGAGTTCGGCTTCCTTTATAGCCCCTGCCTTTCTTCCCATTCTGGTTTGTTGGAAGTATGTTTGGAACTAGCCTGTTCATTATTTTTATGAGAGGCTTAACATCTTGGTGGGCTTTCTGCAAAGCAGGACTCTCTCCAGGCTATGTGAACTGGGATGCATCCTATCTTGCAATGCAGGGGAGAGTTAAAGTTAAAGTTTAAAGTTTAATGAATTTATATGCCGCCCAATCCCGAAGGACTCCGGGCGGCTTACATAAAAACAATTTTAAAAGAATACTAAAAAAATTAAAATAGAAAGACAAAGCAAGTTAAAAAGACACAACATGCACTCAACCTTAGTGGGGCTGGACCTCATTCAAGAGGTCAACAGCCCCAGGCCTGCCGGAATAGCCAGGTCTTAGTAGCCTTACGGAAGGCCGAGAGAGTGGACAGGGTCTGGATCTCTGGGGGTAGATCGTTCCATAGGGCCGGGGCAGCTACAGAGAAGGCCCTCCCCCGAGGAGCCACCAGACAACATTGTCTAGTCGACGGCACCCGGAGAAGGCCCATCCTGTGTGATCTTATCGGACGCTGGGAGGTATGTGGCAGAAGACGGTCTCGTAGATATCCAGGTCCTAGGCCATGTAGGGCTTTAAAGGTGATAACCAAAGAGATCAACAACTTGACAAGGAAGTTTCTTGATGGTGAAAATTACTGGTTGGTGTTAACTCCATGATAGGATGTCAGCTGCTTTCTGTCTTTCAGTTCATTGGGATATATGGACATAGTGTGGCATGAAGGTGATTCACATTTTAATTGAGATCTAAACAAGGAAGAATCTGTCTCTTGAACCTTTAGGAAAAGACTTTTGGATGTATCTGTTATATCGACTTAAGTTATGAATGTAGAAAAGCCATTGTTGCAAGTATCATGGTCATTTCAAGCTAAACCAGTTAAAAGCGTACATACACTCACTGCCCTAATAATTATTTTTGTAATTGCAAATTAGAGTCTGGCTGCACAGTTTTTGTTTTCAGGGACATTTCTACAAATTGGGTAGTTGGGGACCGACAAGAACAAGCAGGGAATATGTTACTCTATTGCAGTGGTTCCCAAACTTGGCAACTTTAAGACTTGTGGACTTCAACTCCCAGAATTCTCCAGCCAGCTCTGCAGAGAGCTGGCTGGAGAATTCTGGGAGTTGAAGTCCACAAGTCTTAAAGTTGCCAAGTTTGGGAACCACTGCTCTATTGTAACTGCAGATTATGACAATAGTGTGTCCATAAACTACCATAAAATAACAGTAAAATAATACGATTGTATAATAAAGTAATACTTGTACTTGTACTTGTATTTGACGCCTCTTCACCCATCGTGGGTATAGGCGACTTCCATGGAAATTTGCCGCCACTGTAAAGGAATGGATACGGCGATCCATGGAAGCTGTTTCGGCTGGATATACCCAAGGGGACGCCAGTCCCAAGGGTCGACAGAGCCCAATTGGTGGGAACGGGGGGCACCACGTGAAGGCCGGGTTGTCGTTTGATAGTTGAGAGGCTTTGCAATAAGCGTTGCAATGTATATTTTGCGCATCAACTATCCTTGCCCGCCCAATAAAGTAATAAACAAGTATTGGATGTAAAAAGATTGCAGCCAAATAAATAAGCTAAAGCTACAGCTAAGAACATAAATATCTTTCATAGATTTAAAAGACAACAGAGCAAAAGTAACAATTTTGCTGCTGAATATAATGGATAATGTCCTTCTCTTGACCAACAACACAGGGACAGGGAGGATGTTCAACCGGGAGCTTACAAATTGTTACTTCGAGATAGGTTTCTTCTGCAGGCGGAGAGATGCTAAAGGCCTTCTCAGGGAAGCACTGGCTATATTAGCCAAGTACTGAGAGAGGCTTCTATGGTTTTTTAATTACTTATTTATTATTTCTGCAGCTGGCCGTCTCAACAAGTGTCTCTGGGAAGCTAGAGAAATCAAATCAATAATTTTCTGTAGTGATGGTACCAACATTAAAATTTGGATAACTGTACTGCAGTGGCAGCTTCACTGACATCTCTCCCAAAATCCCTACTTATTTTCTCTAATCTAAGAGCTAAGTTCTCCCCAAATTGGTAGGGAATATATTTGTAGAATGTAAGACAAACATTTGGTTTGGTTTGATTCCCAGAGAAAACAGAGTTTAACAAGATGAGATTCTTGAAGGCTCTCTAATTTCTTAAAGAGTGCCCTAACAATGCAAGATATATTCCAATGGTGGTAGAAGATCATCCTACTTCCATCCTTAAATAGGCAGTGGTGGTGCCGTATGGGAGGCCCAAAAATCTTCCTAATGAAGTTGTTTAGGACTGCACCCAATTGGGCTTCTTCTCACCAACTCCGGAACTCAACCCCATGTAGAATCTGGGCTATCAAAGAGGGAGGAATAAGGAATCCATAACACTGTATGATGGGTAGCTTTACATCACTGTGTGATGGGCAGCTTTACAGAACTGAAAGCTGACCTCTGTAATTTCTCGAGCCGAGGTGGCGCAGTGGTTAGGGTGCAGTACTGCAGGCCACTTCAGCTGACTGTTATCAGCAGTTCAGCGGTTCAAATCTCACCGGCTCAAGGTTGACTCAGCCTTCCATCCTTCCGAGGTGGGTGAAATGAGGGCCCAGACTGTGGGGGCGATATGCTGACTCTGTAAACGGCTTAGAGAGGGCTGAAAGCCCTATGAAGCGGTATATAAGTCTAACTGCTATTGCTATTCTCTGGAATAAGCCAAGCGTGAGACTCAAGCTACGGATGTCACTATTTGATCAGAATAAAGTTGGAAGGGACCTTGGAGGTCTTCTAGTCCAACCCCCTGCTCAAGCAGGAGACCATATACCATTTCAGACAAGTGACCGTCCAATCTTTTCTTTAAAACCTCCAGTGATGAAGCATCCACAAGTTCTGAAGGCAACTTCTGTTCCACTGGTTAATTGTTCTCACTGTTAGGACGTTTTCCTTTAATTCCAGATTGTTTCTTTTCGTGATTAGTTTCCATCATTGTTTCTTGCCTTGCCTTCGGGTGTTTTGAAAAACACCAGATTGATTGATCCTCTCTTCTTTGAGGCAGCCCCTCAAATACTGGAACACTGCTGTCATGTCACCCCCTAACTCTTCTTTTCTTTAGCCTAGCCAGACCCAAAACCTGAAGCTATTCTTCATATGTTTTAATCTCCAGGCCTTTAATCATCTTTTGATGCTTTTGATCTGGCATATTGCTCTATATCTCATTGTTTTGGTTAAAATTAATCTAGTGAAGGATTTCAGTGCATTTATTCTCTTTCTGTAGTCTTTAAACCATAAACTAGCTGATTGATTGGTCACATTTTCAGACTGAAGCAGTTTTCAAGGAAGATGGAATTTGTTTATATTTTCAGTAAGATCCCGTTTTCTTTTCATTTATCTCCCTTCAGGCGGGATTTATGTCCTCACGTTTAGCAAAGAAAATATGATCATCAATATGTGTTGTGGTATGTTTATTATTTGCTAAGAATTGTCCAGAACTAGTAGCAGTTTGATGAGATTTTTATTGGCTCCCCATTCTTGTATCTCATTATTATGCCACCCTATCTCTCTCTCCCCTCACCTACCTACTTACCTCTCTTTCAAGTTAGCAAACATACTTAATACTCCTGTTTCTTATTTTCCCTACAACAACTCTGGAAGATAGGGTGGACTGAGGGTGACTGGCTTTTATGGCTAAGGGGGGTGGGGTTGAATTTAAACCCCACCCCCTTCATCTAAAATCTAAACATTTTAGATGAAAAGAGGCCCTAGGCTATTCCACTTATGAGGCCCTTTCACCTCCCATTTTTAAGTTTGTAAATTACATGAGAGACAATAAAATACATCATTACTGTGATATATATCAATATATATCAATATATATAGCTGGCCTCCCGACGGAGGGCGGCTCTGCTCTGCGGCAAAGGCAGCGAGGCCAGCCGCCTCCCCTGCTGCGCTCAGCTGCCCGGCTCGGCCCCCTCGCCCTCACCTGCCTGGCCGCTGGTGGGCTCCGCGTCGACGGGGCGGCTACTGGGAGCGGCCGTGCCTCTCGCCCGACCACCGGTGCCGGGAACGTGGGCGGGCTCCCCAACTGCCGCGGCGGTGGAACGATCTTAACCGATACATTTTTATGTTTGTTTATTAGTCATATGCGTAGAATTTCTCCTTATTTTCGGTTCAATGTTTTAGTATTCACTGTTTTTAGAATGGTGTAATTTTAATTTTGCTAACAATTTGAATGTAGGCCCCTCTTGATCTTGAGGCCCTAGGCTGAAGCCTAGTTAGCCTATAGGAAAATCCGGCACTGATCCTGGTTTCTGGGCCAGCTATTTACCACTATATCAAACTGGCTCTGAATTGTTTGCTTCTTAACTGTTTCTCAGGCAGAGTTAATAATTCAGATAACTAAGACTAAGTGAAGCCTATGAAAGTTCTAATTCCAGATAATATTCCTGCAGACTTCTTAGAAGACCAAACTATTCAACTTCAAAGTTGACTTGCAAAGTATGATAATTAGTGTGGCTGGAAGCGAAGAATTTATTGATGTCTTAGATTGTAAGATTGTAAGATTAAAAAAAGCTTAAAAAAAACAATGTTAGGAGATTACATATTCCAGGACCACATGAATTTTTGGATAAATTTTATTCTCCATATATATGGAGTAAGAGGAGACTAAAGTACACGTACAAGACAGCAAAAAATGTAAAAACAAAATTCTTTGCACTACAACGTTTTTGGTATAGTATCTATCATAGGTGTGTATGATTCAATTTTACCTAGGAGCTACAACAAAGATTTAGATCAGATTACTTACAGTAAATTTGTGTACTGTCCATCATTATAAATGAATTGACCCCTTACTTAAGCTCTATTAACTCTATTATTAATAATACTCTAGTAGAGATTTGCAAGACATTGTTTTATATTTTGTTTAAATCAGCTATATCAAGAGCCGAGGTGGCACAGTGGTTAAATGCAGCACTGCAGGCTACTTCAGCTGACAGCAGTTCTGCAGTTCGGCTGTTCAAATCTCACCGGCTCAGGGTTGATTCAGCCTTCCATCCTTCCGAGGTGGGTGAAATGAGGACCCGGATTGTTGTTGGGGGCGATATGCTGACTCTGTAAACCGCTTAGAGAGGGCTGAAAGCCCTATGAAGCGGTATATAAGTCTAACTGCTATTCCTATTGCTATTGAATTCTTCAATGAATTAAGACTGGAGTAAGTGAAACTCACTGTATTTCAGGGCAGCATGGGAAATCTTTTCTATTATTTTAGAGACTTGTATGTTTCTGCATCCTTTTTTCATCTGATTAACCACACAATCTCTTGGAATCGACGACTTAGTTTCAAACTGAATGATGCAAAGAAAAGCTTCCTTTGCAACCTGTCTCCACCTCCCTTCCTTTAAGCTGTGAAAGGTATTTGGCAAAGGGCGTTGGGCGGGGAAGAGAGTTCAGAAGATCCTCTTGTTGGAGTTCACACATATTTTCCCTTCCCCCAGAGGCGCATTTCATGTTCTAGGCAGAAGGCTAGTCTTACTTTAACCACTGCTAAGGAAGCTGTTTGGATTCCTACTCTTCAACCAGCCCTGTTTTCACAGCAAGGAGAGGATGTGGGTGTAGGTGTGGTTGGCTACCCAAGAATATAGAGAAAAAAATACTGTGTTGAAAGGGTATTCATTAATAGTAGCCCTACCCATATGATCCTCTACCAACCAGTGCATCTTCTCATAGGAAAATTTGTTTATTAACAGTGGGAGCTTCCATTAGAATCTGGCCTCCCTTTCTCTGAAACATACATAATATGTATATATATTATTATATGTATATCATTATATATAGTTAGTTAGCAGTTAGCAGTTAGACTTATATACCGCTTCATAGGGCTTTCAGCCCTCTCTAAGCGGTTTACAGAGTCTGCATATCACCCCCCACAGTCTGGGTCCTCATTTCACCCACCTCGGAAGGATGGAAGGCTGAGTCAACCTTGAGCCGGTGAGATTTGAACCACTGAACTGCAGATAGCAGTCAGCTGAAGTGGCCTGCAGTACTGCACTCTAACCACTGCGCCACCTCGGCTCTTAAATTATATATCATATAATCTAAATCACAGGGCACTCATTAGAAATAAAATGCTATCTAACCAGTGTTGGACCAAGTGCTGGGCCTGCAAAATTAGGGGATACGTTTAGAAACTTCATTTGTCTATGTTGCATTGCATTGTTAGTTCACTTCCCCTATTCAAGATAGGTGCAATTTAAGTTTTATGCACCCTTTCCTTTGTTGTCTAGTTTATCTAATGCAAGCTGACAACTTCCTGAACCTGGGCTTCTTTTCATTAATGTCAGTGATTTTAGTGGGAGGAAAAACCAGATTTTTGCAGATAATTGTTTAGATTTACTAATCTCCTCAAGTCTGCTACAGTTCCCAACCTAGCCCTTACATAATTCAGAAGCAATGCCCAAAGAATGTGGGTGGAGAGAAATAAGACGCGAAGTGTTTTTTGAATTTTTGGCAAACGTGGCTACAAAGAAGCCACCAAATCTTGTCTCATTTTTATCATTATCTTCATTAGATACTTTTTTTTGGAGGTTATTGGAAATGACTCTAGAGGGGGGAGGACAACCACCCCACCACTTCCTCAAGGTCCCCAAACTCTTGAGCCTACCAAGGACCAAGTAATCAATGATACCAAAGGCCCCTGAGAGGTCAGGGAGGGCAAAGATGGATTCACCATACCAGTGGTGAGATTCAATTTTTTTTTACTACCGGTTCTGTGGGCGTGGCTTTGTGGGCATGGCAGGGGAAGGATACTGCAAAATCCTCCTTCCCTCCCAACTCCTGGGGGAAGGTTACTGCAAAATCCCCATTCCCTCCCCACCACACTAACCTGATTTCCTGTTCAGGAAAAAAGATCAGCTGGGAGGCTGGGAGGCAGCAGGGTGGGGCCAGCCTATTTTCCGGTTCTCCAAACTACTTAAAATTTCCACTACCAGTTCTCCAGAACCTGCCAGAACTGGCTGAATACCACTTCTGCCCCATACCTCAGTCCTGCCTTAGGTCATTCATGAGTATGATCAATGCCATCATTGTACACTGTCAAGGCCTGAAACCTATTTGGAAAAGATCCACATAATCCATTTCCTGTAGCACCCTCTTAAGCTGGAGCCCAACCATCTTCTCAAAAACCTTCTTCAAAAAGGAAAATTTGAATACTCGCCAATGGTGGGTTTCAAAATTTTTTGGAAGCTCTTCTGTAGGTGTGGCCTGCTTTCCGGGTCCACTGGTGGAACCTCTTCTAACCGGTTCGGTAGATTTGACGAACCGGTTCTACCGAATAGGTGCGAACTGGTAGGAACCCACCTCTGATACTCACCAGAAATTGCCCTGTGCTGTTAAATTCAGTGATTCAAAACTACCTCCTTGCTCACCTCTCCTTGGACATATTAATACATTACTTCCTGGGCAGCCTTAACAAACCAGGAGGGACTTAGTTCTAATAAACAGATGGCCAAGTTTATAGTTCTGACGATCCTGTCTACTTTTTCAGACCAAGAAACACCAACTCTTCCCAGATAACCACACCAGACTGTACCTCATCAAAGTCATGAGTTATTCATACACTGAGATTTACTTACTTCTGGTTAGGATTGCCATCTACTGTAACATTAGCATGTCATACTGAATTGCATTGTAACTACAGCCTTTATTGAATTTGTGGTGTCTCACTACCCAGTAAGTGGAGAGGGTTGGATTATCTCTTTTGAACTGACTGGTAGGATATAGGCTCAGATTTCTTCTTATCCTCAGAGCCACAAGGAGGGGAAGTTGCCTTTTGCATGACAGCCCAGAGTTCAGGGAATGTCCTGGCCACTCAAACAGGAAAGCAACATCATCTGATGGTCACCATAATCCGGGCTGCTGCTGCTCCCTTCTGCTGGATAAGAACTGAAATGAGGAGTTTGATTCTTTAGATCTGAGTTACTAATTGCTTTTCCTGCTCAGATACTGAAGCTGAATCTCACACCCACATTTCTTTTTATTTTTAGTATATTTTATTTTCATTTTCATACACTCAAATGTATACCCCATACAGTATTAAACAGTAATTGCATCAATTCCTCTTGTCGACAATGCCCCAGAAAATAAAAGCCCAATATACCTCTTCCGTTCTCCATACACCTCTTTCTTCCACCACCCTCCTACTTTCTATCTTCCCTCCATCATCCCCCTCTACCCTACTTCCCCTCGCCCTCTACCACTCCTCTCTCCAGATCCACTCCCCCCCTTCCTTTTCGCCTTCCCCCCCACCCTCTCTCCCATCCCTCTCTACCCATCTTTCTTCTTTCCTACTCCTCCTCTCCTCGGTGTATTTCCACTATATGTTAATGTATTTGGCTTATCCTATTTTTAAAGAGAAATTAGAGAAAAACAGTATACATGTGAAGTCACATTGCATTGAGATCTAACACATCGTGTCTAGCCTAATGTATATCCCTCCCTCCTGACCCCCCTCCTCCTTCCCCCCCCCCGACTTCCCAGAACCCGTACACGGTATAGATTTTTAACAAACACAGTCTAAAATCTATTGAGAAAAAAGAACACCCACATTTCTTTTGTCAGCCTATGCAAGAGATGGTTTTAATTGGTATGTATTTCTTTATAGGTAGCATCTAAAATATGGGCATGGTGCCCAGAGAATTGTAAACATAACCAATGCTTTTTATCATCCAAAATCTGGAAATAACGCTAAAGGCTTGAACAAGAAACTGTGTCAATATGATTATCTCAGCCATGGAGCACACAGAAAACCATAATTATACTTGCTGTTCTCCCTGAACCAGTTGTCTGAAAGTTATTATTAAATACAATTTGCCTTGTAAGTAGCACATTTTATATTCTGGCTCCTCCCCCTGTGCTTGTAAAAATATGCATTTGATCCTTCCTTAGTAAAAGATCAGGTTGCTTATAATATTGTCAGGTTTAAAGTTGAGACAAAATACTTCTGGATTCAGCTTTAGAGCGCTCTTGGCAGCTTCTTAGAAAGCCAAATATTAAGGGAGATGAAATAAAATTATCATGACAACCTGCCTCACTGCTGTCATCAAGAGTGGGTACATCATAAGATCACTCTGCCAGTGTAAGAACTGCATCTTTGTTTTTGGATGTATTTGAAAGGATCTCCCCATATTAACTTCCCTTTAATTCCTGAACGTTGATACTGCTACGGGGAGAAGCGGTATTGAGAAATGTTCATACTTTGGTTCTGGCAAGAGAGATCAAATAGACAAGGCTGCAGAAATCCAGATGGCTATCAGTATTAAATCATGATGGCTGAGAGCCAAAGAAAGGCTATGAAGATTATTAAATATTGGAAACAAATTATTTGAGGAAGGCTTAAAATCTTAGGCATGTGTTTAACTTGCAGAAGAGAAGTTGAGAAATGACATGATAGTCGTCTCAAATTACCAGAAGGGCTGTCCCATTGTACAGAGTCTGATTTTTTTCCTGACTTGCTCCAGACTGTAAGAGTAGCAAATAAGAACATGACATGTCAAGAATGTAGATACAGATTAGACATTAGGAAGAACATCTTGGCAGTAAGAGCTGTCAGGCTATCACATGGAGCAAATTCTTCTCCTTTATGGCGGTTTTCAAAAAGAGGCTGGGTAGTTCACTATTGGGAATGGTGCATTGAATCCTGCAATGTGCAGGGTGTTAGACTTGATGAGACATGACAGCAGGGTTCCAATATCTCAGGGGTTGCCCCAAAGAAGAGGGAGTCAAATTATTCTCCAAAGCACCTGAGGGTAAAACAAGAAGCAATGGGTGGAAACTAATCAAGGAGAGAAGCAACTTAGAACTGAGGAGAAATTTCCTGACAGTTAGAACAATTAATCAGTGGAACAGAAGTTGCCTCCACTCCAATTTTGGGGAATAAATTTAAGAATGACACTATCAGTCCCATACAAGGAAAACCAGTACAAAATGCTTTATAGATGGCATCTGGCACCATCAAGGTTGGCCAAAATTTCAACAAACACCTCACCAAATTGCTGGAAATGTGATTCGGTACATGGCACATATTATCATTTATGGTGGACCTGTGAAGGATCTGGAAAAGGATCAAAAATTGGCTGGAAGCAATAACAAGGATTAAATTAGATTGGAAACCTGAAATCTTTCTATTAGGAATTATGTCGGTGAAAGACAAAAAAGAAATACAATATCTAATACTACATATACTTACAGCAGCAAGGATCGCTTTCGCCCAGAAGTAGAAAAACAAACGAACCCCAAATGAAGATGAAATAATAAGAAAAAATATGGACTGTGCCGAAATGGATAAATTAACGAAAGAACTACAGGGAAAGGAAGAATCAGAATTCTACCAGATATGGGATAATTGGTATAGATGGATGGAGCAAAGAAATAAAAAAGCAATGAAAGAATAGAATAACACTCAAAAATAATAGTTATGAGTAAAACAAGGGGGGTCATGATTGGTGAAATCAAATCAGGACAATAGCTGGCATATAGACTGTAGAATGCTAGAGAAAAAAGGAAATGATATGAAACAAAAATGGGTTTGTGGAAATACCATCCCCAAGAAAACATAAACTGGGATTTGAAAGAGACACCTATAACAATAGAAAAAGAAAGGAAGGGAAGAAGGAAGGAAAGGAGGGGAGGAAGGAAGTAGAGAATGGAGGGACGAAGGAATGGAAATGAGGGGAGGGTGGAAGAGAGAGAAAGAGAAGGAGAGATAGTAGGAGAGGAAGAAGAAGTGTGGAGGAGAGGTAAGGGAAGAAGAATGAGGTAAGGGAAGGTGGGTAGAAGGGAGAGAAAAAGAAGAGGGAGGAAGAGAAAGAAAGAGAAGGAGAGAAGGTAGGAAGGAGAAGAAAGAGGGTAGGAGTAGGGGAGAGGTAAGGGAAGGAAAAAGGGGATGGAGAGGAGGAAGGAAGGAAGTAAAGAAGGAAGGGAGGGAGAAAAGAAAAGAAAGAGAAAATAAGGTGGTGTCATAACAGGTGCGAAGGATGGTAAACAAAGCATTCCAAATTATACCTTATAACCTTTTAAATGGAATAATAATAATATAAGAATGGCAAAGAAAAAGAATAATTATGTGAATGTATATCTATAACTGTATGTAAGAGAATAAATGACAGTAAAAATATAAAGCATAATATAGGTAAATAATATTTGGTCATAAGTAGCTAAGTATAAATAAATATAGAATAGTACATAAAAATGGATAACGAACAAGGAGATTATGAATGCAAGATAGAAATGTATAGGAGGGAAAACACTAACTGCAAAGAAACCGATTCGGAACTGCGGTATGATATATGATGGAACTTACTGTTCCTATGTTGTTTTTAAGTTATGTGTTTGTTTCTGTTGATGTGCTTATGTGTTTAAAATAAAAAATTATATATAAAAAAAGTTGCCTCCAGAAGTTGTGAATGCCCCAACTGGAAGTCTTTAAGAAGATGTTGGATAGCCATTTGTCTGGAACTGTATAAGGCTGTGATGGCGAACCTATGGCACGTGTGCCAGAGGTGGCATGCAGAGCCCTCTGTGGGCACCCATGCCATCGCCAGCTGCTCTTCTGGTTTGAAAAACAGCCCATTTGTGGGGCATTTTTCAGGCCTGAAAAAGGCCCGAAAACAGCCTTAAAATGGCCCAGAAAAGGCCTGGAAACGGCCAAAAAAGCAAGGACAGCTGGTCTTTGAGTTTCTGGTGCTCCAACCTGTGCACACACATGCACTTATGTTCGGGTTTGAGCACTTGGTTGGTTGGTTGGTTGGTTGGTTGGTTTATTCGACTTGTATGCCGGCCTATTCCCGGAGGGACTCAGGGCGGCTGACAAACCAGAAGGGAAGGGTCACAATACAAAAAGTAAAAAGACAAAAAACAAACAACAATACAAACAATTGAAAAAGTCACAACACGCACAACAATTCGAGTAGGGGTGGAACTCAGGAGCCCCAGGCCTGCTGGAACAGCCAGGTCTTAACGGCTTTTCGGAAAGCCTGAAGGGTGGTGAGGGTCCGAATCTCCACGGGGAGATCGTTCCAGAGGGTGCCAAAAAGGTTCACCATCACCGGTATAGGGTTTCCTGCCTAGGCAGGGGGTTGAATTAGAAGACCTCCAAGGTCCCGTCCAACTCTGCTATTGTATTATTGTACTTATGGAGAGGATGCTGAAAAGCTTTGTTATAAAAGATAAATAATTCTATATAGAATAGAATATAAAGATGTAATACTATTGAATGATTTTAGGATGATGTAATGAAATGCCATAATATAAATTTATTTTAAATTTAGAATGCTTTACATAAAAAGGATGTGATAATAGCTATAGTGAAACGAATGTTTAATAATCATAATAATTGTATACATACACATTAGATTGATGATACGAGACTTTATGTAAATTGCAAGTGAAGACTATTGTGGGGAAGCACAAATGTTTTGTAACCAATCGGCACACTGTAAGTAATTGGAGGAGGGTTTTTATACTCTGTGTGTGTTTATGTTTGTTTTTTGTTTGTTTAAAAATAAAAATTAAAAAAGGTGGGAAAAAGAAAAACACAGTCACTGTCATGGGATTATTCACTTAGCATCCATTTCGTTGAATGGCAGAGATACTGGTCCCAATTATAGTCACTAAATGAGGATTATCTGTATTCCATCCATGTGTCACTCTGTGGTCAGATGCTGACTGGCAGAATCTTCCAAGGAACTGCTTAGCCAAGCACAAGAAGAGAATAGCAATAGCAATAGCAGTTAGACTTATATACCGCTTCATAGGGCTTTCAGCCCTCTCTAAGCGGTTTACAGAGTCAGCATATTGCCCCCAACAATCGAGGATCCTCAACTACTTAAAAAAAACCCCAGGAAAACAACATAAACCCACTTCTGGCCTGGTGATTTAAACTAGCTCAAAGCGAAGATATATTCTTGGGCCAATGGACCCTGTTTCTACCAAATCTTAGTCCTGTGCCTTATCTCGCTGTTCTTAAATTGTGATGTTTTGGATTATACATTGATATATTAGAAAAGATAGCAGTTAGACTTATCTACCGCTTCATAGGGCTTTCAGCCCTCTCTAAGCGGTTTACAGAGTCAGCATATTGCCCCCAACAATCGAGGATCCTCAACTACTTAAAAAAACCCCCAGGAAAACAACATAAACCCACTTCTGGCCTGGTGATTTAAACTAGCTCAAAGCGAAGATATATTCTTGGGCCAATGGACCCTGTTTCTACCAAATCTTAGTCCTGTGCCTTATCTCGCTGTTCTTAAATTGTGATGTTTTGGATTATACATTGATATATTAGAAAAGATAGCAGTTAGACTTATATACCGCTTCATAGGGCTTTCAGCCCTATCTAAGCGGTTTACAGAGTCAGCATATCGCCCCCAACAACAATCCGGGTCCTCATTTCACCCACCTTGGAAGGATGGAAGGCTGAGTCAACCCTGAGCCTTGGATGGATAGATAATAGATAAGATAGATATAGAAGATAGATAGATGATAGATAGATAGATAGATAGATAGATAGATAGATAGATAGATAGATAGATGATAGATAGATAGATAGATAGATAGCAATAGCAATAGCAATAGCAGTTAGACTTATATACTGCTTCATAGGGCTTTCAGCCCTCTCTAAGCGGTTTACAGAGTCAGCATATCGCCCCCACAGTCTGGGTCCTCATTTCACCCACCTTGGAAGGATGGAAGGCTGAGTCAACCCTGAGCCTTGGATGGATAGATAATAGATAAGATAGATATAGAAGATAGATAGATGATAGATAGATAGATAGATAGATAGATAGATAGATAGATAGATAGATGATAGATAGATAGATAGATAGATAGATAGATAGATAGATAGATAGCAATAGCAATAGCAATAGCAGTTAGACTTATATACTGCTTCATAGGGCTTTCAGCCCTCTCTAAGCGGTTTACAGAGTCAGCATATCGCCCCCACAGTCTGGGTCCTTATTTCACCCACCTTGGAAGGATGGAAGGCTGAGTCAACCCTGAGCCTTGGATGGATAGATAATAGATAAGATAGATATAGAAGATAGATAGATGATAGATAGATAGATAGATAGATAGATAGATAGATAGATGATAGATAGATAGATAGATAGATAGATAGATAGATAGCAATAGCAATAGCAATAGCAATAGCAGTTAGACTTATATACTGCTTCATAGGGCTTTCAGCCCTCTCTAAGCGATTTACAGAGTCAGCATATCGCCCCCAACAACAATCCGGGTCCTCATTTCACCCACCTCGGAAGGATGGAAGGCTGAGTCAACCTTGAGCCGGTGAGATTTGAACAGCAGAACTGCAGAACTGCAGTCAGCTGAAGTAGCCTGCAGTGCTGCACTCTAACCACTGCGCCACCTCGGCTCTTTCGATGAAGAGTGATCAAGAATTTCACTGGTTTTGTTTGTTGGTATTGTATTATCTTAATTAAACAATTGCTATCCCTCTGTTTGAGCACCAGACAAAGGAAGTGTGTAAGATGTTCTTGTTATCTTTTGCCTGCTTCAGCTCATTCTGAGCTTTAATTTTCCAGAAAGCTTCTTTGCAGCTCTGGTGGGTTATGTGCCTCTCCTTGTCGATGTATCCCCTTTCCATCTCTTATCTGCCCTTTTTCTGTTGTCAGATCTTGAATAAGCTTTTAATCCAATTGCATTGAAAAAAATTGCAGTTCTTCTGCTGGCTTCATTTAAAAGAAATCTTATTGAAAGCGTGTCTTCTATACCTTAAATAGAACATTTTTTATTAATGTTTCCCCAAAACTCACAAGTAAGCAAGAGGTGCAGACAAAATAACCAACAAATTTAACACATATAATTATATATTATTTTTATAATAGAAAGTATATAATGAATATGCTGGATGATCTCATATTCAAAAATATCGTAGATTAGTTTGTTAAACTTTATGTGATAAGAGAGAAAGTATTTTTAGATACTTGTAGATGTAGGTAAAGACTCCATGAACTGATTTCACAGTGTTATGGCTATCGGGTCTTCCTTGAGCTGATAATTGGTAAGAATATAATCTACTCTATAGCTTTGGATTTCCTGGTGGTTTCTTATTAAAGATACAAAATTAGTATGATTTTTTGTAATTGTTTGAGATTAACCATACTTAACTATCTGTTGCCACTTGCTGTAGACCTAATTAGAATTTTGAGAGGCAATATAACCATCAAACAAAATAATTCAGAGTTGAGGACACGGAAATTCAACTCTAATTTGAAATTAACACAAAATATTTTGGAAATAAGCCTTCTGGGGAAACAATGTTTAGTTTAGTTTAGCATCATTGGCAATGCATAGGTTAAGCTATACCATTAGTGCTTCATGTGGTCAAACTAGATATATATATTCAATTTCTCTTATATGTTTGGAAGAGCCTGAACCAGCCATCAGACTTAGATTTTCCAGGTTCAGCTTTATAACTTGTCTTTCATTGATAGGGATCGATATTGTGGTCTTAATTATCATGGATTTTCCCATAACAACCTTAATCTTGGCTCCAAATTGAGAAGCCTACTAAGATGCACATTGAAAACATTCTTAACACATTTCTTTCACTTCACTAACCTGGTTATTCTTTGAAGGATCTATATAATTAAAAACAAGGAACAGTCATAACATCTGAAGAACTGGCCCTATTAATTATCTCCTCTGAATTTCGGAATCCTTCATTGGCGTGTTTGTGTGTGAGATTCTTGTTTTTAGCTCATTTACATTTTATCTCATCACAACAACTATAATATGTAGTGTAGTGCAGCTGTTGAAATACAAGTAATGTTCATGGCTTTTTAAACATAGATTTAGTGCACAATCTTAATTTTTCTTCATGATTTTCATAAATTAAAGTGCGGCTAGAAAATTTTGGCAGAAGGACATATCATAATTAGGAAGAAAACTGAAGAAGAAAGAGATTGCCATCTGATTCTTCAACTATTGCTGATTGCTCCTTCTTTTAATATTATATCTGGAAAAATAGCTGTAGTGGCTCATTAAAAGGGCTTTGCAGAGAGAGAGCCTGCTAGCATGAGTAATCTCTTTGAAGCATTAAAGTAGCCATTTCTATAGAAGGTTTGTATTGTTATTTTACCTCACATTGTCTTTGTAAAATAAACATTGCTGTATAAGTACATTTGAAATAATGATTTGGGGAAAGTACATGTTCATTTCTTTCTCTTCATCTTTGTCCCTTTATCATCATCTGGAATGGTGATGATTTTGCAGCAAGTTACAAATCTCCTAAATGCCAGAACTGTCAATTCAATATGTGTAATTATTTTCAGTGATTTGTTTCACATTCTGGTAGAACAAAACTCCAGTGTACAGAATACTGAATAACAAGTTGGAAAGGACCTTGGAGGTCTTCCAATCCAACCCCCTGCATGGAACCCTATACTTAAGCAGGAGATCCTATGACAAATGGCCGTCCAGACTTTTCTTAAAAGCCTCCAGGAATGGGGTACCCACAACTTCTGAAGGCAAGTCATTCCATGGATCGTTCTCGGTGTTCTCTCTGTTGGGAAATTTCTCCTTAGTTCTAGGTTGCTTCTTTCCTTGATTAGTTTCCACCCATTGTTTCTTGCCTTAAGAGTCGAGGTGGCGCAGTGGTTAGAGTGCAGCACTGCAGGCTACTTCAGCTGACTGCAGTTCTGCAGTTCGGCTGTTCAAATCTCACCGGCTCAGGGTTGACTCAGCCTTCCATCCTTCCGAGGTGGGTAAAATGAGGACCTGGATTGTGGAGGTGATATGCTGACTCTGTAAACTGCTTAGAGAGGGCTGAAAGCCCTAGGAAGCGGTATATAAGTCTAACTGCTATTGCTATTGCTATTGCCTTGCCTTCTGGTGCATTATAAAAAAGGTTGACACCCCCGGCCTTCTTTGTGGCAGCCCCTCAAATATTGGAACATCACGTCTCCCCTAGTTCTACCCCTAGACCTCTTCACTAGCCATACCCAAGTCTTGCAACTGTTCTTCATTTGTATTAGCCTGCAGCCCCCTAATCATCTTTGTTGCTCTTTGCCCTCTTTCTAGTCTCATCACACTTTTTTATATTGTAGTGACCAAAACTAGATGCAGTATTTCAAGTGTGGTCTTACCAAGGCATTATAAAGCAGTAGTAAAGTTTCTTGTGGTCTTGATTCTATCCTCTGTTAAAGCAGCCTAGGATTTCACCGGCTTTTTTGGTAGTTGCTGCATACTGCTGGCTCATATTTAAGTGACTGTCCACTAGGATTCTAAGATCCCTCCTCCAGTCACTGCTATTTGAGCTAAGTTTCACCTAATCTGTGCCTGTACATTTGGGTTTTTTTTGCCTAAGTGTAAAAACTTTTCTTTACATTGAATTTCATTTTGTTAAATCGGACCAGTGTTCAAGTCTGTACAGATCCCTCTAGATTTTGAGCCTATCTTCTGGGATATTGGCTTTTCCTGACAACTTGGTATCATTTGCAAATTTGATGAGTTCTCCTTCTATTCCCTGATCTAAACCATTTATGAAGTTATTGAACAGTTCTGAGACTAAAACAGAATCTCGGGGACACCCCACTGATTACTTCCCTCTATGTAAATATAATTGCATTAAGGCCTCCATGTCTTAATGCTTAACAGATACATCTGGAATGATGATGTACTTCTATTGGGTAATAGAAGTACATCATCATTCCAGATGTATCTGTTAAGATACTAATTTTAACTTTTAATTAAAGGCTTAACCAATATGAACAAACCTTAGCGCTATGCTTTAATTGATGGTTAAAAATTAAAAAAAAATCAATTGGTATGCATACAGATAGACATAGGAAATATTTTCTAGGCTTTACTGTAATCTTGAATAAATGGTACTGTGAGAAAGCTAACAATTGTAGTCTCCTTTATTTTTATACTATTCTCTTTTCATTAATAGTTTTTAACAATTGAGGATTTGAACGTCCTCATATTTAAATGGATGTTTCTCATTAGGGCCAATAATTAAATGTATTAGAAGGCTATAAATGACAATAGTGACATTTATATGCTTTAGTTCTTTTATTTGGATACGTTTGCTGAGATCAGTGGTGGGATTCAGCCGGTTTGCACCTACTCGGGAGAACCGGTTGTTAACTTTCTAAACAGTTCGGAGAACCGGTTGTTAGAAGAAATCTCCTTTTGTTTTTTCCCACTTTACAGGGCTAATCCTGTAAGGAAGGCAGGAAGGAAACATTCTGGTGTTGTTTCTAGCCTCATCTTTATTGCCCTGCTTACAGTTAACCCTTATTATATTATAATAAAGTGAAGTGCCCATCGACCTGAGTGACGCTGAGTTGGCCACGCCCACCCAGTCACATGACCACTGAGCCCCGCCTACTCACCTGGTCATTAGTGCAGAGAACCGGTTGTTAAATTATTTGAATCCCACCACTGGCTGAGATGCTACATTTTTTCCATTATAGCACATTTTTTTCACTCTGTTTACCTTCTCTGCTCTTCCTCACATTTTTCCCCCTGCTGATTTTTCATGCCTCTTTAACTAGCCTTCTCCATGTGCTAACTCTGGAAGTGAATCCCCGTTTAATGACCCATTCAGAATACCACAGTACATGTCCAATGATACGTCGCCTTTGAGGCATGCTTCTTTAGATCATGCTCCTGCATGATTATTCCATTACAGTACTGTCTTCCAGGGCCGTTGAAGTTGGATTTTTTTGCTTCTTCTGATAGGCATTTCATCAGTTATTTTTATCATTTGTATTTTCAGGAATGTAAATGTTATTGTTGACTCTGGATTGCTGATTTTTCATTTTTATTTTCCCCACTTCAGAACTTCTTTGAACTCATTGCTTTTAATGGTCTTTATGGCTTTGCTACGTTTCCTGGAACAACTTCATTTTCAGTTGCTTGTGGCTTTGATAGTCTATGATAGTCTATGTTCTAGTTCAGGGGTGTTAAGCCCGTGGCCCGCGGACCAGACGCCTCACACCCTGGCCACGCCCACGCCTGGTTTAGCGAAGGGGGAGGGAAAGTCACAATATGTCACATGACGATGTTGTGACGATGCAAGTTTGACACCCTTGTTCTAGTTGACCCCCTGAGAAAGCTTTTTAAAATATCCTCTAAGCCTCACTAAAGCAGCTGACCTCACATTATTGTGCTTTCAGCTTTTTCATGAGAAAATGGTATATACTATACCATATCTAGGCTTCAAAAACCCGACAGCTGCTAGATAGCAGACATTTGTTTCTCTTCAGTTCAGTTCAGTTCAGTTTATTAAATTTATATGCTGCCCTTTTCCCCTGAAGGGAACTCAGGGCGGCTCACAACTCGAACCGGGGAGGGGGATACAGACAAAAGATTTAAAAACAACAGCATAACAATATATAATTTAAAAACACACAACAGTCATACCATTCGAGATGGGGGCAACAGCTCTTTAGCCCCAGGCCTGTTGGAACAGCCAGGTTTTGAGGGCTTTGCGGAAGGCCTGGAGGGTGGTGAGGGTTCGAATCTCCATGGGGAGTTCGTTCCAGAGGGTCGGAGCAGCCACAGAGAAGGCTCTCCTCCGGGTAGTTGCCAGTCGACACTGGCCGGCGGATGGGATTTGGAGGAGGCCTAATCTGTGGGATCTAATCGGTCTTGGCTACTTTCTAGTGGTTGCTAGATTTTGGGGGACAAGGGTACTGTGGGAATTCTGTGATGGTCAACAATAGGGTTGCTACTCTCTGCAGAGGGATGGTTTCTCCAGGATTACTACAACACTGTGTCCAGCGAAAGAAAACCACTTCAGATTGTTGCCTGAAAGAACTCTTTTATGTGGTAGTCTTCTGTAAGTGGAACATATATTAAGTATTAAGTCTATCAAAAACACGAACCCCCTGCCATTGAGGAAAGCTATGAGAGATCCGTTTTGAACAGGAACCCTCTCACACCAGCTGCCTAGAAACCAGGGAAACCGAATGCTTTAGTTGTTCAATTCTTCTATTATATAATGTAGTAAGACCGAGGCAAGCTTTTCGGATGATGGGTGCATTTAGAGTTTGGGGAACATGCTGTGGAGGTTCACAGCTAGTAGTAAACCATGTACTTACCAGAAGGAAAAGTGATCAGATTCTGTTGTTCCTAACCTTTCCAAGTCTCTCTGTATCCACCTAATCGTCTGCCTGCCTGCCTGTGTATCGCCAAGCAAGACACTGAAGTTCAGATACTCATCATTTAGTTCTCTAAGAATATCTAGGAGCCTCTTTAAAGCTTAGAATCATACTTATAAACTAAAGAGATGCTAGAGCTGATGCAGAATTCCAGCTTTCCATTGTATTGTTTTAAAATTAAAATAAAGCTAAACTATGAAATAAAGCAAAATATGGCAAGTAATACTCAAAGATAAGATGTTACTTGGCCTGGCAAGTAGTTAGTAAAGTAAATCCTTTTCATTTTACCCAGGGGTGGGTTTCTCGCCCCATTCCAACCGGTTCGGTTGGAACGGGGCCAGCGGCGTCCTCGTGCACGCGTGCGGTGCACGCATGTGTACTAGTGTCTGCGCGACGCTCCAGCTGCTCCTGGAGGATCGCGCAGGCGCTGTATGCGTCCTGTGCATGCGTGGAAGCGCAGAACTCGTCAAAACCGGGTAAGGACCGCGGGCGGGCGATCGGGCCCTTCGCCGTTCCCGGAAGTTACTTACTTCCGGGTTCGCCGACCAACCGGTTCGCAGGGACCGCCGCGAACCGGTTGAAACCCAACCCTGATTTTACCCTTCTTGAACTTCGACTGCATCCACAAATCTTTTCATATTTCTTTGATATTTTCATCTGCTTTTAAACATTCCTTCTATAGAAGCCAGTGGTTGGACTTTTCAGGTAAGGGTATCATTTCATGCTTTTGGGCAGCATTAAATATGTTTTAAGAGCATTAGTTTAAAAAAGAATAAAAAATAGTTTCTGAAATAGGAAGAATTAAAATGGCCGAGCCATTGTGAAATCTCACAAGAGTCCATTATCTTGTGTCTTGTATACATCTATAGCTTATTTTCCGCTAAACGTAGTCATTAATAAAACCCTCAAATGTTTGTTTATGTTTATATGTTTGTGCCACGCTCTAGAGCAGATTTTCTTGTGGCACAACATTCTAGTTAGCATACTCTCGACACTCCTTTTCAATAGGCATAATTGAAAGCGTTTAAGATGGGTAGGTCTTTCAAGAATTCAGAGGGGTGGAATGTTTTCGAAAGCTGACAACTCACTCAGAGAAGCTATGATGGTTTTATGAGTCAGAAGTATTGGCATGGACTGTATTTATTAAAAAAAAAAGCCATGTCTCTGTTTTGTATTGGATGTGGCTTTCAAATTGAGTCAGTATTACGAATATCTCAGTGCAAGTGATAACTAAGTTACTGAATAGGAAAAAAAAGGGACCAAGCTCAGCTATGTGGTACAATAAGCAAATGCAAAAAAATTTATACAGTATTTTTTACGATTGAGAATACTTGTATGTTAATAAGGGTTGGTATACCTTTCAGTATCTAGTGTAGCACTGGTGCTAATTAAACATTATCTGATTATTCTACTTACCCTTTCCCGTCAATTAAATGGGAGTTTTGAACTATACATTTCTAAGGTATAATAGAGAACTGTTTCCCAGACAATATTACACTTTTATTTCTTGGTTGCTTGTTATAAATACAGTGGGTATATTTAAATATTCAGTGTGTTATAGGAAATTGTTGAAATATAATAAGTGCTAGTAGACACTTGTCAAACCACTTCAAGCAAGTGTTAAGAAAACTTAGTTATCTTAAGAGATTAACTCGGAGAGTCAAAACTGACAGGGTAGAAACCAGGAGGCCATGAGTTCTAGTTCCCCCTTAGCAGTGGTGGGTTTCAATTTATTTTACTACTGGTTCACTCATGTGCGCAGTCCATGCTTGCGTGATGCTTCTGTGAATGCGTCCAGGCGGGTGGGCGGACCCTCCCGCCACCACCGGTTCGCCTCATCCGGGGCAAACTTCCTCAACGACCAACAAGATCACACAGGTTAGGCCTCCTCTGGGTGCCGTTGGCCGGACAATGCCAGTTGGTGGCCCTCCGGAGGAGGGCCTTCTCTGTAGCTGCTCCAGCCCTGTGGAACGATCTACCCATGGAGATCCGGACCCTTACCACTCTCCCAGCCTTTCAAAAAGCCACCGAAACCTGGCTGTTCTGGCAGGCCTGGGGCTGTTGATTAATGTCCAGCCCCACCTAGACAGCATGGGTGGTATGTAATTTTAATAACTGTATCTTATTTTTAAATTTTTTAAATGTTTTTTTTTATCTTGTCTCTGTAAGCCGCCCAGAGTCCTACGGGATTGGGCGGCATACAAATTTTATTAAATTTCAAATTTCAAAATTTCAAACTGGCAGAAACCCACCTCTGCCCCTTTGGCACAAACCCAGCTGCTGCCACTCATTGGTAATCACCCCTAGGAGGAAGGCAATGGCAAACCACTTCTGAAAAACCTTGCCAAGAATACTGCAGGGATACGTCGAGGAAATCTACAGGAGTCAACATTACTTGTAGGAGGGAATAGTTGAAAACGATCTAATGTTCAGTGGCAAACTTCCTGTTGAGGGCAATATCACATTTGAGGTAATTCACTGCAAACCATTCATTTTTTTTCCATTTTATTATATTTATATGCTGCCCTTTTCCCCCGAAGGGGACTCAGGGCGGCTAACAAATCAAATCAGGGAAGGGGGGGTACAGACAAAAAAAAATAAAAATAAACGATACATAACAATACATAATTTAAAAACACACAACAGTCATACCATTCGAGACGGGGGCAACGGTTCTTTAGCCCCAGGCCTGTCGGAACAGCCAGGTTTTAAGGGCTTTGCGGAAGGCCTGGAGGGTGGTGAGGGTTCGAATCTCCACGGGGAGCTCGTTCCAGAGGGTCGGAGCAGCCACAGAGAAGGCCCTCCTCCTGGTAGTCGCCAGTCGACACTGGCCGGCGGATGGAATTCGGAGGAGGCCTAGTCTGTGGGATCTAATCGGTCTAGTGGAGGTAATTGGCAGCAGGTGGTCTCTCAAGTACCCAGGTCCAATACCATGAAAACACATTGAAAGTAGATAAACAGCTGAGATTGAACATAAATGTGAGCTCCCCATTCTCTCTTCTCCCTTCCCTTTCCTCAGTGTTCTCCGTTTCATCCATCCCAGCCTCTCACGCAGCAACCTGAAAAGAAATGGTCAGCCATTTCTTACCAGAATCCTGAATTGCTCTTTTGCAGAGGAGTTTGTGATATGTATGTATGTATGTATGTATGTATGTATGTATGTATAGGCATGCATGTATGCATGTATGTATTTATTTACCCACCTACCCTCTTTATTATTTTCATAAAAGCAGTGAGCATACTTAATATTCCTTTTCTCCTCTTATTTTCTCCACAATGAAAACTCTATGAATTCAGTTGGGCTCAAATAGCAATAGCAATAGCACTTAGATTTATATACCGCTTCATAGGGCTTTCAGCCCTCTCTAAGCGGTTTACAGAGTCAGCATATTGCCCCCAACAACAATCCGGGTCCTCATTTCACCCACCTCGGAAGGATGGAAGGCTGAGTCAACCTTGAGCCGGTGAGATTTGAACCGCTGAACTGCAGATCACAGTCAGCTGAAGTGGCCTGCAGTACTGCACCCTAACCACTGCACCACTTCGCCTAACTGGCCCAAAGCTAGCTATGTTGAACATCAAAATCAGACTTTGAAAAAAAAGAATCAACTTGCTGAATAGCAATGTAACCTAAACACATCAAAAATTTACTATAATAAAATAAGCTATAAAATCTTACAGCTAAACTCTATGAATTCAGTTGGGCTCAAATAGCAATAGCAATAGCACTTAGATTTATATACCGCTTCATAGGGCTTTCAGCCCTCTCTAAGCGGTTTACAGAGTCAGCAAATTGCCCCCACAGTCTGGGTCCTCATTTCACCCACCTCGGAAGGATGGAAGGCTGAGTCAACCTTGAGCCGGTGAGATTTGAACCGCTGAACTGCAGATCACAGTCAGCTGAAGTGGCCTGCAGTACTGCACCCTAACCACTGCACCACCTCGCCTAACTGGCCCAAAGCTAGCTATGTTGAACATCAAAACCAGACTTTGAAAAAAAAGAATCAACTTGCTGAATAGCAATGTAACCTAAACACATCAAAAATTTACTATAATAAAATAAGCTATAAAATCTTACAGCTAAAGTTTTAAAGTTTAAGAATGTTGGACATAAAAGTTAATATAGCAAAGCATTATGCAATTGGGATAAGGCAATTAAACGATTATGTAGAATAACAGAATAGTAAAATTATTGACCTAGAGCTTAGAACTATTATGATGTTAAAATCCATGGAAAACGGTAATTAATATTATGATATCCAGAGAAAATGCAATAATGTATGATTTAGAATCTAAAAGTTAGAATCGAGCTATTTATCTCTAATATTAAAATTACTCTGGTAATTGTTAATGAAAATAAGAGAAAAGTAAGAATCAATTAACAGCAAGCACATACTACATAGTTGTAGAGTATTTATTTATTTATTAATTAGACTTATATACCGCTTCATAGGGCTTTCAGCCCTCTCTAAGCGGTTTGCAGATTTTTAGCAAATTGAGTCAGCAAATTGCCCCCACAGTCTGGGTCCTCATTTCACCCACCTCAGAAGGATGGAAGGCTGAGTCAACCTTGAGCTGGTGAGATTTGAACCACTGAACTGCAGATAACGGTCAGCTGAAGTGGCCTGCAGTACTGCACCCTAACCACTGCGCCACCTCGGCTCTTTAGTACTGACTAAATGATGCCACTCAGATTTTGGGCAAATCTGATACGCTTTCCTAATTGAGTACTGTAAACATTTAGAAACCCAGACTGAACACGTGTAATAAGAATATAATGTTGGACTGTTGATTTGGTTAAAGTTAACTATAAAACAATTTCAAGTTCAAATGTTAATGAAGAATTCTGTTCTCTTTTTTAGACTTCAGAAAACTAGAGTGAGATATCAACTGGCAAATCCACCTAAAGGTCAGTATTCTGTTTTGCGATTGCTAAAATGAATGCTGTGCAATTAAACTAATGGTGGGCTTCAAAAAATTTTCGAACCTACTCTGTGGGTGTGGCCTCCTTTGTGGGAGTGGCTTGCCGCCCATGTGACCTGGTGGGAGTGGCTTGCCGGCCATGTGCTTTCTTTCTTTCTCTTTCTCTCTCTCTCTCTCTTTCCTTCCTTTTGTCTCTCTGTCCCTTTTTTCTTTTTTCTTTCATCTCTCACTCTTTCTTTCTTTCTTTCTTCCTTCCTTCCTTCTCTTTCTCTTTCTCTTTCTCTTTCTGTGTGAGTCTGTCTGTGTGCATGTGTGTCAGTGGTGGGTTTCAAAAATTTTTGGAGCCTCTTCTGTAGGTGTGGCCAGCTTTCCGGGTCCACTGATGGAACCTCTTCTAACCGGTTCGGTAGGTTTGATGAACCGGTTCTACCGAATAGGTGCGAACTGGCAGGAACCCACCTCTGAACTAAACTATTATAGGGAATCCAGATTGTTCTAGTTGATCTTCCAAATAATACATTCTTACATCATATGTTCAGAATAAATGGTAGATACATGTGTGAAAAGGGCAGAGGGCAGCTGTGATATAGTCTTATGTTTCCAAACCAAGAAAAAAATTCACAAAAGTAAATCATGAAAATGTACTATTTTATTGTAGACGTTGAAGATGTTCACTAGCCGATCTAATAGATGCTACTGTGCAAAAGGGCAATGAGTTAAGGAAAAGTTGTTATCCACACCTAAATTTAGGATGTTTATCTGAGTATCTGTACAGACAGAAAGATAGAGACATTACAGCTACAGTTAAATCAATTGTTTTGTCTTACACAATACTTTACTTTTCATAAACCTAGAGGAGGATTTGGGATATTATATTTTAAGAACATTTCACTTTAGAATTCAGATAAAGTAATGAATAATGCATAGTTTTAAATAAACTGGGGAAGTTTACTTCAACTGGGGAAGTAAAACCCATCAAAACCAATAATGGAACCCAAGTCCATTTCTCCCCATTCATATACTACAGTGATTCCCAAACTTGGCAACTTTAAGATCAGCAAAGCCAAGCCAAAAGTTTGGGCAACCATGATCTAGACCCAAACAGCTTCTAGGCACATCGTATCTTGATAGTTTCACCTCTCCATCCCTATTAAAGATGATATGTAGAGCAGGGTATAATCCCTGTACTGAACCCTGAAGGGATGGATGGATCTACTTAACAGTTTCAGAGCCGAGGTGGCGCAGTTGTTAGAGTGCAGTACTGCAGGCTACTTCAGCTGACTGCAGTTCTGCAGTTTGGCTGTTCAAATCTCACCGGCTCAGGGTTGACTCAGCCTTCCATCCTTCCGAGGTGGGTAAAATGAGAACCCAGATTGTTGTTGGGGGCAATATGCTGACTCTGTAAACCGCTTAGAGAGGGCTGAAAGCCCTATGAAGCGGTATATAAGTCTAACTGCTATTGCTATTGCTATTGCTATTTCATGCAGGTGTTAAACATTCCTGAACTGTCTCTGAAACAGAAATCAGGGCATTGATATGTTAAATATTTATAAGCTCAGAAAATGGATGTTTTTAAACTATATATATATATATTTGATTTCTGGCGACTCGACAATTGTAAACAAATGCTTGCCATCTTGATCTACCTTTGATAGTAACTCATGACTATGCCAAGGAGGTGCCAATGGTCTTCTTGAATCTATCTTATCAAGTGAATATCTTTATTCTGATTACGACTGGCATTTGGTATAATTTCATTTCAAAAGTTATGCAAATAGAGATTGTAAGGAAAATGAATAAATAAATCTGCAAATGGAAGAGGCTAAGCATGATTTGAATATAACTGTTATAAAATTATGAACTAAAAATGAAATATGTCTTGAACTACTACTAAAAAACCTTTAAATAAAAATTGAAATGCTGAACTAATAATCTTCTAAAATTCCAAATTGTTAGAATACTATTAAAATGTTATGCTGTAAATTATCAGCCTTTCAGTTAATTTTATGAGAAGCTACTGATAGTAGGACTTCATAAAACTTGGGTAAAAGAAAATCAGTCTTCCTTTCATACAGAAGTGTTGTATTCTGTAAGCTGCCAGACAATAAAGTTAAATACTTCATTTTATAGCCAAAAGCTAAGCAAATAAGCTTTTACAAACAATAGTACAGAATTAGTAAAAAAAAATATTAAACTGCTCATTACAGGAATTACAGAGTATACAATGCTAAAAAGTGGGAATTAAATTATGTAAAACTTATTAACCAGCCAACATAAAAGCTAATCTAAATATTGTCATCTCCAGTTATGTAAAAAATTATGTCACTGCTGTTGATAGAATCACTTTTGAATGACAGAAGTAAAGATGTGTAACAATTTCTTGAAAAAAAATTGGGGGGGGGATTTCAGCTAAAAAGTGTAGTAGAATACTTATTATGGCACTTTTATTTCTATAAAGCACAATAAAATAAGTTCGGCATTCTCTATCAATCTCCATCAGCAAGGGTACATATGCTTCTTAAATTTGCCTTGCAATATTGCTAAGAGAATGAGATCAAAACTTTTTTCTGTAATCCTCTAATGTATTTTGTAATAGAAATGACAGGTAGAAATAGGCAAGCATCTCTCTGAGAGATATCTTTAATTTTGGTTGAAAGTATAATTATTGGTGGTTATTATCTGTTAGATGTTTAATTACTACCAGGGATGTGCAGTCAGGGGAGGAAGGGGAGGCGGGGCCTCACCAGTGTCATGAGGAAAAGAAAATTAAATTAAAAGTAAAAAGGGTAAGGTAGTTGCTGCCAGAATGACTCTGCTTAGTGCTAACTGCAGAGGGAGGCGAGAGAATTACGGGCCTCCTTTGCATAAGGAATTTTTCACCTTTTAACCCTTGCTCAGAGTTAAGCAAGGGTTAAAAGGCGAAAAATTCCTTATGCAAAGGAGGCACATGGTTCTCTGCCTCCCGGTCTGGTTTTTACATTTTCATCATGGCGGACAAGAGGAGAGTTGAAATGATCCTCTGACACAGCTGGAAAAGGTGGGTCCGAGGGAGGGGGGAGGGGGAGAAATTCAAAATTCCAATCATCCATCCCCTATAATATGCAGCTATAAAGTGATATTTGATGTTTGACCGAGTATATAAGTGTAGTAATGTGGGACATCATTTTGAAATGGTCAGTTTCCTATAGAAAATTGTAGTTATTCTTGAACACTTCCCAAAATTCACTGCAATATGTATGTATTATTTGGTTCACCAGTTGAAACAGAAATAGTTCCCTGAAGAATATTTAAAGTGGTAAAAAGAAGCTGATTTCTTCAAATGAGGAGCCCGGACGAGGCCCGAGGGAGAGCCGCGGAGGCGAAAGGCAAAGAAGGGTGGGGTGGGGTGTTCCAAGAGGCCCCCTCCCTTTTTTGCACTCCGCAAGCCAGCCCGCAGTGGCAAGAGGCTCAGTTCCGCTTCTATCGCCCCCCCTCTGCTCCAGAGAAGCCGGCCATGGGCGAGTCTCCGCAGCCCTGATTCCATCGCCAAGCAGCCCCAGGAGGACACGGGCTAGCCCCGCTTCCCTTCCCGGACTTTCCGGGAGCGGAGGACCCGCATTCTCCAAGCCCCGAGTGACCAGCTTTTTGCCTCTGCGGCTCCTGCTCCAGCCGCGTCCAGGCTTCTCCTCGGCGGGCCTGCCAGAGCTCTGGGAAAAACATCAACAAACAACATAATACAACATAATAACCCTAACCCTAACCTTAACCCTAACCCTAACCCTAACCCTAACCCTAACCCTAACCCTAACCCTAACCCTAACCCTAACCCTAACCCTTACCTTAACCCTAATTGCGCTTTCGTCGACACACATTTATCGGTGCGCTTCTGTGGGTGCAATTTCGTCTTCACTGTTTTCGCGCCACGGTTTTGTCAGTGCGCTTTTGTTGAGCGCGCATTTGACGGGTCACAACATCGGACACATCTTCCTCCTCTTCTTTTCTCCATAGCAATAGTCCTGTGTGGTGAGTTGGGCTGAGAGAGAGTGACTGGCCCGAAGTTACCTTAGCCTTCCCTTCTCCTATTAAATTTACTAAAAAAGATGATGATCTGCAAGAGTTCACATTGCCATCAATGTGATGGGTTTAGTGGCAGTAGTTAGCCCTCCTGCTGTGTTAAGATGCTCATCCTCCCATAGGTTAAAAAGGTTTAACATAAACAAATAATACATAATATGCCCATGTGAAATTTCTCAATTGCATTTCATCTTCTCAGAGAAGCCAACTGATGAGTTTCCTAAATTGACAGAAAAAAGGAAAAAAATCTGGCTACAAGGAGAATACTTTACTAAGAATGATACCTGAATTTAAATAATGAATGCAAGTTTGATTAACAGTGGGTGGGTAGAAAAAAAGGCAGAAACATTTAAAAAGCACTTTTTCTCATAATAATTTTGCTGAATATCCTATACTAATAGTAGTCTGCTTGATAAAATGTGGGTTATTGAGAAGATTTGGATTGAGGCTCTGTATGGTGCAGAGATTAAAAATGATGTAAAGTTAGGACGTATACTGAACATTCCATAAAGGCAATCAGATAATCGCCTTTGAGAGTTGTGTGAAATTATTCATGAATTTTAATAGAAATATCTCATGACCTTTGCACACACCTATACAACAACCTGTCATATTTATTTATTTCCGAGCAGTTGGACATTTTCAGCTGAAGTTGACAACTTTATTTTGACACGGGGAAGTTCAGTATTGGAAAGGTTATATTAGTCTTGGGTGGATATTTTCCTCCCTATTCTTTCTTTGGGATGTATTATTCAAGGTGGTTTTCCTATTTGGTGAGGGTGCTGTATCTGTTTTATTAAGGGACAAAACACTTCAAAAAGAAAAACGTATCAACAGACAGTTGAGACACATGCATGTATTACATCAGAGGTGGGTTCCTACCAGTTCGCACCAGTTCGGTAGAACCGGTTCGTCAAATCGTCAAACCGAACCGGTTAGAAGAGGTTCCACCAGAAAGTAGGTCACACCTACAGAAGAGGTTCCAAAAATTGCTGAAACCCACCATTCTCTCTCTCTCTCTCTCTCTCTCTCACACACACACACACACACACTCATGCAGAGAGAGGAAGAGAAAGAAAGGAAGAAAAATAAATAAAAAATGAAAAAAGAAAAAAAGAAAGAAAAAGTGAGATGAAAGAAAAGAAGGAAAAAGGGACATAGAGACAAAAGGAAGGAGAGAGAGAGAGAGAGAGAGAGAGAGAGAGAGAGAACACATGGCCGGCAAGCCACTCCCACCAGGTCACATGGCCGGCAAGCCACTCCCACACCCACACCCAGGAGGCCACACCCACAGAGTAGGTTCGAAAATTTTTTGAAACCCACCACTGTATTACATATAAACTAACTTGTAAATGTATCGGTGACGCGGTGGCTCAGTGGCTAAGATGTTAAGCTTGTCGATCAGAAAGATTGGCAGTTCAACAGTTTGAATCCCTAGCGCCACATAACGGAGTGAGCTCCCGTTACTTGTCCCAGCTTCTGCCAACCTAGCAGTTCGAAAGCGTGTAAAAAATGCAAGTAGAAATATAGGAACCACCTTTGGTGGGAAGGGAACAGTGTTCTGTGCACCTTTGGCGTTTAGTCATGCCGGCCACATGACCATGGAGATGTCTTCGGACAGTGCTCGCTCTTCGGCTTTGAAATGGAGATGAGCACTGCCTCCGGGAACGACTAGCACATATGTGCAAGGGGAAACTTTACCTTTAAATGTATCAGTATTTGAGTCTTTCTATGAAGTGAACATTAGAAAATAAAAACAATGTTGATCAAGTTAGTGAGAATCAAAAAGAAAAGGTACATTACTATTTCATTGCTGTATATATTCATTTTTCTCTTCCAGAAGAAAATCAGAGTTTTTTTTAAAAAAAACTTTGGTTTTATCATTAAATGTTGATCTTATTTTTTCATTGATGCATCTTACAATTTTGTTTTGAAGCTTAGAAACTTCACAGTTTAAATAATGTCATATAGAAAAAAGGAGTAATAAAAGAAGACAAAGTGTTCTTATTTTTCCTGTCAAGTGTTAATTGCCGCAGTCATTAATATGGTCAAACTTCCTGAACCAGTAGCAATTCATATAAAACCGCTACAATACAAAAGGCAAATTGTACTGGCAGCTTGATATACTGTACTGCATAAATTGAGTGTATAATCATGGATATTCATACTAAATTTAAAAATCAGAGTATTATAAGATACATGGAATCCTTTTCATTCAGATTAATCAAATATGCATTGGAGATACAATCAGATAAATGTAAACTTATTTAATATCTTCTAGTCCTGTCCCCAAATATCTGTTTAAGTATTTTATTGATTATGTGTTATATCTGAGTCTAATAATATTTCTGTTTGTTATCTTAAAATATTTTAACAAATGGTTGCCTCTTCTTTTGTTAAGAATAATGCTAAATTAAGTTCTTTTGAATGAAGAGTTGCAGGAAACGTCCAGAGGAGTTTTACTAATTCGTATGGCGTTCCTAATTTTAATCCCATCATTTACTTCATTCATATATTGCTAAAAAAAAAAAAAAAAAACGAAACAAAACAGAACCTGAGGATTAGCGTGGAATAACATTTGCTGATTATTTAATTTGTAGCTCAGTCCTCGACCTAAAACTCTGAATACAGCTAAATCTTCCTCGGGATAACTCTAATTATACTGTATATGAATACTTACCTTATGACACATCATATATAATTAAAGGATAAGCTCTACCTGCTAGAAATTTGCAGTCAGTGTCAAACTACCTGTGAGGTTAATTTGGTGGTTCAGTCCTGAGTGAAGAAAGCTTATTCCGCTTCCGCCCCTCCCTCAGAAATAGCCAATGGGAGGTGCTACTCACAGTCAAGACTCAAGAGGGACTTATAATGTCCCTCTTTCATTTTGGAAAGAAACTCTGTTCGTCCAAAGCTTCCCCGTGGTGCATTTTTAAAGGAATCCTTGCCATATCTGACCTACTTTCTGTCCCTGTAGTCATACAGCTAAATAGTCTCCATGCAAATATATTTTAAACATTATGCGCAAAGAAAGGTTCCAGTTTCTTAATAATTTTGGTTGAGTTGAGTTGAGTTTATTGGTCTTGTATGCCGCCCACTCCCGAAGGACTCCGGGCGGCTTACAATAAACAAGGGAAGGGGATAAATAAACAAAGCAACACTTTAAAATACACAACCGTCACAGTTTCCGTGGGTATTTCGAAAGCCCCCCGACCTGCTGGAGCAGCCAGGACATAATGGCTTTGTGGAAGGCTGGGAGGGTCGTAAGGGTCCGGATCTCCATGGGGAGCTCGTTCCAAAGGGCTGGAGCTGCGACAGAGAAGGCTCTCCCCCGGGGAGTCGCCAGCCGACATTGGCTGGCAGATGGGATCCAGAGAAGACCTAACCTGTGAGATCTAATCGGTCTATGGGAGGTGATCGGCAGGAGGCGGTCTCTCAGGTACCCAGGTCCGATGCCATGTACGGCTTGATCTTTCCTATGTGTCTCCACTTCTACATATTGCTCTTTTTGAGATGTTGGAACCAAAAATATGTCATAACAAATGAGACCTGGCTGATTTTTTAGTTATATCCAAAACTCTGTAGAATTACACTAGTTTACTACCTGTATGTCAGAACATGGGTCGTAGGCTATCTTGAGATTTTTTTTGTGTGGGGGGGGGGGGAAATCCCAGAAGGCAGTGGAAAATTGTATCCTTAGTGTTGCCCAGAAAGCTACCTATGTGGATATGCCTATTAAGTCATCATTGTAAGAGCCGAGGTGGTGCAGTGGTTAGAGTGCAGTACTTCAGCTGACTGTTATCTGCAGTTCAGCGGTTCTAATCTCACCGGCTCAAGGTTGACTCAGCCTTCCATCCTTCTGAGGTGGGTAAAATGAGGACCCAGATTGTTGTTGGGGGCGATATGCTGACTCTGTAAACCGCTTAGAGAGGGCTGAAAGCCCTATGAAGCGGTATATAAGTCGAACTGCTATTGCTACTGCTATTGTTGGCCTTGACATAAGTAAATTGTTTAACTAGAACTGTTAACTGTAATTCAATGTGGGCACATTGTAGATGTGTTAAAAAGAATTATAGTTTTGTTTTGCTTTTCCCAATAATCCTTAACATGGATTTTTGTTTGCTTTTTTTCTCAACTTTTATTAAACTTATTTACATTTAGTTAAGTTATCCACTGTGAGCCCAAGATCTAGTTATTGGCCAGTTAGTGGCATCTGAGTTATTATTCAGCAGATACAAAGTTACATATGAACTGATTGCAATTATACTTACAGTAAATTTCTGTGAATGCCAAAGAACAAAAAAAAGTGAAAATATTAGAAAATTAAGTCAAAACAAATTTTCTCTCTTATTGATTAAGAAATTAGGCCTCAGAAACATTTTCAAAAAGGGAAGAGTGCTCGCCTGGACTACTGTAACGCTCTCTACATGGGGCTGCCCTTGAAGAGCACCCGGAAGCTTCAACTGGTCCAGAATGCGGCTGCGCTGGTTATCATGGGGGCACCCAGGTATTCCCATGTTACACCCCTTTTAGGCGGCCTGCACTGGTTGCCGGTTGTCTTCCGGGTGCGATTCAAGGTACTAATTATGACCTTTAAAGCGCTCCATGGCTTAGGCCCAGGGTACCTGCGAGACCACCTACTGCCACCGGTAGCCTCCCACCGTCCAGTGCGATCCCACAGAGTTGGCCTCCTCAGGGTACCGTCGGCCAGACAGTGTCAGCTAGCGACCCCCAGGGGGAGAGCCTTCTCTGTGGGAGCCCCTTCCCTCTGGAATGAGCTGCCCCCGGAGCTTCATATAATCCCCGACCTCCGGTCCTTCCGACGTGCCCTAAAAAGTTGGCCTTTCCAGCAAGCCAGCCTGGCCTGAACAAAACAAAATAAATTATTGATCACTGTTAATTTTAATTTGATTTTTTTAAAAAAATGTCATTGTCAATTTTAATTGGGTTTGGGATATTCTATTTAATTTTTTTTAAAACTTTTGTATTATGTGTTTCTTTTAATGTTGTATGCCGCCCTGAATCCTTGGGAGAAGGGCGGCATATAAATCCAATAAACCTAAACCATAAACCTAAATAGAGGACAATATATGTAGTTCAGAATTGAACTGTGGAGTCCTGGGTGCTCTCTGATCTTACTTGTTTGCTTGAAGGGAGTGCGATTTGCTCTCTGTTTTTATATAACGGTAGTAATTTTCCCTGTCTGCGGTGGTGGGGATGCTGTTTTCTCTATCCTTGTGACTAAATATTTTTCTTTTATTGAAAAAAATATGCAAACTTTCCTGTCAAACACGGAGAACGTTAATTGTTGTTTGTACCTTGCTTTCAGTTGTGAAAAAGGTAATAAATAAATAGCTTTAATCAATTTCGGTGTAATAGGTTTAGGTTTAGGTTTCATTTTATTTATATGCCGCCCTATTCCCTGTGGGACTCAGGGCGGCGCACAAACCCAAGGAGGGAAAGGGAAACACAAAAACTACAAATACAAGGCATTTAAAAACCACCAACAGCCACACGATTCGAGAGGGGAAGGGAACTCATCAACCCCAGGCCTGCCGACACAGCCAGGTTTTAACGGCTTTTCAGAAGGCCTGGAGAGAGGTGAGGGTCCGAATCTCTGGGGGGAGCTCGTTCCAAATAAATTAATAGATTTAAATAAAAAGAAAACTACTAAATATTTAAAATGGTGCTATACCTGATCAATAATATTTAAGTGTACCTTCCTGCATTCCTTAATGGAGAGTGAATGAACGAGGGAATGTGGCCTGCGGTTAAGTAGCGTGCAATCCCTCTGAGGTGCTGCTCTGCCTTAGGATTTATTAACCTGCAAAGAGAACAAGAGAGAATTTATTTCCTAGCATTAGAATGGCAATATGTAAGAGAAGAGTCCCAATGGGAGTGGGCGGCATACAAATTCTATTAAACTAAACTAAACTAAACTAAACTAAAGAGCCAATCATATGAAAAAATAATAATCTGATTAAAAAATGTTCTTGGATTCACTCAGAATTTAATAATTCTGAATTAATCAGATGAAGGTATACGGTGTGTGCATCTGTGTTTGTCCACCTGTGTTGATGGAGCAAATTCCTCTCACCTACTTGCACCCCAGACCATGCCAGACATTAGTGGCTCAGGGAAATACTGTGGACATAGTTTACTTAGACTTCAGTGCAGGTAATAGCAATAGCAATAGCAGTTAGACTTATATACCGCTTCATAGGGCTTTCAGCCCTCTCTAAGCGGTTTACAGAGTCAGCATATCGCCCCCAACAACAATCCGGGTCCTCATTTTACCCACCTCGGAAGGATGGAAGGCTGAGTCAACCTTGAGCCGGTGAGATTTGAACAGCCGAACTGCAATAGCAATAGCAATAGCAGTTAGACTTATATACCGCTTCATAGGGCTTTCAGCCCTCTCTAAGCGGTTTACAGAGTCAGCATATCGCCCCCAACAACAATCCGGGTCCACATTTTACCCACTTCGGAAGGATGGAAGGCTGAGTCAACCCTGAGCCGGTGAGATTTGAACAGCCGAACTGCAGAACTGCAGTCAGCTGAAGTAGCCTGCAGTGCTGCACTCTAACCACTGCGCCACCTTGGCTCTTAGTCCTCAACTTATGACCACAATTTAAGCTGCTAAGTGAAAAAAATGTTAAGTGAGTTTCGCATCATTTCACAACTTTTCTTGCCACCTTTGTTAAGTGAATTGCTGCAGTTGTTACATTAGTAACACAGTTGTTAAGCCTATCTTGATTCCCCGTTGACTTTGCTTGTCAGAAGGTTGCAGAAAGGGATCACGTGACCCTGGGACTCTGCAACTGTCATAAATGTGAGTCACTTGTCAAGCATCTGAATGTGCAATATATCACGTGGCCATGGGGATGTAGCACAGGTCATGAGTGTTGAAAAATTGTCATAAGTCACTTTTTTCAGTGCTCTTGTAACTTCAAATGGTCATTAAGTGAACTGTTGTAACTCAAGGACTTCCTGTATTTTAACAAAATACACCACGGCTTATTCCTTGGTAAAATAGAAAAAAGTGGGATTGACAGCAGTATCATTAGAATGGATTTGCAACTGGCTTAACAGCCACGCCAATGTGTAAATTGGATTGGATTGGATTTATTAAATTTATAGGCCGCCCAATCCCGAAGGACACCGGGCGGTTTACAGAAAATAAGTTTTAAGAGAAGGGTTAAAAGCAAACAGAGGAAAGCGGATTAAAAGAAACACAACATGCACCCAGTCTAATCGGGGCTGGACCTCGGTCAGGAGGTTAACAGCCCCAGGCCTGCCGGAATAGCCAGGTTTTGATAGCCTTTCGTAAGGCCATGAGAGTGGGTAGGGTCTGGATCTCTGGGGGTAGCTCATTCCATAGGGCCGGAGCAGCAACAGAGAAGGCCCTCCAGTCGACATTGTCTAGCTGATGGCACCTGGAGAAGACCCACCCTGTGCGATCTTTTTTTTTTTCAATATCTTACAACGGTCCTACTTCTTCTTCCCTCCCTCCCTCTTTCCTTCCCTCGTTTCTTCTCTCCTACTCTCCTTCCTTCCCTCCTTCCTTCCCTCCCTCCTTCCCCCTTCCCTCCCTCTTTTCTTCTCTCCTTCTCTCCTTCCCTCCTTCCTTCCCTCCTTCCTTCCTTCCTTCCCTCCTTTCTTCTCTCCTTCTCTCCTTCCTTTCCCCCTTCCTTTCCTCCTTCCTTCCCCCCTTCCTTCTCTCCTACATTCCCTTCCCTCCTTTCTTCTCTCCTTCTCTCCTTCCTTCCCTCCTTCCTTCCCGCACCCTGTGCGATCTTATCGTTTGTTGGGAGGTGTTATAGGTGCTACCTGGTTAAACAGTTGTACCTGTGAGAAGGATCTCAGTGTCCTAGTGGACGTCACTTGTATGAGCAAGTAATTTGCTGCAGGTGCCCAAAATGCCAACGTAGTCCTAAGCTGCATCAACAGAGGAATAGATCAAGATCACATAAAGTAATAGTACCACTTTCTAGTGCACTGCTAAGTATTGCATCCAATTCTGGTCACCACAATACAAAAAAGATGCTGAGATTCTAGAAAGAATGCGGAGAAGAACTGCAAACATAATAAGAAGTTTGGAGACTAAATTGTACAATAAACGATTGTTGGAACTAGGTGTATCTAATCTAACAAAGAGAAGGAATAAGGGTGACATGATAGCAGCCTTCCAATATTTGAGAGACTTTCACAAGGAAAATAGGATCAATTTATTCACCAAAGCATCTGAATAAGGACAAGGAGTAATGGATGGAGGATTATTAAAGAGATATCCAACCTAGAACTAAGCGCAAATTTCCTGATAGTGAGAACAATTAATTAATGGAATGGCTTACCTCCAGAAGTTGTGGGTGCTACCCACTGGAAATTTTCAAGAAGAGATTTGACAGCCATTTGTCCACAATGGTATAAGGCAGTGGGGAGATTCAGCTGGTTCGTACTGGTTCACGCAAACCGGTAGCTAATTTTCTGAGCAGTTCGGCGAACTGGCTGTTGGAAGAAATCTTCCAACAGGCTTTTCTTTTTCCCACCAGGGTTAACCCTGTCAGGAAGACAGGAAGGAGACATTCTGGTGTGCCTGTGTGTGTTGTTTCTAGCCTAATCCTTATCTATATTATTGCCCTGCTTAAGTGTTTTCAGAAACTGCCTCTGGATTAAGCCTTGTTACATTGTAACAGCCCTTATCTGTTCTTGGCAGTATGCCCAGACTTTCTGTAGCCTGAGTGGCTTCTCTGGAGTTTTACTTTCCCTTTGCTGCCAGTGGTAGGTTTCAAAAATTTTTAGAACCTGTAGGTGTGGCCTGCTTTGTGGGAGTGGCTTGCTGGCCATGTGACTGGGTGGGAGTGGCTTGCCGGCCATGTGACTGAGTGGGAGTGGCTTGCCAGCCATGTGACTGGGAGGGGGTGGCCAACTTGTAAAATGTGGTGAAACTCCCTTAACAACGCTCTTGCTTAGCAACCAAAATGTTGGCTCAGAAACTGTGGCATTTGAAGCACACAAGTCTTAAAGCTGTCAAGTTACAAGACCCTTGCACTCCTAACCCTTTAGAAAAAACCCCCAGGGGTGTTCAAACTTGACAGCTTTAAGACTTGTGGATTTCAACTTCCAGAATTCCTCCTCTCGCTCTTCATCTTGATGATGTCCAGACTGGCAGAGGGGAGGGATCTGTAACCAGTTCTAAACGGCACTGTAGATTTGTGGAACCTCTTCTATAGAAGAGGTTAGAACTGGCAGGAACCCACCCCTGCTTTGCTGGTACTTTTATTCTGGGGCTTGGGAGGAGAGACAGGTTGGATTAAGGGTTATTTACATAAGGGTTGGCATAGCCATAGAAGAAATGGCTGAGAGGCAGAATGCAAGCTTGGCACTCTGCCTGATTTTCTTACTGCCTTTCGAGTTTCGAGTTTCATTTTATTTATAAGCCGCCCTATTCCCAGCAGAACTCAGGGTGGTGCACAAAACCCAAGGAGGGGAAGGGAAACACAAAAACTACACAAAAAGTACAGGGCATATAAAATGACCAACAGCCACACGATTCGAGAGGGGAAGGGAACTCATCGACCCCAGGCCTGTCGACACAGCCAGGTTTTAACGGCTTTTCGGAAGGCCTGGAGAGAGGTGAGGGTCCGAATCTCTGTGGGGAGCTCGTTCCAAAGGGCCGGAGCCGCCACAGAGAAGGACCTCCCCTGGGTCGTGGCCAGATGACATTGGCTAGTAGACAGAACCCAGAGGAGACCTAATCTGTGTGATCTAATGGGTCTTTGGGAGGTAATTGGCAGCAGGCGGTCTCTCAAGTACCCAGGTCCAATACCATGAAGGGCTTTATAAGTGACGACTAGCACTTTGAAGCGTATCCGCGACCAAGCAGCTCGCGGAGGATAGGTGTAACGTGGGTGTACCGAGGTGCACCCACGATCGCTCACGTGGCTGCATTCTGGACGAGCTGAAGTCTCTGAATGCTCTTCAAGGGCTGCCCCATGAAGAGCGCATTGCAGTAGTTCTGGGGGCATGCAATCTTTTCTTAAATCTTGATGACTTCCTTAGGATAGCTTGTGAGGTGAGTGAGAGCAGTTGGTGTCTTTAAGTAATGCAAAAGGATCTAACTTTTTTTTGCTTCTTTTTTTGCTTCTCCTGGGTGGGAAAGGATACTTTGTCAGTTCACTGAGCACAGGTGTCTCTTTTGTCTATGGAGATTCTTCAGTCATCCAGGTCATGGTTGTCCCAAACATGCTTTCTTCAAGAGGCAACTGGACATTCTTGGTTTCCAGAAGTCCAGTTGCCTCTTGAAAAAGCACATTTGGGACAGGAGTCTCTTGCATTGCTTCAGAGTGGCCAAGGCACATGATTGTTCACTGATAGTAAGTGGATCCTCCTTCCAATTCATTTTAGTTTTCTCTCATGATAATAAGGCTTAGTAACGTGGCACCAATTTCAAAAAGTTAACACCCACCTCTTTCCTAGAAGAATGAAATATTTTGAGAAATATTAAAAAGGAAGAATATACTTCCCTAGACGAGAAATGGGGAAACATGTTTTCTTAGAGGGAGAAAGCAGTCCCCACCTTTCTTGATAGCCCATAGCAGATGTCAGCACTTAAGAGATAAAGAGATAGATAGCTCTATTCATAGGCAAAAATGTCCTGCGGCAAGGTCTGAACAAAGGCAGAATGGGATTAGCCTTCATTCAAGATCCAAAACAGGAGGAAAGACATTAAGACGCAATAGGAATTGCCCAACACCCTTTCAGCCATGTGGTTCTACTTCATCATTAAAGCATCTTTCCAATCAGCCTCCATGTTTCCAGTGTCTTTCTCCCAGCTAGAAATTGAATCAGATGGATACTTCTTCCAACACAGGCTTGAAATTTATTTAGATGTGGCATCTAAATAATTTATTGTGATCCTGACAAGCTTGGGAGGGCAGAGACTTGAACCTGGTTCCCCTGTAGACTTTGTTAATTTGTCTCTTTAGCTTGGCATTTTGTAGCCAAAGTATGTCCACCCACTTTTTGGAGGGCTTAAATGACCTTTCTGCTAAAGGATTTCACTTTATGAGCAAGAGTTGGCTACTGATAGTTATCGTTGCATTTTAACTATTTTAATTCTTCAAGGTGCTCTGGCACCCTGCCTGGTTTGTAACCTTGTAAGGTATTGCTGATGAAAAGGAAGATATTCAGACAGAATGGTTTAGGTTTCTGTTGTGGCCCAGCAGGAGCCGTTGGAGCTGCCACCAGACTCCGACAGCGAGGGGCCCTATGAGTCGGCTTTGGAGGATGTGGAGGACCCTGGACAGGGTTCCGACTCCGAGCAGGGCACAGAGAGGCTAGTTGGCCACCAGGAGGTGCCTGAGCCTTGGACCAGTGGGGAGGAGACAAGGGAGTGTAATCCGGACGTCAGGAGTGGGGAGGAGCCAAGGGAGTTGTTCCTGGATGCCCGGCACCGGAGAGCTAATAGGCATAAGGAACAATTACGCAGTTACAGGAGGTAATTGCACTCAGCTGGTGGTAATTAGGCTCCTCTCCAGACTATAAAAGGACTGCTAGTGCACACGCCCCTCTTGCAGAAGTCAACGCATGAACTAATGTTGAAGAACAGAATTGTGAGCTTGGCAGGCTGGATTGCTGTCAAGGCTTATCTGTACCGGTTTGCTGCCAAGGACCTGTCTGTCTGTTAATAAATTCCGTAAAGTATCTTTGGCTCGGAGTGTTTTGGTGTGGGACGAGGGGTTTCAGAACAGGTTTCCATGATGACTGTAACCATTGATCTCCAGTGTGTGTTCTGCCATTTCTAATCTGATTGGCATTTAGGGGAGCTTTTTGCAAGCAAAGAAGCTTTTTGTATTTTTATACAGGTAATCCTTGACTTACAACAGCTCATTTAGCGACCATTCAAAGTTACGATGGCACTGAAAAAAGTGACTTATGACCATTTTTCACACTTATGACCATTGCAGCATCCCCAAGGTAATGAGAGGCTGGGTGAGATGAAGTGACGAGTTGGCCACACCCAGCCAGTCATATGACCACCCAGTCACGCCTACCCAGATAATCATTAAGGCAGAGAACCGGTTGTTAAATTATTTGAATCGCACCACTGGTATAGAGTCTTCTACTTGACAAGGGGTTGGACTAGAAGACCTCCAAAGTCCCTTCCAACCCTGTATTTCTATGTTCTTTGATGGCAAGAAAGCATGCTTGGCATGTATTTTCTAATTATAAAGAAGGTGTTAAATTAAAACAAAAAGGAGAATGGAAAAAGTCTAGAACCAAATATATAAGCAAGATCTTTCCACATGCACAGTGCACAACATATGGCAAAACAGGGAGAACTAATGACCCTAATTTAGAAAGACAAATTCATTCATTCATTCATACATACATACATACATACATACATACATACATACGTTTTCTGAGATTTTCGCGGGTGTTTGTATGTAGGTCTTTGGTTATTCAGGTTTTTCCCCGCGTAAAATTTGAAGTGTCTTTGCGACGTTTCGACGAAGTCTCATTCGTCATCTGTACTTTAAACCCCTCCATTCCATACATGAAGCAGACTGACACCCACCATGAAGACCTGGCACGGCCACAAACACAAAGCCAAACCACCAGCTCAAATTCCCCAGGTAACTCAGATGAAGCTGAGCACAAAACCCCCAACCAATCAGAACACACCTCCACCCAATCGGAACACACCCAAGCTCCCACCCAATCGGCTCACACCCCTACTGGCAGTTAAAAGGAAGAAACAGCTGCGATCTCACATTGCTCCTGGAAGCACGAAGCCGAGTAAACCAGCCTGAAGATGACGAATGAGACTTCGTCGAAACGTCGCCAAGACACTTCCAATTTTACACGAAAACCCGAATAGCCAAAGACAGACAGACAGACAGACAGACAGACAGACAGACACACACACACACACACACACACACACACACACATATAGTGTCACAATCCCTTGGGATGAGGCGATAGACAGAGAATGGAAACAGTAGGCCCATATTTGGGCATACCAGGGGTTGTGACACAATACATACCTATTTCCCTGGCCTAGCTGATAAAAGAAGAGAGCCTGTGGCTTATTGGCTAATATAACTGCCTGATATGTAATACAGCCCAGGTTCGATTCCCAGTAAGGGTATGGCTAAATAGCTTGAAATAGATCTATACTAGTCTCCCTTTATTTATTTATCAGCACAAATGCAACACATAGGCATCATTGCTGGGATGGTATTTATGCTTTTGCATAGCATAGGAAATAATAAATTATTATTTTTTAAAAAACAACAAACCGAATCGAAATAACGAAATGTTCTACATGGGAGGAAAGCATACTTTGCATAAATTCAGGGATCAAAACCTGGTAATTCTGTTTAAAATGTGAAAGAGGATAAAAAGAGGAGCAGCCATGGACATTTATTGTAGATTACCTATATAGATAGAAAATAGGGACGAGGCCTTTCTGAATCAGATGCCCACCCTTTCTATTTATTTTTATTTATTTATACCATTTATTTTCATGTTATTGTATTTATTAAATGATTATTTTATTGTGATATTGGGACACTTTTATTATCCAGGTAACTGCTTAGACCTAATCCTTGAAAAAGTGAAACTGTTGTTATTGCCAATTTTGATTATTGCCAATCCTTAATAAACCAAAGATATTACAGAGCATTTGCTCTGGCTAGATTCCGTGGACTCCCTCTAGTGGTCATAGATGGTAAATACCTGAAGATTCCCCCCTGCAAATGACACTTCCCCATGATTCCCACGCTACAGAGCTTGTCCCATTGCCCTGTAATTTCCGTTTCAATTTGTGTGATATATTAATTTGGCCTCTCATGAAAGATCTGCCAGGAAGATACAGCCATTAGTACCTCTCCTACTTCCTAACTGATCACAAGATCACTATTACCCATAATATATAGCAATAGCAATAGCAGTAGACTTATATACCGCTTCATAGGGCTTTCAGCCCTCTCTAAGCGGTTTACAGAGTCAGCATATCACCCCCAACAACAATCTGGGTCCTCATTTTACCCACCTCGGAAGGATGGAAGGCTGAGTCAACCCTGAGCCGGTGAGATTTGAACCGCTGAACTGCTGATCTAGCAGTAGCCTGCAGTGCTGCATTTAACCACTGCGCCACCTCGGCTCTAGTCAAATACTACCTCAGACAGCAAATTATTATCTGTTAACATTGCGTTGTCTCCTCCCATTTTCATTTTAACCCTTTTAACCTCTTTTAATTGAGATGGGCAGCACACAAATCTAATACATATACATACATACATACATACATACATGCCTACCAGGGCTGGGTTTCAACTGGTTCGCAGCGGTCCCTGCGAACCAGTTGGTCAGTGAACCCGGAAGTAAGTAACTTCCGGGAATGGTGAAGGGCCCACCCGCCCGCCCGCATTCCTTACCCGGGTTTGACGAGTTCTGCGCTTCCACGCATGCGCAGGACGCATACAGCGCCTGCGCGATCCTCCAGAAGCAGCTGGAGCATCACACAGACACTAGTACGCATGCGTGTGCTGCGCGCGGGCACGAGGACAACGCCGGCCCTGTTCCAACCGAACTGGTTGGAACGGGGCGAGAAACCCACCCCTGATGCATACATACATACCAGTGACGTGCGATGAGGTTTATGGCTGGTGAGGCACTGACACAGTGGTGGATTTCAAATTTTTTTAGACTTGTGGACTTGTGGAGTGATCATAAAATGCCTAAAGTCAGACTAGACGAGGCACGGCGTTCTCCTGCCTCCTCCTGTAGAGGGCGCTTTTTAAGAGGCTTTTTTAAACCGTTAAGCAGAGTCATCCATGGTGACTCTGGCAGCAACTAGCTCAGCCTGACCTCAGCTCTTGCCTTTTTCCTTTTACATTTTCTTTTCTTTTCATGATGACAGTGGTGAGGCTCTGCCTCCCCTGCCTCCCCTGACTGCACATCCCTGATACATACATACATACATACATACATACATACATACATACATACATACATACACATTGATATCTTTATGATCTATGAAGAACTTTATGTACAATTCATACTTGTCTAGTCTTAGGTTGTAATAAAGTTTACCAACCTGCCTACTAGCGTAAATATGTGTAAAGGTGCTATGGAAAATGTATAATTCAACATTTGGAAACCAGACTTCAGGGTGAGGATTGATGGTGCATTAGATATAGCAATAGCAATAGCAGTTCGACTTATATACCGCTTCATAGGGCTTTCAGCCCTTTCTAAGCGGTTTTACAGAGTCAGCATATCGCCCCCAACAACAATCCGGGTCCTCATTTTACCCACCTCAGAAGGATGGAAGGCTGAGTCAACCCTAAGCCGGTGAGATTTGAACCGCTGAACTGCAGATAACAGTCAGCTGAAGTGGCCTGCACTCTACCCACTGCGCCACCTCGGCTCTTCACTATAAGCAACTCCAGGAGCAGGGACAGCACTGCCCTGAAATTGCTGGCCAGTTCTGGGTGACAAAAATCTCTTCAGAGGAATGATAGATGGTTAGGAATTTACCCATTTGCTCCTTGGGATTGTCGCTGCTCCTCCCAAGGAAACCACAGGAATTGAGATTCTTGTGGTCAATGGAAAGTTGAAGATTTATGGTTGAACTGCTGCAAAGGACCTGGGTACTTGAGAGACCCCCTGCTGCCAATTACCTCCCAAAGACCCGTTAGATCGCACAGGGCTGGCCTCCTCCGGATTCCGTCTACCAGCCAATGCCATCTGGCTACTACCCGGGGGAGGGCCTTCTCTGTGGCAGCTCCGGCCCTTTGGAACGAACTCCCCGCAGGGATTCGGACCCTCACCTCTCTCCAGGCCTTCCGGAAAGCCGTCAAAACCTGGCTGTGTCGGCAGGCCTGGGGGTGATGAGTTCCCTTCCCCTCTCGACCTGTGTGGCTGTGTGGTTGTTGGTTATTTTAAATGCTTGTTTTGTACTTTGTGTTCCCTTTCCCCCTTGAGTTGTTCGCCGCTCTGAGTCCCGTTGGGAATAGGGCGGCATATAAATAAAACAAATCTCAATCTCAAGTCTTAATGGACATTTGACCAGCAAAAGCCTTACTGACTTAATCACCTTTGGACTTAATTTATGACTTAAGAGAGATATTCCATATGGCAATGAAGATCAAAGTTTCTTGGTGAGTGTCTTCTTTTTGAAATTAAGAAAGGGAAGAAAAAAACGACTCTTTTAAAGGATTTTAATTTAAAAGCAAAATGCTTAATAAGAAAGATCCAAGAAATAAAGGGGAAAAAGGGGGCAATGATTTTTTTTTTTTAAGAACAGATATTTTTTTCCCCCTGATGAAAGTCCCTTTGAAAATAGCAGGAGTAATTAGACTAACAGATTGGACCTTCCTGAGAATGCCGATTGCTTATTATTAAGGACAGGAGATAATTGGTGGATTTTACAAAACAAGATGATATGAGCTAAACTGTGAGAACTGTAACTACAGAGAGCTAATTGGGATCGAAGTGCTAAAGATAGAGATAGGAAAACAGAAAAAAAGGATTACCTTGCCTTTTACATTCACCAAGTAATCCACATACTTTCAGTTTAGCACAATGGCAATCACAAGAAAAACTGCTAAATTAGGAGAAAGACTCAGGGCCTCATTAGAACTCATTAGAACAACTCAAGGGTACAGGTTTGAGGATTTCACCAGAGTTATTTGAGAAAATGTTTGAAGAATTTGCCAAAAAGATGACTACAGTGGTTAAAAAGGAAGTGGAAAGGGATTTGCTGAAATAAGTAATAATAATAAGAAAAGTGATTAAGAAAATTGAAGAATCTGTACGTTGTATGTCTGTTGGCTACAGACTTAAAAGAAATTGCTGTATTGAGAAAGTAGAAGTTTTGGAAACTAAGAAAGTATAATTAGAGAAATGGAGAAAGATTCGGATAATTTGGGTTTATTCAAACCGAGAGACAAAAGAACTTTGTTGAAGATTTACAACATTTTCAGAACAACATGGAGAACATATTAGACTAAAGTTCTTAAGTGTCTGTCTAATTTTTTGGATGGGAAGAAGACAAATTGATTTGCAGAGATTGATAAGGTTTATAGTACTAATATACATTTTGCAAAATTGACTTTTGCTAAAATCTCAGCCTAACTATGGTATGGATTATAAATGCTTAACAAGGAATATAAATAAGAGTAAATGTTCCCAAAAATGGGAAAAGAATCATTATTTGGAAAAGTTAAAACAAGATGTGATTTTTTTTAACAAGAAACACTTATTAGGAAAAATGTAAAATATTTAAGTCAGAAAATATGGAATTTATTTCAGCAAAATTGAAAAAAATAGAGTTGTATTGTATATAAATCCTCAACCTTTGTATATATCTTCAACTGATGACTGATAACCCATGGAATAGGTGTTAATCTTATGCAAAGGGATCAATGGGTAATATGTGGTTAAAAGAGTTGAAATTTATATTGTGTTATGATCTAAAAGACTTTTTGTAAATTGAAGCATGTAACATTTATTTATAATATAAAGTGTTGGTATAATATGACAGAGAAATTATCTAGAAAGTGTTTCAAATATTTATTAAAAATGTGGACAACATGAAGGGACATCTTATACTTGGTATACATGTAAAAAAGCTACAAAATGGATTCACACACATACATTGATGCAGAGGATTTTAAACATTAATAATTTAATTGATGTCAGAATATTCCCTTTAAGGGCTAATGGATAAACAGTTAGAAAAAAAGGCATGGAAGATTATTTCAGTATATGATAATTACAGTGAGATTATTATATACAAAAAAAATGAAAGGTTCAATACTACGGAGGGATGGTTGGTGAAATTGGTAGATCTAGCTGAGATGGATAAATTAACTTCTTTGATTAGAGAAAAGACATTGTCTACATTTATTGGTCACGAGAAACCTTTTTCTCTGTTTTCTATATTTCTTTCATTTCTTTCTTTCATTCTTTCTGTTTTCTTTTCTTCCTTTATATTCAATTGTATTAGTTTTAAAAAAAAGTTTAATTTAATTTAATTAAAAAGTGTGTGTGTATACATACACACAAACTTTTTAATTAAATTAAATTAATTAAATTGGGTTCTGGCAGTCACTACTGCTGGTTTACTCGTGGGCGCTTCACTATAAAAATTGCTCTGCACATGCACAGAAGCAAGAAACAAGATGGTGGTCCCTATGTCACTGCCTGGAGAACCAGTTCGGGGGCGTGGCAGGCCTGGGTCACTGCTGGTTCCAGTGACCCAGGCCGCCAAACCACTACTGGTATATAAATCTTTGCTATAAGTTTTAATTTAGACCAATTACTAACTCACCCCATGTACTAATCTAATGCATCAAAGCTATGAAGTTCAGAATATATCTATCTATCTATCTATCTATCTATCTATCTATCTATCTATCTATCTATCTATCTATCTATCTATCTAGAGTCACAACCCCCGGTATGCCCAAATATGGGAGGAAGTTCACTACTTCCATTCTCTGTCCATCAGCTCGTCACAAGAGACCATCCAGACAGAAACCCAATATTTTTACTGTTGCATTTTTGTTACATATGTGTTGTATTTATGCTGATTATTTTTATTTATTTATCAGCGTAAATACAACATATGTGTGTGTGTGTGTGTGTGTGTGTGTGTGTGTGTGTTTTCGTAGATTTTTCACGAGTATAGGTATGCAAGTCTTGCCGTATTCGGGTCTTTTCCTGAAATGTCGCCAAGATACTGTCAATCTCACACAGGAAAAGACCCGAATATGCCAAGATCTATCTATCTATCTATCTATCTATCTATCTATCTATCTATCTATCTATCTATCTATCTATCATCTATCTATCTATCTATCATATCTATCTATCTATCTATCATCTATCTATCTATCTATCTATCTATCTATCTATCTATCTATCTATCTATCTATCTATCTATCTATCATATCTATCTATCTATCTATCTATCTATCTATCTATCTATCTATCTATCTATCTATCTATCTATCTATCTATCTATCTATCTATCTATCTATCTATCTACCTACCTACCTACCTACCTATCTATCTATTTTTCTATCTATCTATCTATCTATCTATCTATCTATCTATCTATCTATCTATCTATCTATCTATCTATCTATCTATCTATCTATCTATCTATCTATCTATCTATCTATCTATCTAGAGTCACAACCCCCGGTATGCCCAAATATGGGAGGAAGTTCACTACTTCCATTCTCTGTCCATCAGCTCGTCACAAGAGACCATCCAGACAGAAACCCAATATTTTTACTGTTGCATTTTTGTTACATATGTGTTGTATTTATGCTGATTATTTTTATTTATTTATCAGCGTAAATACAACATATGTGTGTGTGTGTGTGTGTGTGTGTGTGTGTGTGTGTTTTCGTAGATTTTTCACGAGTATAGGTATGCAAGTCTTGCCGTATTCGGGTCTTTTCCTGAAATGTCGCCAAGATACTGTCAATCTCACACAGGAAAAGACCCGAATATGCCAAGATCTATCTATCTATCTATCTATCTATCTATCTATCTATCTATCTATCTATCTATCTATCTATCTATCTATCTATCTATCATCTATCTATCTATCTATCATATCTATCTATCTATCTATCATCTATCTATCTATCTATCTATCTATCTATCTATCTATCTATCTATCTATCATATCTATCTATCTATCTATCTATCTATCTATCTATCTATCTATCTATCTATCTATCTATCTATCTATCTACCTACCTACCTACCTACCTATCTATCTATTTTTCTATCTATCTATCTATCTATCTATCTATCTATCTATCTATCTATCTATCTATCTATCTATCTATCTATCTATATCTATATCTATCTATCTATCTATCTATCTATCTATCTATCTATCTATCTATCTATCTATCTATCTATCTATCTATCTACCTACCTACCTACCTACCTACCTACCTACCTACCTACCTACCTACCTATCTATCTATTTTTCTATCTATCTATCTATCTATCTATCTATCTATCTATCTATCTATCTATCTATCTATCTATCTATATCTATCTATATCTATCTATCTATCTATCTATCTATCTATCTATCTATCTATCTATCTATATCTATCTATATCTATCTATCTATCTATCTATCTATCTATCTATCTATCTATATCTATCTATATCTATCTATCTATCTATCTATCTATCTATCTATCATCTATCTATATCTATCTATATCTATCTATCTATCATATCTATCTATCTATCTATCTATCATCTATCTATCTATCTATCATATCTATCTATCTATCATCTATCTATCTATCTATCTATCTATCTATCTATCTATCTATCTATCATCTATCATCTCTCTCTCTCTCTCATATTTCTATCTACATAAATTTACTATCTAATTTATGTTTGAATGCATTGCAAGAACAACTATGGATATTATTATCCTGTCTAAAAACAGATTTTGATAGATTTAAACATATGTTAAGCATCAAAGGGGAAACTCAACATTCTTTATAAGTAAAATAATGGATGAGAAGCTACCATTGAGTTTCACTTTGGGGTTGGAAAGGCACATACAAATTCTTGCCCCATTTAATAAACCCTCTGAGAAATATAGCTATGTATGTGTACATAGATGTATGTATGGTTCTATATAATGTCTGCAGATTTTATCAAAAGGGGCCTCAACTTTTGTCTGTTTCTTCTCCCCAGCCAGCCCTGAGAGAGTTTTAGGTGGAGTGCATCCTCGAATCACCTCAGTTTCCGATAACAACCTATTGAAAGGGTAAGCAATTCCCTTGTGGCCTGATTTGCACTACACAGTCGTTCTCAATATGGGTACGATGCCATGCACACATTAATATTTATTAGGCATTTCAGGTTTCAATTATGCCTAGAATTCTGGAACAAGATTCAGTGGCAGATCATTACTGAAGCCCTGAAGTTATGAAAATGATGACTGGAGAAAATCTAGTTATTTCTACAGTAAAGACTGCAAGACATTTTCACTAGAATTGTAATTTTGGTTTTTGTAGTTCTGTAATGAAGAGTTATAGATTTGAATAGTTACACATTAAACTCACACAGTATGTTCTAATATGTTAGAGCAGTGTTTCTCAACCTTGGCCAAGGTTGAGAAACACCGTGGCACGACAAAACTGCGCTCGACTAAGCCGCGCCCGATTAAACCGCGTCGCTGACGTCATCAACAGGGCGACAACAGCCAGCGCGGAGAAAGAAGGGCGCTTTAAATAGTGCTTTGAAAGCAAGCCAATTCAACTTCCATCAGCCAGCCAGTGTAGACTGGCAACTACCCGGAGGAGAGCCTTCTCGGTGGCTGCTCCGACCCTCTGGAACGAACTCCCCGTGGAGATCCGGACCCTCACCACCCTCCAGACCTTCCGCACCGCGCTTAAAATCTGGCTATCCCGGCTGGCCTGGGGTTAAAGACTCTCACCCCTACTCGAATTGTATGACTGTTGAGTTCTTAAATGATGTAGTGCTTTTATGTTGTAAATTGTTTGCCCTTCCCCCCCCCCCTTTGAACTGTGAGCCGCCCTGAGTCCCCCCAGGGAAAAGGGCGGCATACAAATAAAGTGAAACTAAACTAAACTAAACTAAACTAAACTAAACTTAAGGTAAGGGTTAGCTTTAGGGTTAGCTTTAGGGTTAGGTTAAGGGTTAGGATTAGGTTTAGGGTTAGGTTTAGGGTTAGGTTTAGGGTTAGGGTTAGGGTTAGGGTTAGGTTTAAGGTTAGGTTAAGGGTTAGGTTTAGGGTTAGGGTTAGGTTTAGGATTAGGTTTAGGGGGGTTAGGTTTAGGTTTAGGGGTTAATTTTAGGTTTAGCGTTTACAGCGTGCTTCTGTCTCCGCGCTGTTGTCGCCCTGTTGATGACGTCAGCTATACGGTTTAGTCGAGCGCGGTTTAGTCGAACGCGGTTTTGTGGTGGAACCGAGAAACACTGTGTTAGAGTAAGTGGCCAAAGAGAAAAGTACTGTATTGTAAGGTGTGAAAATTGTGCACATATGCTTTGCCCGAGGTAACATCTGTTAACTGAGGCTTATCAAATTAGAATCTCTGTTAAATGCATAGATATGTGCATGGATATTTAGACACATTAAGCAAGTGAAACTCTCTTTCTCCACAACACTCCCAATGCATAAATAATTGCTTAGCATAACACACACTGCAGCCAAGAGAGCTAGCAAATGCAGGGAGGCCGAAATAATAGCAATTACTGTAACAAACGCATAAAGGCAAATGCCTGCATTTGAAATTTTATAATGCTAATTGTTTATGTTTAAAATATTGTAATGAAACTGGTTGTTCACCTCAGGCTAAAGCCCACGGGAGAATTAGGAGATCAACTTATGTTATTGCTACATTAGTTTCTCAAGAGTCGTGTTGAGCAGAATTGCCAAAACTCAGGTTCATCTTTCGGTGTAACTTTAACATTAAATCATATAAAGTATTTCTCTTCACTCAATGTAATAATAATAAACCGAACAGGTTATGATGAGCAAGTGTGTACATACAGGCACAATTGTATGAAGTAGTAGAACAAAAGAATCACATTCTTATTATTTTCAGCACATTCTATCTAATGCAGTGTTTCTCAACCTTGGCAACTTGAAGATGTCTGGACTTCAAGTCCCAGAATTCCCCAGCCAGCGCATGCGCTGGCTGGGGAATTCTGGGACTTGAAGTCCAGACATCTTCAAGTTGCCAAGGTTGAGAAACACTGATCTAATGTTACATAGTTTAAAAATAATAGCTTATCAGAGACCACTTCAGACTGACAATTTTTACACATCCGGCAATAATGCATTTCAGGGACTTATTCCACCATCTCGTTAAATTAACTTCATTCATGCTTTTGTGTATCTGCTTCTAAGATGTATAACAGAGACTATGGTACAGTTGTCAATTAATCAAGGCAAGCCTGTCTTTATACATGACAACCAAGCCATGTTTGAATTTGGGTAACATGGAAAAGAAATGAATAACATCTGTAATACTCCCTATTCTATGAGTACACAAGAATATGTAGGTCCTACAACTCAAGAATGGACATTGAAAGTTACAAATTTAGCCGAGATGGCTAAAATATCGGCATATCTTAAAGATCACTCAAATGAGAGATATAAACGAGACTGGAAAAAATGGATTGACTATATACAAAATAAATATGGGACCAAGAAATTCCAGTTAGCCTATGCTTAAGATCAGAAATGATTTAAATTGTTTAAAGTTGGTTCAGCAAGAAGAAGCTAAGGTCAATGTAGAATGTTATTAATTTTTTTTTATTTTTTATTTTTCTCAATAGATTTTAGACTGTGTTTGTGAGAAATCCATACCGTATATGGGTTCTGGGAAGTGGGGGGGGGGGAAGGTGGAGAGGGGTTGGGGGGGAGGGTGGAGGGAGGGGTATATATTAGGCTAGACAAGAACTTGGTGGTAAACTAGAATTATTTTGATATACAAGAAATTGTACTTCGATGTCTTACTGATTGAGGAATGATGAAATGTTTGCCTTAAAAGAAATAAAACTTTTGAAATGAAAAAAAAAAGAATATGTAGGTCCTGGCCATAAACAGACTTAAGGTGACACTTTTTGGCAACAATAGTGCAACAACAACAGCAGAAGCAGAGCAACAACAACAACAACAACAACAACAATAACAACAGAAATGGTGCAAAAATAAGCAAAGAAGATCAAGAATTGGAATGTCCCTGGTTTAGGGTTGCATGGATTCTGATTGAAATAACTAACAAGTTTCCATGCAAGATTAGCAAACCAGATGAATCAGGTTTTAGAAACTGAAAAATGGCTAACAATTGAAAGAATTGTTTGGATTCAGAAGGATACAGAAAAGGGAAATAAAACTAAAAATTGCAGGCTAATCACTTGCCTGCCAACAACATACAAATTACTTACCAGCATTATTGCAAACCTAATTTATTAATAGCTAGAAAATAAGGCTTTGCTGCCTATAGAACCAAAAATTCGAGAGGAAATAACGACCAGCTGTGATGATTGATAAACTGGTTTTTGAGGAGTTCAAAGAAAAGAGAAACACATTTGTTCATGGCCTGGATTGATAAGAAAGCGTTTTGATTCTGATCCACACAGCTGGATTGAGAAATGCTTAGACATTTTTGAAATTAGCAGCAACATCAAGAAATCCCCGAGGACCTCCATGAAGCTATGGCAAACTAAGGTGATGGCCTGTGGAGGAAAAACATTGGTGAAGTTGAAATCAAACAAGTAATCTTCCAAGGAGACTCACTGTCACTTCTGACGGCACCTAAGAGCCGAGGTGGCGCAGTGGTTAGAGTGCAGTACTGCAGGCCACTTCAGCTGACTGCTAGTTCAGCAGTTCAGCGGTTCAAATCTCACCGGCTGAGGGTTGACTCAGCCTTCCATCCCTCCGAGGCGGGTAAAATGAGGACCCGGATTGTTGTTGGGGGCAATATGCTGACTCTGTAAACCGCTTAGAGAGGGCTGAAAGCCCTATGAAGCGGTATATAAGTCTAACTGCTACTGCTATTGTAAACCACTTAGAAAGGGCTGAAAGCCCTATGAAGCGGTATCTAAGTCTAACTGCTATTGCTATTGTTATTTGTACTTTTGATGGTGCCACTAGCAATAGCACTTAGACTTATATAACACTTCACAGTGCTTCACAGACCACTCTAAGTGGTTTACAGAGTCAGCATATTGCCCCCAACAGTCTGGGTCCCTATTTTACCCACCTCTGAAGGATGAGTAAAGCTGAGTCAACCTTGAGCTGGTGAGATTTGAACTGCCAAATTGCTAGTAGCCAGCAGTCAGCAGAAGTAGCCTGCAGTACCACATTCTAACCACTGCGCCACCACTTTGAACCAAACAAACTGTAGCTATGCTTAAAAAGGCTTGAAACTTTCCCATTTGCTCTACATGGAAAAACAAAATCTGAATTGAGCTCACTACTGAAATGCACTGAGGAGTTTAGCAGAGGCATTGAAGTGCAATTTGGCATTGACAAATGTGCAACAATTGCTGTTAAGGCAAGAAAAATAATTGAAGATGCTGGATTTGAACTTGATAATGTAGAGGTGATAAAAGCAGTAACACCGGGAGAAGGGTACAAGTACTTAAGAGTTTTGGAAGCTTCTGGCCTGTTGCACAACTAAGTCAAGGAAGCTACTTCAACAAAATACATAAAGTGAGTCCAGAGAATCTTGAGATTAAAGCTGGGTGGAGAAAACATCATAAAGCCAATTAACTCCTGGGCAGTGCCTGTAATGTAATACTCAGCTGGAATAATTGATGAGTCTCAGCTAGAACTTGATAACTTGGATCAAAAGACAAGAAAACTAATGACAATGCACCATGATCTGCACCCCCCAAAAAATCATATTAATTGAATGTACTTGCCTATACCTCAGGATGGAAGAGGACTCTTACAGGCGAAATGAACTATGGAAGAAGAAAGACGTCGTGTCACGACTCCTTCGCTTAATAACCAAGAAAGAAACCACTCAACTCCATGTTTCAGAATTAAGTGTACTTTTACTGATTATAAACGATGAGAAGCAAAGCAAAGCTGGATCTGAGCAAAAGAGCGCGAAAGCAATAGATATCAATACATGATTGAGTCCCCTCCCCTTGGTACCCCAGTCCACAATCCAATCAATAGCAAGAGCAAGAGCAGTTAGACTTATATACCGCTTCATAGGGCTTTCAGCCCTCTCTAAGCGGTTTACAGAGTCAGCATATTGCCCCCAACAACAATCCGGGTCCTCATTTTACCCACCTCGGAAGGATGGAAGGCTGAGTCAACCTTGAGCCGGTGAGATTTGAACAGCCAAACTGCAGAACTGCAGTCAGCTGAAGTAGCCTGCAGTAACCACTGCGCCACCTCGGCTCTCAATCATATATCACCACAACTGTCAGGTGGGAAACATCTTCAAAAATCATCATCAGGTTGGAATGCTGGACAGTTGGCCTTGGCGGGAAACTCCCCTCCTTTCCACATGTGCAAACGAATGACGAAAACAACTCCCAATTAACAGTCCTCCTGCACAGATTATTTCCCCCACCCAAATACCATGCCCCCCCTCCCCATTTCAATGGCAGCCGAAAAGCAAGCAGCAAAACAGAGGCTGACAGGTGTCTTAAATGACCTCATAAAAAAGCAAAATAGGTGAACAAGGGAAACAAGATTCTGGGGTACTTTTGGATCCAAACAGACAGATAGTTGGCCTACAACATATCTGACATTACTGTTGAGGAAAAGAAAAAAGTTTGGTTCATTGATATTGCAATACCAGGTGATGCACAAATTGAGGAGGAATCGCTAGGAAAAAAAACCCCAAATATTGTGAATTGCAAATTGAAATTGAGTAATTATGGAGGAAGAAATAGTACCAATAGTAATAGGAGCCCTTGGAGCAATACCCAAAGGGTTGCCTAGATACAAGGAAATTTTGAACTTATTAGATCTGAATATCCTGACTTTGCAAAAGAAAAATCACCCACCTTACTTGGAGCTGCCTGTATATTCAAATGACTTGAACTGTTAGGTTTTTACCAGTCCCAGACTGTGAATTGAGTTGAAGATTATTATTATTATTATTATAATATAATTATCAGTGGTGATACTGATAGACTACACCTGCCCTGAAAATCAGGGGGCAGAGGATTACTACAAGTGAAGCAAACAGTTGAAGAAGAAAAACATGCACTGGCTGATTATTTAAAAGAAAGTCAAGAGCATCTATTAATCGAAGTAAAGAACAAAAATCTACTGAAGGCCCAACAGACGAAACAAGAATATAGAAAAGATGTGATAAAATCAAGAATGGAGAGTTGGCAGAACAAAGCACTGCATGGCCAATTTCTGGAAAAAATAAAAGATAAAGTGGACAGTGAACAAACTTGGTTATGGTTAACAACAGGTACATTAAAGAAAGAAACAGAGTCACTAATCCTGGCTGCGCAAGAACAAGCTATCCGCACAAATGCCATTAAGGCCAAAATCGAAAAATCCTCTGATGATGCCAAATGCAGACTTTGCAAAGAAGCTGATGAAACTGTTGCTCACATACTCAGCTGCTGTAAAAAAAATTGTGCAGACTGATTATAAATTGTGGCACAATTCAGTAGCACAAATGATCCATTGGAATTTGTGCAAAAATTATAATATTAAAACAGCAACAAACTGGTGGGAACATCAGCCTGAAAAAGTCACCGAAAATCAGATGGTCAAGATCTTGTGGGATTTTCGCATACAAACAGAGAAAATACTGGCGCATAATACACCAGACATCACATTGGTTGAGAAAAATAAGGTCACAATCATAGACATCGCAATACCAGGTGATAGCAGGGTCGCCGAGAAGGAACATGAAAAAAATCGCGAAATACCAGGACTTAAAAATTGAAATTCAACGATTATGGCCCAAACCAGCAGTGGTAATTCCAGTGGTAATTGGCACACTGGGGTGCTATTCCAAAAGCACTGGAATTACATTTAAAACAGTTAAAAGTTGACAAAATTACCATCAGTCAAATGCAAAAAGCCGCATTGCTTGGATCGGCACGCATATTACGAACATACGTTACGACGTCCTAGGCCCCTGGGTGGGGCCCGACTAGAAACCAATGCCAAATCCGGCGAAACAACTGGCCGCTGTGATACAATTGTATAATAATAATAATAGAAAAACTCATTTTTTTTTCTTGGAATTATGTGTACATTAACGTTTGAAAAGTGGCAGCATGAGATTAGAAGACCCAGTACATGATGACCTCGGATTCAGATTAACATCTATGGGGTGAGATGGTTAGTATCTAAATTTAATAAAACAAATAAATAAGCACTTCCCCTGGAGTCAGCTGGATTTGGGAAGAAACGATTCAGGAGTTGGTTTTAAAATACCTTTATACTTGTATAATGTGAAATAACAAGGGGTGCTTTGAAAATCACTGTATGTTCTTCTGCTTTTGCTACTTCAGTGACACTCTGTTTTCTGGAGGCCTGAATATTTACTCTCAAGGTTTTTCTGCCTTTTCTTTTCCCAAAGGGCTAGCTATGCTAGTCTGTCATAATAAAGCACATAATAACTACTGGCACAAGTAACACGGCTTGGCTGTTTTTTGTTCCTTTTTAAAAATCTTCACTAGCTGTCAATATGATGAATGTGTTTAAGAGAAGAGCCTTGTAAAGCTCTCATCCCTTTGGTGATTTGGAAGGCCATTAAAACTGATGATTCCACAGAGCTTTGAGAACAGATGTGAGATTTGGGGGCATCTCCTGCTCTGTGGAAACTGCAGCTGTTTTGTGAGGCCTTTTTGGCTTTGTCATGTCAAGTATTATTTATCCTGCTTTTATATTTGAATGTTTGCATTTTGGAAACCACAGAGTCATGTTTGGATTAAAGAGACATATAGTTGATGGCAAATAAGTATGTAAGTATCAGAGGTGGGTTCCTACCAGTTCGCACCAGTTCGGTAGAACCGGTTCATCAAATCTACCAAACCGGTTAGAAGAGGTCCCACCAGAAAGTAGGTCACACCTACAGAAGAGGTTCCAAAAATTGTTGAAACCCACCATACACACACACACACACACACACACACACACACACACACACACAGACTCACACAGAGAGAGAAAGAGAAAAAGAAAGAAAGGAAGAAAGAAAGAAATAAAAAAAGAAAAAAGAAAGAAAAAGTGTGAGAGATGAAAGAAAATAAGGAAAAAGAGACAGAGAGACAAAAGGAAGGAAAGAGAGAGAGAGAGAGAGAGAGAGAGAGAGAACACATGGCCGGCAAGCCACTCCCACCAGGTCACATGGCCGGCAGGCAAGCCACTCCCACAAAGGAGGCCACACCCACCGAGTAGGTTCGAAATTTTTTTGAAACCCACCACTGGTAAGTATGTGCAGGTACATACAAGAAGGAGGGAGAAACTCCACCCTGAACATTTAAGGAATTATCTTAAACATTCATTCTCTCTTTTCTTTAAAAAAAAGTATTTTATTTTAAAAACATCTAGATGTAGACTTTCATTTTGTAAAAAACAAAAACAAAAGAGGCCTTGCTATGCTGTTTAAAACCTGTGCATTGCTTATTTCTTATAGATTTAACATTGTGTATGTATGTGTATTGAAGATAGAAGTATGTATCTTCAATACACATGGAAAGATAGACAGAGGTGGGTTTCAAATCTCTGCGCTACTGGTTCGTTCGTGCTCGTGCGTGTGTGTCTCCCCCCACCGCCACGACCGGTTCAGCTGATCCGGGACGAAACAAGAGCAACCCACCTCTGAAGATAGAGATATATTTCTCTTAAGGCAGAATAAATGTGGAGAAAGGAAAAATCATCTGTTTCAGAAAATGTGAACTGCCACTTCCAGAATTTCTCTTACAGACTGGAAGAAAAATATTGTGGATACAAATTAGTCTCTGCTCTTCCAGCTTCATAAGTTGTGGATTTAAAATCAAATCCTCAAGCTTTGCTTTAAAACCTACCAGAGATACGTTGCAGAGAAAGATGAGATATCTGGGGAGATGCTTACCTGTTATTAAAGCCATGGAATTAGAGACTCTCGGCAAACTTGAGATTCCCTTCTTGGCCACTGCAATCATTCACTTCTGATCTTACAGACTGGTGGCTTCCACTGGGTACCAGAAAGACTTTGCTTAAATCTCGTTAGACCATGTTCAGAACCAGGCTTTGGAATCAGTAGTTCATGATGGTGAATTATGTTAGCCTTGTCTGCATATGGAAGTTAAGCAGGATTAAGCTGGGTTAGTACTTGGACGAGAGACTTCAAGTGAATATTAGTGTTGCTAAGCAGACTAGGAACTTGAAAATATATCTAGGAAGAGGAAAACTGCAACTACGTACCCATCATTGCAAAGAAAACTGCATGGATGCTTTCATCAAGTCTTCAAAAATGGAGCCTATATTGCTGTATAAATTCAAAATTTATCATAGGCGACCACGTAATGGATGCAAGATGGATGCAAGACGAGGTGGCGCAGTGGTTAAATGCAGCACTGCAGGCTACTTCAGCTGACTGCAGTTCTGCAGTTCGGCTGTTCAAATCTCACCGGCTCAGGGTTGACTCAGCCTTCCATCCTTCCGAGGTGGGTAAAATGAGGACCTGGATTGTTGTTGGGGGGCAATATGCTGACTCTGTAAACCACTTAGAGAGGGCTGAAAGCCCTATGAAGCGGTATATAAGTCTAACTGCTATTGCTATTGCTAAGATACTTTTTCTAGATAATAGACACACAATTTCAGGGAAGTTCTTGGGTATTTGGAGCTGTAAACCATTGGAATGTTCATTTTTTTAAATCTAAAGGTAGGGACACTGGACTATTTTTACTACCAAAAACAGTTGAGCCAAGGTGGCGCAGTGGTTAAATGCAGCACTGCAGGCTACTGCTAGATCAGCAGGTCAGTGGTTCAAATCTCACCGGCTCAGGGTTGACTCAGCCTTCCATCCTTCCGAGGTGGGTAAAATGAGGACCCAGATTGTTGGGGGCAATATGCTGACTCTCTGTAAACCGCTTAGAGAGGGCTGAAAGCCCTATGAAGCGGTATATAAGTCTACTGCTATTACTATTACTATTACTATTTTCTGATCCCTTCATGCAGTCATTGATTAGGTGGGCGACCTATTGTATAGGCAAGCAGGGACTTCGTGCCTTAGCTTATTTCTGGAAGCAGCTTCCTTTTATCAGTGGGGTATAAACTGGCATCTTTCCTGGCATCAATCTCCGAGGACAAGCATAAAGAAGTACTTTGCTCCACTGAACTTCTGAAGCGTCCCGCTGGAAAACAGTTTATGCCCTGTGATTTGGAGGCTACATAATGCTGTAAGCAGAGTTGCATAGTTCAGATAACTTAAACTTTCAGTTCACCTGTCAGAGAGCTCTGAAGAGTTCTTCCTTATGAAGCTACTTCACAAAACAACATGATTCTTCATCCAGCACATAAGGAGAAGCCTTTTCTGACTCTTGATGCCAAAGTAGGCTTACAAGTGAGATGCGATTGTGCTGGATTTCACTGAATGTTAATTTATTTCAATTCCCTTGGTTCTGTTTATTCAAAGGGGAATGTTAAAACCTGTTATATAAACAACAATTGGAATTGTTCTCTGCTATGCGTTCATATATTCCAATTTGGAAATGCACTCTAAAAGCAATATTTACCTAGGTCTAATATTTGATTTGTAGATGGCTCTCAAAAGATACTTTCTGCGCCTTGAGTGTTCTTCCCGTGCGTTGCTTACAAGAATAATCCTGAATCATCAAGTTGAAATTTTGTAGTTAGGATTGGTGGGATAAAATTGAATCTTTGTCCGGACTAGTCTTTTCTGGTAAATTAAATTGGAAAATAACATATACTATATAGATTAAATGATAAATATATCACCTCATAAAGTTTACTTTTAAGGAACGATTGGGAAGGGTGGGGACGAAGCTAAAAATCCAATTTCTCTATCAGAGTGGTAAGAACTTTCAAAACCATTCCTTAGAGATTAGTGCAAGTTTCATAGTTATCCACAAACTTTGATCTATTTTGTGTGTGGGGGTGGGGTGGGGTGGAGTTTGCATTTTCTATTAAGTATGATTACTTCTTTGGTTCATCTCCTTTTTCCACTGTGCCAATGACTCAGGCAGTATAGCTCCCCATGTAGTACCGTGTTTCCCTGAAAATATGACCTGTCCTGAAACTAACGCCTTGCCACATTTTTTGCGTGGGCAAAAATATAAGCCCACCCCTGAAACTAAGCCCCCTGGACAGACATACCCCTCCAGCCAGGCAGAGCACCGCTCACTACCTAGTGGTATCCCGAAGGCGCCAAGCCACGGGACCCGGGGGAAAGGCGCTCACGTGGCTTGGCACCTTTGGGATACCGCTAGATTGGGGAGTGGCGTTCTGCCTGGCTGGAGGGGGGAGTTGCCGGGCAGCTGCTCCCTTGCGAGTGGGCTCCCGAAGAGCCAGGCACAGCCTCAGGGGCGAAGCAGCAATGAGGTGACCACGCTCACAAGTAGACGCCCAGCAAACCCCCTCTCCAGCTGGGAAGAGCGCCATTCACTGACCTAGGGGGTATCCCTAAGGCGCCAAGGCACATGGCGCTCTGCCCGCCCCCCAGCTCCTGTGGCTTGGCACATTCAGGATACCCCCCAGGTCAGTGCATAAAGCTCTGCCCAGCTGGAGAAGGGATTGCATGAGCCCCTGTTCCGCCCCCCTGCGCTCCGGGCATAATTTCTTCTCCGGTTTCCAAACTCCAAAACTCGGCTGCCGAGTCTTCCAGCAGCGGCCGCTCTAGGTGTACGCTCTATGGTTGTGGGCTGGCTGCTGGAAGACTCTCTGTCTGGAAGACTCTCTGTCCGGCATCTGGCCCACAACCATAGAGTGCACTCCTAGAGCGGCCGCTGCTGGAAGACTCGTCAGCTGAGTTTTGGAGTTTGGAAGCTGGAGAAGAAGTTATGCTCGGAGCACAGTGGGGGTGGAACAGGCACTCGCGCAACCCCTTCTCCAGCCAGGCAGAGCTCCATGCGCTGACCTAGGGGGTATCCCGAATGTGCCAAGCCGTGGGCGCTGGGGGGATGGGCAGAGCGCCAAGTGCCTTGGCATCTTAGGGATACCCTCTAGGTCAGTGAATGGCACTCTGCCTGGCTGGAGAGGGCGTTTGCCAGGCGGCTGCTCATGAGCGTGGCCACCTCATTGCTGCTTTGCTTCACCCCCGAGGCTATGCGCGGCTCTTCGGGAGCCAGTTCGCAAGGGAGAAGGTGCCCAGCAACCCCAAAACAATAAGCCCTCCCCCTATAATAAGCCCAAGGCCATATTTCGTGGGGCAAAAGAAAGTAAGACCCTGTCTTATTTTGGGGGAAACACAGTATTTAGTTGCTCTTTTGGTCCATACTTCTAAAAATGTTACTTGTTTCCTTTCAAACTATGTTGGACTAATTTTGTCAAGGGATGAATACCAGCAAGCTAAATGGCGTCTCTGTGCGTGGTTTGAAAGAGAATGGATTATGGACAATCTCACTGTGTTCAAGGAGAGATAGAGGGATAGTGCAGTCTCCTTAACTCTATTTTTTGTCTTAGGCTTGATTGAAATGTTCAGTTAGGGCAGAATTGAGCACTCATTGGCACACTTGTCTTTTGAAATCTAATACTTTGCCAGCACACATCTCACACCAAATGAAAACAGGAATAGAATGACTAGACTGGAAGAGTCATTATTCATAAGGGAGAAGTCCATGGTTAGCACAGGGGCATCCCAACACTCAAAAAAAAAAATACGAGGAGAAAGAACATAGAAAGAAAGAATATAGATTTTGCTCTGTTGCGGAATCCTATATTGATCTAAACACTAGTCCTGTGTCCCTCACTGTTTTCCCCAGTTCCTTTTTGATTCATACAACAGTCACAATGAGGTCTTTCTCTATTCTTAAATATACCTAGCTGGGTCTTCCTAATTTCATTTTGCTACTATTACTACTATTGCTACTACTAATCTTCTTTATCTTTCTCTCTACATTTTTTAAAAAAGTGGTAGAAATGATGCTTCATTGTCAGGAGATGGTACTAGCAGGCTGTGATGTTCTCTTTTTGCTTACTGCCTGAAAACTGCCCAGTGTCATTTGGAGGCAGCCTCAGAACTGAAATTATAAAATAAATAAATAAATATGTGTTCTGACCCCCCCTCGGCCCACACCAAAGCACTCCGAGCCAAAGATACTTTAAAGGAATTTATTAACAGACAGACAGGTCCTTGGCAGCAATCCAGCGCAGACAAGCCTTGGCAGCAATCCAGCCTGCCAAGCTAACATTACAGTTCTCCAACATTAGTTAATGCGTTGACTTCTGCAAAAGGGGCGTGTGCACAAGCAGTCCTTTTATAGTCTGGAGAGGAGCCTAATGACCACCAGCTGAGTGCAATTGCCTCCTGTAACTGCGTAATTGTTCCTTACGCCTATTAGCTCTCCAGTGCCGGGCATCTAGGAACAACTCTCTTGGCTCCTCACCACTGCTGACGTCTGGATCACACTCCCTTGTCTCCTCCCCACTGGTCCAAGGCTCAGGCGCCTCCTGGTGGCCAACCAGCCTCTCTGCAGCCTGCTCGGAGTCGGAACCCTGTCCGGGGTCCTCCACATCCTCCAAAGCCGATTCATAGGGCCCCTCGCGGTCGGAGTCTGGTGGCAGCTCCAACAGCTCCTGCTGGGCCACAAGAAATATGGTCACAAAGTCTTACTCTGTAGGTATACCAATTGTGTATTGATATTATTTTCTATAGAGAGCAAAAACCATGTCTTCACTAACTGGGAGAGGCTTGTAGAAGACTTTATAGGTAGTGTCAAAAAAACCCAGAACAATCACAAAGAAACTGTTAACACCCTACACTTGTCTTAGGGAAAGCTGGCCACTGAGCCATCCGTAATGATTGTATGGAGCCCAGTCCCCTTTTTCTTGACTATGATTTAGTCTATTTTTAGCAACTCATCTTCTATAGCCAAAGCCTCCCAGATGTTTGCTTACAACTCCAGGTTAGCAGTCCCTCCTCCTCCCGCCCAAAAAAGACAATTTACAGGAAGGACTGCATTTAGGCAGAGACAGATACCCCTAAAAGAAGGCTTCTATTGTGTCTTTGATAATGGGTGGTACCTTCCCTCCATACTATATTGACTACATCTCCAATAATTGCTTTATGAGCCGAGATGGCGCAATGGCTAGAGTGCTGTACTGCAGCCACTTCAGCTGACTGTTATCTGCAGTTCGGCTGTTCAAATCTCACCGGCTCAGGGTTGACTCAGCCTTCCATCCTTCCGAGGTGGGTGAAATGAGGACCCAGACTGTGGGGGCAATATGCTGACTCTGTAAACCGCTTAGAGAGGGCTGAAAGCCCTATGAAGCGGTATATAAGTCTAACTGCTATTGCTATTGCTATTTACCAACCCCCATCACTGCCACATCTATGAATTCACAGATTGACAGCAGAAGGAGAAATCAAATTTCTGTTTCATAAAGCGTGTACCATAAACTAACTCCCAGGATTAATCATTAGCATGAATCCCTGAGCAGGCTCTAATTAATCCCAAATCACCAGTTGCCATCAAATGCAGAGAAATTTAACACGCTGGAGTTGTTTCCACCAAAAGGCAAGGCTGTATTCTAGCTCCTTTACTTTTTAATATGTACATCGATTCAATAATTCAGATTCTCTCTCGTCTTCTAATCATCACTCTCCAATGTTTGAAGATTGTGCTATTCCAGCCTTGAAATATGCAGGCGATGTGTTAATTTTGTTTGTCTCTCAGGTGCAAACGAAAAGGGCATTGAGGACATTGGCTTCCTTTTGTCTAAACTCCAACACCCTTGTAATAAATTATCCAAACTTTAAAGTGTTAGTATTTGCATGCCACAACAGCAGTGGTGGGTTTCAAAAATTGTTCAAAAAACCTACTCTGTGGGTGTGGCCTCCTTTGTGGGAGTGGCTTCAGGGGTAGCCTGAAAAGGTATAAACATTTAAAGACATTAAAAACACAACCATGTATCCCTGGATTCTAAAATTTGTACAATCCACTATTCTAGTCTACACCTCCACATGTGTCCATGTGTCAAAGCATGATCATTTTTGGCACGGGAGATCCAAATCATTGTTTACCAAAAGAGTCTATACTTTCAATACAGTCTACAGTCTCCTTCTATTTTGCTCACTGAAAATGGGACAGGGGATTTTTTTCAGACACTCAACAAGTTCATCCAGCCTTTAATGTTCAGGATGAGCACATGCTTTTTTAATTCAGTGAGCAGGTTAGTTCACTTCAGTAGGCCTAAAGGATGCATACTTTTCTACTTTGATCTTCCCAACCTACAAGAGTTTCCTTGAGTCAATGACATCTGCCTCTCTTGTAGCAATTACATCAACTTGAAGGAATCCTGACCTCCTTTCCTGAAGTTCAAAAAAAGGGAGTGCTTTGATCTGAGGTGACACTTTTACTAAAAGTTGCATTGATCTCAACCAACCTTTATCCTCTGATCTTCTAGCCACACAATTACCATGCTTCTTCAAGCACTTAATATTAAAAGGCTACTAGCCATTTACATTGAAGGGAGGAAGTTAGGTGATTGTAGAGTAATTCAAATGTTTTGCAAGTCCTAACAGGAATCTGCTTATTCAGATTAAGATAAAGAAATCATCTTCTTGCATATCAACTTCCTAAATTTGACTGTCTGAACTATAGAGCAGACTTTTAGTTTGATAGCATTTTCCAAGGAACAGATACCTGAGAAGCGACCTTGAACAAAGATGGACCTGAGTTTTTCAGAATGCAAGTGATGTGTTTTTGCCTAAAAGCTTAGCTAAAGGTTAACCTTTAACCCAGTGGTGGGTTTCAAAAAGAATGGTAAATGGTAAATTTATTTATAGGCCGCCCTGAGCCAAGGTGGCGCAGTGGTTAAATGCAGCACTGCAGGCTGACTGCTAGATCAGCAGTTCGGCTGTTCAAATCTCACCGGCTCAGGGTTGACTCAGCCTTCCATCCTTCCGAGGTGGGTAAAATGAGGACCCGGATTGTTGTTGGGGGCAATATGCTGACTCTGTAAACCGCTTAGAGAGGGCTGAAAGCCCTATGAAGCGGTATATAAAAATCTGCTATTGCTATTGCTATTGCTATTTCCCTGGGGGGACTCAGGGCGGCTTACAACAGATAGGGCGGGAAGACACACAATGACATATATAAATAACATATAATTAAAATAAAAGCAACATTCATTCATCATTCGGGTGGGGACAGACTATAATCTTTAACCCCAGGCCTGACGGGATAGCCAGATCTTGAGGGCTGTGCGGAAGGTCTGGAGGGTGGTGAGGGTATGAATATCCACGGGGAGATCGTTCCAAAGGGTCGGAGCTACTACTGAAAAGGCTCTCCTCCGCGTAGTTGCCAGTCGACACTGACTGGCGGATGGAACTCGGAGGAGGCCCAATCTGTGTGACCTAATAGGTCGCAGGGAGGTAATTGGCAGGAGGCGGTCTCTCAAGTAGATAGTGTGATATGGGTGTACCTTGGCATATATAATAAGACTTTGTGTGTTGTTCTTATTACAGGTGGGGTATGGAGCTGAGATTGTATATTTGTATATTTAGTATCAAATCTTCAATTCCTTTGCAGTTTTGGTAGATGCATTTAAATTATACCTTCTGACTATCTCAAACTAAATCCAGCATTCTATTGAATGCAGAATTCAGATACTGACTTGATCTGCATACTGATTGATGTGTTTTTTTTAATCTTTCAACACATTTTTAAAAAATTAGTTGTGGAATGGAACCCTAATTATGCAGAGATTCTTCTCTCTTGCTCTCCCCCCAATGCCATGTGCATTGTTTTATTGCAAGAATTTACTTGCATTAAAAAAAAAAATTCTCTCATCATTGAGATTGTAGCTGTAGGTAGTTAAAACAGCACAACTATAAACAGTAGAGTGGTACCCATAAACTTGAAAGAATACTTAGGTTGAGAGATTATAGGAGAATATAATTAGTGAGAAAAAGAAAATCGGTGCAATACTTAAAAGAATCCAGTGGAAAACCAAAATAGTGACACTACAAATAATATTGCTTGAATGCCACTTCTTTGTAGTTTAATTTTTATACATGAAGTTCATAAATTTCTTGGCTTTCCAACCTTCATCTCATGTAGCTACCCTGCAAAGTTTATGCCTCTTCTATTTTCTCTAAATAAGTCAAGTTACATAATTTGGGACAATAAGTCAAAGGTGACATGAAGTCTAAAACACCACAGTTTTAATCTGAATATTTCACGCAGATATTTCAGTGTGAAAGTCTCCTGTCATTTTTTTTTGCCAAATATGCATTATGTTCTGTAACCCATATGTTACAATATTATGAACCATTTAATAAATGGTGCAACATTTAAAAATAATGTAAATAGACCAATTATTGTTCTCACCCAGCCCTGTTATTTCAGAAACTATTCTTAAGGCAAGCAGAAATGGCAGGATTTTCATCCAGTTTGATAATAAAATAACTGATATGTGACATCACTTTCAATTGGATAATGCGAGATTAATTGATCAATATTTAGTTGTTTCAGCCTTGAGTACTGAGCAGTAAGTTAGCGGTTGGTAGTCATGATCTGTGGCTACCAAAAATGCTGAACTCACAATTTCTAGTTCCTGAATATGTGGCTCTATTCCCTCTCAAATTTCTAATGGAAAAACAAAGAAGCCTTTAGAAAGTCATATCACCAAAACCTGGGGAAAAAGGAGAAAACATCATAAAATAAACTATTTTGCATGCTATTGTGAATCTTTGGTCTGTCTACAGGGGGCAACTAAAAGTAATAGCAACATTTCATCAATGACTGCAAAAAAATTACCAGTAATTGAAATTGCATTAATTTTAAAAAATTGCCAAGGGCTAGAGACACTGTTGAACTTATTGTAGTATGATGTAAAATTTTTTTAATCTGTTTTATATTTTCCATGTATTTTAAAATATAACTTGCAATTCTTCCGTCAACCAAAACTGACTACCTACTGGCTGATTTAATAGTAGCCTGGAATAATTTGCAGGGACTTTAATATTCTGCTTGGATTCCTGAAAGTAATGACCTAATCTTTTCAGTTTGCCTGGAAGAATATATACCTATTTAAAAGGAACCTTTGGAGGCTGAGAAACGCAATACTAAAGGAGAAATGACTGATTAATGCAGTGCTGTTTCATTCATGGATATATGAGGGCATGAAGAACAGTGAGAATGTGCAGTGTGGCTCTAAAAGTTATTAGATATCCAATCAAATACAGTCAATTATTGATCGACTCACAAATCCATTTATTGGGCTCCTCTATGATTTGGCACATTGCTGCTATGACTTAAAAAACAGTCAGCTTTCATGTGTGAAATACATAGACCAATTGTAATTACATGCACAAAGAAACTAGCTGTATATAACAATATCACTGAAAACATAATACTTTGTTTGGAAGTAGTTGGAGTTATTGATTGGGGCTGTAGGTCAAGTTTAGTGTTTTACAGAATTCTTTCTCATAAATAAAAGGGAGTATCCACCATGAAGATTAATATCATACAGCTAAGAGATGGATATCATTCAGTATAACCCTGTATTCTTCAATATCTTTATAAATGACTTATATGAGGGAATAGAAGGGGAGATTACCAAATTTGCGGATGATACTAAGCTGGCAGGAATAGCCAATGGCCTAGAAGATAGGCTCAAGATCAGTGGTGGGTTTCAAAAACTTTTGGAACCTCTTCTGTAGGTGTGGCCTGCTTTCCAGGTCCACTGGTGGAACTTCTTCTTACCGGTTCGGTAGATTTGACGAACCAGTTCTACCGAATAGGTGCGAACTGGTAGGAACCCACCTCTGCTCAAGATCCAGATGGATCTTGACAGACTTGAACACTGGGGCCTATCTAACAAAATGAAATTCAATGTAGAGAAAAGCAAAGTCTTACACTTAGGTAAGAAAAACCAAAAGGATACATATAAATTGGGTGAAACCAGGCTTAATAGCAGTGACTGTGAGAGGGATCTTGGAGTCTTAGTGGACAACCTGCTAAATATGAGCCAGTAGTGTTCAGCGGCAGCCAAAAAGCCAATGCAAACCTAAACTGCATTCACAAAAGGATACAATCAAGATCAAGTGAGGTACTAATACCACTCTATAAACCACTAGTAAGATGACATCTAGAATACTGCATTGAGTTTTGGTCACCACAGTATAAAAAAGATGTTGAGAGTCTAGAGTGGAGAGAAGAGCAACCAAGATGATTAGGGGACTGGAGATTAAAACATACAATGAATGGTTGCAGGAACTGGGCCTGGCTAGTCTAGTGAAGAGAAAGACCAGTGGATAAATGATAGCAGTGTTCCAATATTTGAGGGGCTGCTACAGAGAGGAGGGAGTCAAGCTATTCTCCAAAGAACCTGAAGGCCGGACAAGGACTAATGAATAGAAACTGAACAAGGAGAGATTCAACCTGGAAAAAAGGAGAAATTTTCTGACAGGGAGAGCAATCAACCCATGGAACAGAAGTTGCCTTCAGAAGTTGTGGGAGCTTCATCACTGGAAGCTTTCAAGAAGAGACTGGACTGCCATCTGTCAGAAATGGTGTAGGGTCTGCTTGTTGGATGGGTGGGGGGTTGGACTAAATCATCTACAAAGTGCCTTCCAACTCTGTTAATCTATTTAAAAAGTATTTCTTCTAAATAGTCAACCTATGTCTTTAATGAGGCTGAAGGATGAATTGTAGGTTGCAGACAGATGCAAGTAA